>NC_056038.1:30023282-30623282 GCF_004379255.2 Salvia splendens
TTACCGCAAGCTGAACAATGCAACAAGGAAGGATCACTTCCCTCTGCCTTTTATCGACCAGATGTTGGAGCGACTCGCTGGGAAGAAGTACTTTTGCTTCTTGGATGGGTACAGCGGATATTTCCAAATCTACGTGGATCCTGAAGACCAGGATAAGACCACCTTCACTTGCCCATTCGGAACTTATGCATACCGGCGCATGCCTTTCGGCCTATGCAACGCTCCAGGTACGTTTCAACGTTGCATGATGAGCATATTTTCTGATTTGATTGAGGATTGCATAGAGATATTCATGGATGACTTTACGGTCTACGGAGACTCGTTCGATTCTTGCCTTCATCATTTGGATATAGTTCTTGAGAGATGTCAAGCGAAGAGTTTGGTTTTGAACTTTGAGAAGTGCCATTTTATGGTCACCGAAGGGATTGTTCTGGGACACGTGGTCTCGGAAAGGGGAATCCAGGTGGATCGAGCAAAGGTGGACGTTATATCTAAATTACCGTTCCCTACTGATCAGAAGGGGATTAGGGGTTTTCTGGGGCATGCCGGATTTTATCGACGATTTATTAAGGATTTCTCCAAAATCGCCCAACCCCTTACCAGGCTACTTCAAAATGACGTGGAGTTCGTTTTTGATGAGCAATGCAAGGCTGCTTTCAATCTTCTCAAGGAAAAGCTGATATCCGCACCTATCATACGGGCTCCTGACTGGGACCATCCTTTCGAAGTAATGTGCGACGCCAGCGACTTTGCGGTAGGGGCCGTGCTGGGTCAGAAGATCGATGGGAAGAGGTACGTAATTTTTTATGCGTCCAAGACTTTGAATCAAGCCCAGCGGAATTACGATACCACTGAAAAGGAGATGCTGGCAGTGGTGTATTCTTTCGAGAAGTTCCGGCCATATTTGTTGGGATCCAAGGTCATAGTATATACTGACCATGCAGCCATTAAGTATCTGATTGCCAAGAAGGAATCCAAACCACGCTTGATCCGATGGGTACTCTTGTTACAAGAATTTGATTGGGAGGTGGAAGATAAGAGAGGAGTCGAGAACAAGGTGGCAGACCATTTGAGCAGAATAATGCAAGATGGAAACAGTGACGAAGTGCATGATAAGTTTCCAGAGGAACATTTATGTGAGGTGATTTTTGCGCCCAGGAAAATTGATTGGGAAGAAGTGTACAAACTTACTGGTCAGAATGATACAGCAAAAGGAAAGGAGAAGGTAGGGCAGGAGCCATGGTATGCGGACCTGGCCAACTACCTAGTAACTGGAGAACTTCCAGAAGCACCAAGTGTTACCAAGGCACAAAGAATGAAGATCAAGAGTGAAGCAAAATACTACTTTTGGGACGACCCCTACCTATGGAGGGTAGGATCCGATCAAGTGATAAGAAGGTGCATTCCTGACTGGGAGCAGCGGGATGTTCTAACCCACTGCCATTCGTTAGCATGCGGAGGACATTTCGGATCCAAGAAGACGGCAAGGAAGATTATGGATAGCGGCTTTTATTGGCCAACACTCAACAAAGATGCGTACGAGTTCTGCAGAAGTTGCGAGCGTTGCCAACTGACCGGTGGAATATCTGCCCGGGACGAAATGCCGCAGGTACCCATAATAGTTTGCGAGCTATTCGACATATGGGGAATGGATTTCATGGGGCCTTTTCCTTCGTCCTATGGCAATCTGTATATCCTAGTCGCGGTAGATTACGTCTCCAAATGGGTAGAAGCCAAGGCCACAAGTACGTGTGAAGCAAAGGAGGTGGCCAAGTTCTTAAAGAGTCATATCTTCAGCCGGTTCGGAGTTCCAAGGGCGATCATATCAGATCAAGGTACACACTTCTGTAATCGCACAATTGAAGCCTTAATGAAGAAATACGGTGTGCACCATAGACTTTCCAGCCCGTACCATCCGCAAGCCAATGGTCAAGCGGAGATCTCTAACCGTGAGATAAAGAAGATTTTGGAGAAGACTGTGAACACTTCGAGGAAAGACTGGAGTGTGAGGTTAGAGGATGCTCTCTGGGCGTATCGAACAGCCTACAAAACCCCCATAGGCATGTCCCCTTACCGGATCGTTTTTGGGAAGATGTGCCATTTACCGGTTGGGATCAGAGCATCGAGCATACTGGGCAGTACAGAAAGTGAATATGGATGCTACAGCCTGCGAAGAGGAAAGGAAGCTGCAGCTGCAGGAGCTTGAGGAACTTAGATTGGAGTCATTCGACTCAGCCATGTGGTACAAGGAGCGAACCAAACTGTGGCATGATCGAAATCTGAGAACTAAGGAGCTCCACGTTGGCCAGAAAGTACTACTCTTCCAGTCAAGATTGAAGCTTATGCCAGGGAAACTCAAGTCCAAATGGACAGGACCTTACATCATAACTGCACTCAGATCCAATGGAGCAGTAGAAATTTCAGGGAGTTTTCCTAACTCGGAACCTTTCATAGTAAATGGACATAGGTTGAAAATATTCAGGGAGAATAGCGAAGTGGGTGTAGTGGATGAAATTCCACTGCAAACACTTACATCGGTTTCATACTGATCAGTAAGATAGGAATTTGGAATTCCACATGGCTAGTTCCATTTTGATAATTTTCTGCGTATACTGGCCAACTAGGATTCCAAATTACCCAAGAAAGGTGTAAATATTGTAAATACGTAATTAGTCTTTGCATGTCAGATAATTTCTAAGAAAATCCAAAAATATTTTCGGGCCTTAAATTTAATTTGGATTACACATTGACCAAGAGACTACCTATTTGGTGCTATTTCAATTCTAATTTAAGAGCCCATTTGAATTATTTCCCTTATTAGGCAAGTAATGGTAGGTTTCGAGAAAAGACGAAATTTTGAATTAAGACTTATGCAGCTTTTGCAGGGTGGCAGCGGCTGGAGTGGCGTGGAGCAGAGAGAGTAGACGCGATAGCCAATCAGGAGCCAGCATTCCTAACCGCCTTCCGTCCAAGCGTCGCGACCGGCAACTCCCTATAGCCGGTTGTAACCACCTGCAACTGCTATCTCTCGCCTAAATTAAACGACCGTCCCAAACTTTATCCCTCACAAACCCTCATTTTCAAATTCCCTTTTTCAAGAGATATTATCCCATACTCTCTCAAGAAAGCGTAAATCACAAACCCTCATTTTCTTCCATTTTCTCCCAGATATCAAGACCAAATTCCACTCTTTACAAGCCCTAATTTTCAGCCATGGGGAAGAAAGCATTTGCTACCAAAATCAAACCGCCCTCAAAGAAAACCAGTGAGGAAGGAAACCTTGAAATACCACCTCCACTAAACCCACAACGTCCCGCGCCAACACAACAAGCCCCGCCGATGGTCTCTCTGGATGCAATGGCGGAGTTTCTCCGATTGCAGGATCCGAATAGGAATTGGGCAGCGGAGTTAGAGTATTTTAACCAAGGTAGAGGGCAAGGGAGCGGAGCCGGAGCAACTCATGCGGCAACCATGCCAGTAACCACTACGCAACCCTTGACCCCTATTTCATCTACATTGCCGATTCCGTCGATGATTCCCCAAGAAAGCAACCCCCCAACTGAAGCCGAAATGACAGAGACGGAAGGAATTTTTCCGACGACCCAGGAAGCCGAACTTGAGGATCTCGAGGCCATTGCGGCTTATTATGCCTCTGATGAAGAAGAAAGAGCGGAAAGGCTGAGAAGGGAGCAACAAGACCAGGAAGGGGGAGAAGGAATTGAGGAGACGCCAGAAGTGGAAGCGGTTCGCCAAGAAGTAATTAGGGAGGAGATCGACCTGAATAAGTCGGCCCAAAAGCGCGGCCTCATGACGGAAACGGAGTTTGAATCAATAGTGGAAGAAGTGAATCGCAGGGAAGATACTGCTCTAATGGCTGAGGGTCTAGACCTCGCATCGAGGGCAGTAGGAGAGGATGAACAAGCTTTTACAGAACCCATACCGAAGGATAAGGCATCCCAGTCAGTAGGGGAAGAGGAGAGGGAAGAACAGAGTGAAGAGAAAGGGCCAGAGCCAGTTGATACCCAAGTGGAAGCAGGGGATGATCGAATGCAAGTAGATGAGGAGAGACCAACCGTAGACACTCAAGTACCGGAAGCTGTGGCGCCTCCCGTCTTAAAACCCCACCCAGTGAAGCGGCAATTGGTTCTGAAGGTGCGGGTATCTCAGCGATGCCTGGGCAAAAGAGCAGCCAGCAAGGCCAAGACAAGCACGGCTGAGAACCCAGTAGAGATCGAGAGCGAGGAAGAACAAGCCACTCCAACGAAGGCAGGGGGTGAACCTGCACAGCCTACTGCTCAGGAGGAAGAAGCACAATATCAGCGAGCCAGAAAGAGGAAAGGGAAGGCTCCAATCCAGAAGAAAGCAGTAACAAAGAGGTCCAGGGCAGCAAACACAAGAATTGTGATTACCGAAGCTTCTCAGAGGATCCCATCGAGCCGGCAAGAGCAGAGTGATAGTGAGTATGAGATTAGTGAGGAGTCTGCATTGGATAGTGATGAGTCCGTGGAAGAGGAGGAATATGGGGAACAGTCGCTCCCAGGTGATCACCGAGAGCTTGTCCACCCACCAGTGGAGAGGCTCCGATATAGAAGATGGACCATGGATTTCACAAATGAGATCGCCGAGGAGATGAAACTCTTCGAGAAGCAGAAACTGAAGGATACCTTCGAGAGTCTGGACGATGGCAGCAAGGAAATTAAGTGCGGCAAGGTAATACACTACCCTTCTCTGGATGAACTAGGTGTTCGTGACCAATTCCTTGCTTATATAAATGCTTTGGGTTTTGAGTGGCTACTGCAACATGGGGATCCACGTATCAGTGTGAGATTAGCGAAGGAGTTCTTCACTACCTTTCGGTTTAAGGTGACAACGGACCTGGATGAAGTGTCCATTAGTTTTAGATTGTTTGCGGCAGAGTTTAGTATGAACTTGATAGAGTGGACATGTCGGATGGGCATGTGTACATTGGAAGAAGCGATCAGTTCTGAGTGGAGAGACAGGGAGAGGGGTATCCCTCGTAGGCACGTGGATTTTGATCAACAGGAGGCCTGAGCTGAACTTACTCACCCCGGCGCTGGAGAATTCGCGTCCACTATTTCCCGTTCCATCCATTTCAATGATCCAGTTCTGCGACTAATACAGCTCCACCTTGATGCCAACCTGCTGGGCCAATCTAACTCAGCCGTCCGCACTTCAATGACGGAGGTGTATCTCCTTTGGTGCGCAAGACAGGGACGCAAGCTGCATCTTGGATTTTGGACGGCATATCAGTGCCACTTGATCGCTACGCACCCTGCCAGAAACCTCACTCTTTGCCACATTTTGGGAGCTTTCGTAGGCAACAACCTCATTATCACTGAGGCTGAAGACTTGTCTCCGCTGCCCATGGTGCGGCCACCGGGATTATTCGACATACCTTACTTCGTTAGGACAAATGCGGTCTACATGAGGGTGGGACGACCGCAATTTTATGCAATGGGTGAGGAAGCCACGGCAGGAGGAAGAGTCGCGTTATTGGAAAGGACGGTTACTGAATTGGCGGAGGAGAACAGACAGATGAGGGCAGAAATGATCCGATTGGCATCAGTAGTGGATCGGGTGTTGAAGGAATCTGCGGAGCAGAGGATACTGACCCAGAGGCAAGCGTCTATGGAAGTGATCGTGACTAATTTAGGAGAGAAGAACCACAAGATACAGACGGAGATGAATAGGATGTTGTCCATGATCGACAATATCCTAGAGGAGGTGAGCCACCAGAGGGCGGCTGAAGCTATGAGAGTAAGGGGCAGTGTAGCCCAGGATACCGGACCAAGCGGCCATGCTGGCCAGGATGTTGAACCACAAGTCCCAGAGACCGTAGTGAAGGAGCAAGAGGAAGAGAAAGCCGAGGTGCCGGCAACTGCCGAGGAGCCGGCAAAGGATGATGAGAACCAAGCTGGAATGGAGACAGACCAACCGGAGGACCAACCGATAGAACGACCTGCACCACCTGCCCCACGAAGGAGCAGGAGACTCCGATAGACCCCCCCTACTGACCAAGTTAGTTTTTCTTTTTAAGTTTCAGTTTTTCTTTTAACTTTTCGTATTGTTGTTATGAGTTGGTTTTTGTTTAGGTAGTATAATTTGTGTTTGTGCGCAAACCCCACTTCATAACACTTAGCCTATTCCATAGTCTAAGTGTGAGAAGTTAAGGGTTTGTTTCTTTGGAGCATGTTTTCTTTGTTTTGATGTCGCATGCATGTTAGCTCACACTTAGCCCATTGCATGGTCTAAGTGTGAGGAGTTTGTATATATGTGTTTGTGGTTATGTTTTGTTGATCTCTGTATAGGTGATAAAACCTCTCTCACTTAGCCTATTCCATAGTCTAAGTGTGAGAAGTTTTTGTTTTAGTTTTGCTGTTTGTTGTCTGTGTGCCATCGTACTGGCCATTACCTTTTCCACTTCACAGCCTTATCTGAGGGCAGACACTTGTGAAGTGAGAGGGGGGACGCAATGGCCAGTAGGATGTATGTATATATGTGTAGTCTTTGTGTTTGTGCTTTTGTTTTGTTTTGTTAGGTCTAGTTTTATGTTGTGTGTGATTGGGCTTAAAACTCAACCGCCTTGAGCTGAAGGTGAGGGGAATTGAGGGAGATAGGACATGCTGGAAAACCTAAACCATCCCCGTTAGTACCTCCTAGTCAGGATAGATGAGGTGAGTATGAGAGAAAAGCCCATACTTAAAGCCAAACACGAAAGCCCTCTAAAAATGTGAGTTATAAGCCTTAAAGTGGAACCACTTTCCACATATATTGGAAAGAAAAGAGAGGCTGCCACAATTCGCCTAGGGTGAAGTGATCACGGGTAGCAAATACTGAAGGCAGTAGGAACCCCCCCCCCCCCCCCGTTTTTAAAAAAAAAAAAAAAAAAAAAAAAACCGCCTTTAGAACCCTTTCTTCTTAACCTTTTATATACCCAGATAAACACCCCAGCCGACTGGGACTGTGTAAGGCATGAAACAAATGGAGCTTACTGGCCAGGAAGAAGTGCGGAAAAGCAGAAACCAGCTGGGCGAAAAAGTTAGAAGAAAATCGACCAGGGAGTCATTCCCAGTCCAAAAAAGAGAAGAAGGAATAAGGGTGGCGAAGTCACGATGAACGAAAAAAAAAAAAAAAAAGAGGGAACCGAGAAAATGAAGAAAATGGTCAGAAAGATTTGACCACAAAAAGAGATGAATGAAGGAATAAGGGTGGCGAAGCCACAAGATGCTAATGACCAGTGGAGACCAAAGCCAGAAGCGCCAACTAAAGAAAGCAACTGATCAGAAGCCTAATATACACAGTCCCCCCCCCCCCGCATAAATAAAAATAGAAATTTTGAACCTTAGAGCCTTAGGAACATCCACCGAAAACATTACAAGCCAACAACCCCGTTACAAGCCTATAAGTCCTTCAGTAGCCGCTCGTGGAATCTAAGTCCGAAGCAATTGTGGTGAGCATAATGAGAGAATGCAGTCCTAACATTCCTGGTGAGGTATGAGTGACTGAGCGAACCTAGTGTTGGGCCGAGAGTGTGGGCGATCTTGACAAACAGATATACTGACTGGAAGAGAAAAGGGGGGTGGCAGAAGTTCAAGGCTGTCTAAGGCCGGATTGCACCTGATCCAGATGGGAGGGATGGTTGAAAATATAGCCCGATCTATGTGTTTTCAGTCTTTTATGTGTTTATGTTTCTCTGTGTTTGTTTGTGTTTTTCTTTGCGTCATAGTTTAGAGTCTAAGTTAGGTAGAGTCGGTCAGGGGAGTAACCAGGCTAGAATTCGACTTATTCTTTTCTTTGTTTGTTCTTCACGCTTGAGGACAAGCCTGTGGTAAGTGTGAGCAGTTTGATAAGTCGTATTCTAGGCCTTAGTTACGGGTCAGTATGATGTGCTTAATTGATTATATTTGCAAAACAGTTGTTTAAAGTGTGCAGGTTAAGCATTCTAGCCAGTAGGGAAGTTTCGGAATGTTCAGGTGAAGGAGGCGCCAGCATGATCTCATACTGATCAGTATTCGTGCTAAAACGGCTTGAGATGGAGAAGACGGATAGCTGGGACGGATTACCCACAATTAAGGGCAAAGAAGTCAAATTGCAACGAGGATTTACCCAAAAATCAAGGGTAGCCTCCCTATAAAATGAAGTCAAATTGGAGAGAGAGAGACACATTCACTCATTCACCACCATCTTTAGGTAGAAAGTTTTCTCGGTAGTTTCAGTCTTTCAGCCGTGTCCCGCTTCTTGCCTCGCCGTAGCCATGATCACTTGACGTTCAGATGTTCCCAGAATTCCAGTCATCGTCCATTCCAGCCAGCAAGATCGTAGTTTAGAGTCTCATCGCCCGGAGTGGCAAACCACTTTTACATTGCTTTCGTAGTTTTAAATTTCTCGCTTTCCTTACGTTGGATCTTGTTTGCCTTTGGATATTTTCTGCTTTTGAAGTACTTTGTTGAAGATCCGAACGTGTTTATGCTATGAAGTTGATTTCCGTTTTGTTTATTGTGGTGTTTCTTTATTCCCTTGCCTAGTTAGCTTAGATCTAAAGTTTCTCGGTGTTTAAAGTGCTGAATCTCTCAATTCCGTTTACGTAACAAATTTCTTTAGGATAGATAAACAAGTACTATTTGATCGGAAAGTAGATCGTTGCATGCAAAGCTTAGTTTTAATTTCTGAATCGTTCTTTCATGTTGACCGGTATGCAGAAGTCCAGTTTCAGTGTTTGATTTCAGATTTGATTTCTTAGTTTTGGATCTGTGTTTGTGAGTTGTTAATCTGAGTTTTCCGTGTTGAATCTGGAATTGTTATCTGAATTTTGGAAGTGTTTGTTGAAGAAGATGATGTCTATTTCAATTGGAGGGGACCACTTACTTTTCGAGATGCTTTTGCTTTTGTCCTTCACTTTTAGTTAAGCCCTGTCAGCCTAGTCATCAAACTTCCACTACACTCTGAATATTCTGTTTAGCCCAAAATAGAAACCCGTACCTTCCAAATATTTTCTGTTACAAAATTGTCTCCCCATTCCACGTACACAGTTACATTCCAAATGTTTTCCTTACCGTCTGACCAGTAGAACACCTCCTTTAAGTTCCAGCCTAGGTAGAAACTCAACCCAAGCGTGGTAGCTAACCAAATCTTCCAATTGTCTCCGCGGTAGTTTAAGAACGCACCATCTCTGTGGGATTCGACCCTTACCACCACTATACTGATCAGTAGAAGTGGGTTGAGGAATCTTTGAAACCAAGGTCTAGGTTAGTTAGGATCTCTATCCTGATCAGTAGGATATATCCTTGCTTGAACGACACCTACGCACCTAGGTCCTTTCATATCCCCACAGCATCTCTCTTAGGGCATCAGCAGTGGGGCGTATTAAGGGGCGCCCTAAAGCCCTCCCTATGCACCGTCACGTCAGCATGTTATCCTCATACCCTAACACCTGCAGTGGGGCGCCCTAAGGTGGGCCATATAGGTTTTGCTATTGTTTTGTTAATTAATTTAAATGTTTTTAAATATATAAATGCAAACTAATTAAAAAACACAACGATTAAATGAAAAACGGCAAATACTACATTGATTAAAAAAAGGTTACACGGGTTAGAAATAAAAAAAAAGTTCTACTCAACAAAATTCCCAACTTCCGTCGCAGCTCATCGATCAACCCCTGGAGGTATTCGGCTCTGACCGGATCCGTACACTTCATGAGAGCGTTGTGCGTGTCCGCCGGGGTCGGGGTAGGGGTTAGGATCGGCGATGGGGAGGCGGCTTGTGAGGAGGATGTCCCCTTCGCCTTCCCCTTGTTCTTCGCAGCCTTGATGCTTATGGGACGCCGGGAGGACATCGGTGTGTCGGAACTCTCTTCCTCCGTGTACGTCCGGTTGAGGTCCATCGGGCGAGTTCCGCTTTCGCTGCTCGTGTAACCACCAGCGTCGGTGGTCTTCGTCCTCTTCGTCGCACCGGTGTGCAGAATCCCGCCTTGGAACTTCTATTTGTCCCTCAAGAGTGCCCAGATGCTGAAATGCTTGAAGTCGCCGTACAGGGACTGGTACGACAACAACGCTTTATCGCGCACATTGCTCAAGCTCTCGCCGCTTCCCTGCTCCCTCGAGCACTTCTCGTACTCCGCCGTGAATAGGTTGACTTGCTTCTTCACTTGATCCTAGTGCTTGCGGAGCTGCTCCCTATGGCGCTTATACGCGGTCGGCGGCTTCGCCTCATTGTAGCGCTCGGCGATGCGCTCCCAGTACGCGAGCTGCTTTTGGTTGTTCGCGAATATCGGATCCTCCGATATATCCACCCAACACCTCGCCAAGACGAGGGTTTCATCCGGTTGGTAGTTCGTACGTCCGGGGGCATACTTTTCCTTCGTTTCCGGAGGTGGCAACTTGTACGCCCTGTACTTGGTCCATTTCTTTCTGGCGGGGGCGGCGGCGGCGCGACGGGAAGGGGCGGCAGGGCGAGTTGGAGACAGCTCCATGTCAGAGAGACCGTACGAATCCATACTGAAATCGGGATCGTACTACGTGTTGGGGTCGAATGACCAATATTCGTCAGATTGTGTACTCGGCCAACGTGCACTGTCTCCAAACATCGGGCTATTGGGACTTGAGTATTGACCGGAATCCATTTTATAGCGTAAGTTGAGAGTGGAAAACTGAATCGAAATGTTACAAATGAAATGTGGGGTAGGGGAATTTATATAAACACAATTTTCGAATTTAAAAAATAAAAAAAATCAAAAACGCGTTGTATCATCCGGGTCGCCCACATTGGGCGGCCGATGACGCGGACGATACTCTATCGTCCGCGCTTCGTTCGCGGACTAAGTTTAGGGCGAGGACGACGCATCGTCCGCGCACCCACAGTGGCAGACGATGGCGCGCCCGAGGCATTGGGCGGTCTATCGTGCGCCCCACTGTGATGCCCTTATCCAATCACTCCTTTTTCTCGGAATCCCTGCGTAGCTCCATAACTCCTCTTCTATTATCTCCAATTCCACTACAATCAACCATCGCCAATGCTTTTCGGACGAAATTGGACGGCGACAGGCCGAGAGGTCCGTTGTGGAGAGGGAAAAAGCTCATCGGGAAGGAAGCGCTCTTCGTTATATTAGGCTTGAAGCGATTCAAAGACGAAAACGAAAACCTCGATAAACTCATCAATCACTCGCTGCTAAGGTGAATTCAGCTTTTTTTTTGTTGTTCCTCGTGCTAGCTGGTTGTCCATTTTGCTGTTGTGGTTTCCTCTTCCTCATACGTCGAGTTTTCTTGTTAAATGGATGGCTATTTGCATTCTGATGTGCGATCCACATGTTTCTTGGCTTGCATTTGTTGTGTCAGTGATTCTGATAGTTCAACAATTATTCTAACCTGGCATATCTATTGATTTTGAAGCTAGTTAATTTACTAAAGTTAGATATTTATTAAGTTGTTTAGATGGTTATGCTCAGTGGCAAAAACTTGTGTTCATCCAAACGCACTGCACATCCACCCCACCAATTTCTAATTAGGGTTTTTTATGAACCCTCAATAGGATTTAATTAGGTTGAATGCACTGGAGTGTGCCTCATATTCAAATAGTGAGGAAATAGAGAATAGCCAATTCAACAGAATAGGAAATGGCATGGCATTGCTTGTGTGAGTTTATGTGCTTATGGTCAAATAGTAATGAAACAGAGAATGGATAATCGGACCTGCTGATCAAGTTCATGAGCTCTGTTCGAATTTCATGTTGCCGGAATGGATTATGGCCAATGTGATTTGCTGCACTATTAGGTCATCCGCAATGGGGCGGACGATGGCACTCCAGATGGCGCGCATAGTCCGCGCCCGCCATCGTCCGCCCCATTGCGGGTGCGTGACATAGGCCGCGGACGATCGTCGCGCCCTATACTAAGGGCGCGGAGTATAGCGCGGACGATGCCCATCGTCCGCCCCATTGCGGCCTACGCGGACGATAGGCCATCGTCCGCGCCATCGTCCGGCCCACTGTGGGCTACGTGGACGATCGACGCAGACGATGTCATGCTGTTTCGTTTTTTTATAAATAGAGTTCATTTTTAATTTCATTTCACGATTTCACTTTCGAAACTTATTACATTTACATAATTACTACGAAATGGATTCAAGTCCCAATAGTCCTATGTTTAGCGGAGAGGCGCGTTGGCCGGGTACAGAACCCGGTGAATATCGTTCGTTCGACGCCGACACCCAGTACTATCCCGATTTCAGTACGGAATCGTACGGGTTGTCTGACATGGAGCCGTCTCCAAACCGACCAAGCGCTCCCTCCCGCCGTGACGCCGCAGCGGCCGATCCCGAACTCGCCGCGACCGCTTCCACCCCAGCCAAAAAGAAGCGGAACCAGCAGCGGGCGCAGAAGTTGCCGCCTCCCGGAAATTGCGATGAGTGCACCCCCGGCCGTACGAACTACACCGACGACGAAACCCTCATTTTGGCCCGGTGTTGGGTAGATATATCCGAAGTCCCGATTTTCGCAAACAACCAGAGGCAGGGCGCGTACTGGGAGCGCATCGCCGGCCTCTACAATGAGGCCAAGCCGCCGACCGCGTACAAGCGCAACCGTGAGCAACTCCGCAAGCACTGGGATCAAGTGAAGAAGCAAGTGAACTTGTACGCGGCGGAGTTCGAGAAGATCACGCGGGCACAGGGGAGCGGCGAGAGCTTGAGCGACGTGCGCGCTAAAGCGCTGTTGTCGTACCGGTCGATGTACGGCGACTTCAAGCACGAGGCCATCTGGGCGCTCTTGAGGGACAAGCAGAAGTTCCAAGGTGGAATTCTGCACACTGGTGCGTCGAAGAGGACGAAGACCACCGAAGCTGGTGATTACACGAGCAGCGGCAGCGGCAGCGGCAGCGGCAATCACCCGGTTGACCTCAACCGGACGTACGTGGATGAAGGGAGTTCCGGCACACCGGTGTCGTCCAGGCGTCCGCCCGGCGTCAAGGCTGCGAAGGACAAGGGGAAGGCGGCCGCAGTGTTGTTAAAATCGCGCCCCGAGCGCGCTTGGGTCGCGGGTCGCAAGGGTCGAGACCGACCTCGCCCCGATGCGGCGGGGTCGTGCGAGATCCGTGGAGCGACGGTGGGGCGCGCCTTGGTCGCCTGGGTCGCCGTGGGTCGCCTGGGCCGTCTGGGTCGCCGTGGAGCGAGCCGATTTTTTCTTCTCCTTTCTTCTTCATCAGCCACCACTCCTTCGGTGGGTCTTCTTCAGAAAAAGCAAAAATCACTTTATTCTTCAGCCACCACTCCTTCGACGACTCGACGTCCAGATTCTCAAGGTTTATCTACATGTACGAGCATCAAAGTTTTTCTGTATTCTCCTATTTTCCATCGTTTTTCTTGGGTTCAAATTAAAGTTTGGCTTTTTATCTTTCTTGCATCGGGGTTTGTGAAAAAAAATGAGTGTAGAGGTTGAACATGATTTGGCAAGAGGAGAATGAGAGTTGGTACAGGTGTAATCTTGTCCAAAATCCCATAATTAGTTTGTTGAGTTTTGATTTGAATAATAAAAAAAGGTGTCAGGATTAAATATTCTATAAATTGTGTTAGCTTCCGTGAAGCAAAGCAAGAGAGAGATAAAAATTTACAGATGCTTCCGTGAAGCAAAGCAATTATGTGTTACTTTTTTCTAACTTTTTTCTCTCATATTCCATTTTTTACAACATGTTTCTTGGCCTTTTTTGTTTTTTTAAAGCACTTGTTCACGAGGTCATGTCGGATGAATAAAAATAATTATTAGTTTTATTAGTTTTTTTATCAATAGCAATATTATAAATAAATGATTGTTTCTTTCTACAGATCATTTTTATACAAAATGTCTCAAGACCCGGCTAGGAAATATGCAAGAGGTGATTCGGATACCAGACATAAACTTACATGCAACTTTCTACGGATCATTTTGGAACTTTGATGATTTTTTATAATAAATTCAGTTATTTAGTTATGTAATGTTGTTTAAAAATTTATATTTTTCGTCTAATCTTCTTCTTCTTTTTTTTAATATTTAATATGGAGTAATGATGTATGTAGATTTATTTGATGTGATAAACATTCAAGCAACAAACTTATAAAAGAGATATAAATATAATCATCATTCGGCTATTCTGGTGCCCCGATTCGTGGGTCTCTCGCCCCGTCGCCCCATCGCCCCGCGACCCGGGGTCCCCCCTCATCGCCCCGGGGCGCCCCGCGACCCTAACAACACTGGGCGGCCGCGACCTCATCCTCGACCGCTGCAAACCCATCTCCGTTCCCGGAAACGCTCCCGACCCAGACGGCCACCGCGTTTAAGTCGTTGGCAACAGCGTCGATGGCGAGGACGTTATTGCAGACGTACAAGGCCCTCAAGAAGTGTACCGACCCCGACGAAGCCGAATATCTCCGGGCGTTAATCGATGAGCTGCGTCGGAAGTTGGGAATTGCACCGACTTAGTTGTTTTTTTTTTGTAAGTTGAATGGTGTAACTTTTTTGTATTAATGCGTCGCCATTTGTTATTTAGACGTTTTTTATTTACTCGTTACTTGTTATTTGAAAACATTTAAATTAATTAAATAAAACAATAAAATGATGATGTGGCGCGCCATAGGGCGCCCCACTGCAGGTGGGGGGAAGGAGGATAAAACTGATGACGTGGGGCGCCTTAGGGCGCCCCACTGCTGATGCCCTTAATTCATTTCCACTTCTTATTGGCTTCTGTTTCTGCCTTTTCTCTGACCACTCTGTAATTTGTGGTTTTTTCCAGATGTTTAAGGTAATTAAAAAACAAGATTGGTACAAACCTGATGTTTACCTTTATAGGAGTAAGACCATCCACTACGCTGTCTCTATACCGTCCCTTAACTACTATTTGACCACTATTTAAGGGCCCCACTATCTTTTTTCCTCCATCCCTTAACTAAGGGACGGAACCTGCAACGCTCCGTCCCTTAACCGTCCCTTATTCCGTCCTTAATTACTATTCATTCAATTTTATTTTTTATTTTTTTTACAACCCAATTAAATTTAAACAAACACAATTCATTAAAATTAAAACAACATTACAACTTAAACTTAAAAAAAAAAAGAAAAAAAGACATAATTAAAATTCTAAAAAAATAAAAATGACATAATTTAATCTTCTCCGCCAAAGTTTTCCCAAATGTGCTCAATTAAATCCTCTTGGAGTTGGGTGTGGGCGCTAGAGTCGCGTGTCCTTGCCCAAATAACCAACCGTTCATGTATAGACGGATGCGCTCCACTTCGCGGCGGACTACTTGCGGTTGAGCTTCCGGGGGATTCGGGGTCGAACCAATTTCCAGCATCGGGTCCTTCGTCTCGGACAATCATGTTGTGCAAGAGTATGCACGTATACATGATGTCGACCATGCTCTCCATGAACCACGAACGAGCCGGGGCTTTGATGATGTTGAAGCGCGCTTGGAGAACCTCGAACGCCATCTCTACATCCTTGCGCCCAGCCTCCTGCTTCTGCGCAAAAAAGAGCCTGCTTTGGGTTCGAAGGCCTGCTGCACGTCTTCACGAAGGTCGGCCACTTCGGGTAAATGCCATCGGCGAGATAGTACCTCATTTTATACAGCCGGTTGTTGGCGACGAAGTTGATGGCCGGCGCTTTACCATCCAAAACTTCGGTAAAGAGATCGGACTGGTGGAGCACGTTTACGTCGTTGTTCAAGCCAGGGACCCCGAAGTACGCGTGCCAGATCCAAAGCCGGTAGTGGGCAACGGCCTCGAGTACAACGGTTGGGTGGGTTCCTTTGTGGCCGCTCGTGTAGGACCTCCTCCAAGCCACCAGGCAATTCTTCCATTGCCAATGCATGCAATCGACACTGCCTAGCATCCCGGGGAATCCGTGCACTTGTTCGTGCAGGTTGAGGAGGAACTGACAATCGTCCGTGCTTGGCCTCCGGAGAAATTCGTCACTGAAGGCTACCCGGACGCCTCTGCAGAAGTTGAGCAAGCACATGCGCCCAGTGGTGTCTCCGATGTGGAGGTATTCGTCGAATATGTCGGCCGTTTGTCCAATCGCAAGCTGACGGATGGCTGCAGTACATTTCTGCAGCGTCGTGTGGCTGGGACGGCCGACCGCGTCGAACCCTTCTCGGAAGAACTCTTCCCAGGCCGCCAGTATTCGCTATGTGGAGAAATAGCGGTTTATTCATGCGGAAACGGCGACGGAAGTAGGTGTCTCCCCTAATCGGGTTATCGCAGAAGTAGTCGCGTACTAACCGTGCGGCAGCTTCCTCCCGGTTCCGATTGATGTACTTCTGGGAGCGCCGTGGGGGTGGCGCGGCTTCCTCCGCCTCTCGTCGTCGATCTTTTTCAAGTGATTGTTCCATTAATTGACGCATTTGCTCAAAAAGGATCCATTTGTTTGAGTTGATTTAAGATGGAAATTGGAGTGATAGAGAGGATTTGAGAGGAATAGATGTGTGTTTGTGTGTGAAATGAGTATGAAATAGGATTATTTATAGAGTAAATAAATAAATAAAATTAAAAAAAAAAAGAAAATAAAAAATTAACTGTAACATTACCGTTTGAAAAATAATTTTTTTTTATTAAAATTCGAATTTTTTTTATAAAAAATCGATTTTTTTTTGTAAAAATGAATTGTTGCGTCATCCATGGCGACGCCCATCTTTTTCACATACATGTGCATCAAACTTTCACTATTCTTCATTATGTTTCTCCTTTTCATACAAGAGATATAGTCTCAACTTGATCCGAGTACTGGACAGATATAATTCCAACGGAAAGTAAAATTTGTATAAACACAAGGCAAGTAATTATGACACATGACCAGAGTGATCAGTTTTGAAGCCTACTAATTATGTATGGTTTGGCTTCTATTCGAGCTACTGACTGTATTTGGGTTCAGAAATTTGAAATGCTCTATTCTGCTGCTGCCTGCTGGGAAGTTGGACCTGCGTGAATCTGACAAAGTTGTACTCTTCTCTGCATAACAGAGCCGAACCAGCTCCTAATACGTTGCATTATGCAAACAAGAGAAGAATCTTTGCTCATCGAATGAATGAGTGGATCCAGGTTTTGCCTTTACAAAATTTTCTCCTGTATATGTATTTAGACAACATTGTGAACTGTCAACTTCTTTCTGCTACAGTACAGGGGGCAAGCCCAAATTGGGACTCTTGCCAACAATACTATAATAGCAGTAACTGGTTTGATGATTTCTAATGTTCCATTCCATATGCTGCGAAAATTATATATGCGAATGTTTTCTTGTTATGATCTTTTGTTGACCAATATTCAAAGGCAAAGGCCAAATATTGAATAAAAAAGATTAAAGAAAGCATCATTTCCTTTGTCAAAATGAGCTTATATACATGTGAGAAAAAAAGGAAGGGTTAGGAATGGCCAGAAGGAGGCAGAATAAAAGTAGGGTGGCGCAGCAGGAATGATCTGCACAAGGGGCAGGTGAATTGACATGTCTCGAGCCATTTCTCCATGCATCCCACGTGAAACGTGTGCCCGCACCTTCGTAATTTGTTTACCAAATCTTTCTTCTCGAACTCCAGTAAGCAAATTGAACACACATCTCCTTCATCCTCATCGTCTAAATCATGAAAATGTGAAACTGGAAGATCCAGATTGCACGAAGGAGTGTCGTCTGAAAGTTGAGAGTGGGGGATGTTGAGGAAGGCCATGATTTGAACAAGTAATTGAGCTGTATGGCGGAGTGGGATCGATATGCAGGTGTAGAGGATGAAGGTGAAAGTGCATAAATGAGAGTCTGCATACATACAAATCATTTTCTTTTGGTTGGTTATCTTGTGCTATCTGCAACTGCAGAGTTGGATTTCAAGTTGTTTTGATGAGAGAGATGGAAAATGGGTTGAGTGCTTCCCTTTATATACAGCAGGAGCAGGAGCAGGAGCAGATCATACATCCCAAGTCAACTCTTATTTCTTGGGTTTTTGAAATATAATCTCTATGGATTTCCCAACATTATACTACCTTTTTTACTTTTGGTGCTCTACATTTTATGATAGATTGCACATCTTTTCTTTTGAGTTACAGAAACCAAGGAGATAGGAGAATTGTATATGTTCCTCTTGTTTAAAATTGCTATCTTCGAGTACAATTGCAAATTTGATGTGATAATGAGACTTTGATTTACGGTTTGTATGATTTTTATTTTCCCCACTCCTATTTTTTTTCCGAACAGTTCGAGTTTGACGTCATAGATCCCAATAAATTGAATGACGTCATTTCCATAATAAAGAGTTCGTGATACTATTTGAGAATAGTTATGTGACGTGATCATTAAAATTGGTTTAATTAAATGTTCATTTAACAATTTCTACATTTTGTACATGACCAAAAAATTTGGTCATTCGTGTCTGATTAAAAATTTAGGTTAGTTTTGAAATTTAAAATTTTAAGAGTAGTTGGAAACTGAACTGCTTCATAAAATATCGAAATATTCTTTTTCATGTGACGGATTGAAACATAGTAAAATTTAAAAATGAGAAATTTGAATCGAATTCTTTTATATTTCACTTACAAAATCATAGAAACGCCTCCTTATGCAAAGTAGGCTGAAAATTGTGACTTCGTTTGTATTTTCGAGCCACCGTTGAGACTTGAGATGATCAAGCTATAATCAATCATACATTCATTAGAGTTTTGGAAATAATTCAGATGGTTATAGAATGGTAAAAGCTTAAATTATACCGGATACAACTTATAAAAGACGACTAATTGCATTTACGGAAAAATAAGACTATTTTTCGTGGACGGAGGAAGTATAACATTTTTGGCAAAAAGGCAAATAATTCCAAGTTACATACCACTTCTTTTTTCGTGGACGGAGGAAGTATAACATTTTTGGCAAAAAGGCAAATAATACCAAGTTACATGCCACTTCTTTTTCGTAATATGTGATTTAATTTTCTATTATCGTACACTCTGACCTTTTATAATCGGATCTATATTGTAAATTATGTGCTACTCTTCCGTCCCTGAAAGTTTGTCCCATTTTTTTATTTCCGTCCGTCCCATAAAATTTGTTTCATTTCACTTTTAACATTTTTGGTAGTGGACTTCATATTCCACTAACTCATTTCTACTCACATTTTATTATAAAACTAATACTATATAAAAGTAACATTTACATTCCACTAACTTTTTCAACTCACTTTTCATTACATTTGTTAAAATCCGTGTCTGGTCAAAGTGTGACAATATTTGGGGGATGGATGGAGTATTATATAAAATCAAGACTAGTAAAATGACAACATATAGAAGATCGAAACGCATATTTTCAATTCCATTGATGGTTGATGGTATTTAGGTTAACATATGAGTAGCAATTTGATAAGTCACTCTTTCAAAAGAAGTAATATGAAAATTGAATCAAAATTATGCCAACCAAATCAGGGAGATTATATGCCAACTATCTTATTTAAGGCTGTCATGAATGATACACCCTTGCAAATAATGTTTGCTTCATTTTTCGATCTTTTTAGTTAAAAACAATTAACCAACCACGTGCCATTTTGTGGAAGCCGCTTGATTTAAGCTGTAAGTCTTATTTATATTTATACTGTTATACACAATGTATCTTTTTACAACGGAGCAAATTCATTTTCATGATACGATGAGATTCAATTTTCAAGCTGTTTTATTCTGTTTTATTCAATAAATAAAGAAGGTGAGTATTTTCTTTTGGTTATTAGATATTATTATGATGTGGCAATCTAATTAGGTTTGTGTCCCCGATTTCCGGTGCTATAATATTGGCGTGTTTTCCTCTGTGTTTAGGCCATCCACAATAAGAATAGTCAAGCAATAGTCCAGTCATAGCCTAGCCACAAACTTCTCCTGCCACATCAGCAACACTAAAAATCCTCCTGCCACATCATCAAAACAAGCAAATAGCACATCCATAGCCTAGTCACATCACTCAAAATTATATAAAACAAATAATTAACAATCACACAAAATACGGAATTAAATTTACGACACAGATACGGGAAAATTCAATAATAATATTAAAATTTTAAAAAGTACATTAATTAAAAAAACACACTTCATTAAAATTAAAATAACATTACAACATCATCATTAATGAGTTTGTCCCACGTCGAAAGTGGAACATAAAACATTCAAGGATATCTCTATAAAAGAGAAACAATCAAAAAAGAGTTTGTCCCACATCGAAAGTGGAACATAAAACATTCAAGGATGTCTCTATAAAAGAGAAACAACCAAAAATGAGTTTGTCCCACATCAAAAGTGGAACATAAAACATTCAAGGATGTCTCTATAAAAGAGAAACAACCAATAATGAGTTTGTCCTACATCGAAAGTGGAACATAAAACATTCACGGATGTCTCTATAAAACAGAAACAACCAAGAATGAAATTCATAAAAAAAACATTAAATAAAAAAAAAATAAAAAATCCGTTGGGCGATGCTCTCGGTGATCCAGAGCCTGCATTGGCGCCGAGCGGATCGCCCAGCGCCCACACATCGCCTAGCGCTAGGCGATTTTTTTTCCAGAAACCGGCTCGGCGGTTACAATGGTTCGCCTAGCGTACCGCTAGCGCCGGGGCTTGGCTAGACGGTGCGCTAGGCGCCATTGTGGATGCTCTTACAGATTTAATTAAAAGATATTTCATTATTTTGGTGATATCCCTATTTAGGATTTGGTTGTGATATCACCAACTAGAGATGCCCAAGGTTTTTGGTTCCGGAAGTTAACCGCGGAATCGGAATCGTAACCGCCGGTTCTGAACAGGAACCGTGACTTTTTTCTTGAACTGAAACCGCCATATTTTTAACCGCGGGCAGGTTCCGGTTCCAAATTTTACGAACCGGAACCGTGAAAAACCGTCAGAAAACCGTGAAATCTAGCCGGAACTGCGAAAAAACTGCCGAAAACTGGCGGTTCGGAACAGTGAAAAACCGTAAAAAATGCCGGAAAATTGGCGGTTCGGAACCAGAACCGCCGGTTTTCGAACCGAAACCGGAACTGGAACCGGAACCTTGAAATAGCCTCACGGTTCGGTTAATGTGGAACCGGAACCGGCGGTTCCAAACCGAAACTGCCGGTTTACGAACCGTGGGCATGTCTATCACCAACGACCACCACCACCTATAAATCACAAAATTTGATCATACTCTAATATGTGTTGTATCTTTTAAAAATTGAAATGATAGTCCCAAAGTTTCAAAAGTTTTCAAGACTTCTAACACAGTCAGTATCAAGAGAGTGTTAGATTGTTAACTCAATAATTAATTGCTAACTATAGTTAAATAGCTATTAGATATTCAAATCAATGGCCTATATCATTAGCCCAAGAATGTCAATACAATCAACAAAAAATGTCATTAGAGGTATTAAGGTCAATTTACAATAAATTAGTTATAACTAACTTTTGAAAAATTTCTCATAACTTTAAAACGCATATAACTTTCTCGATTTAAATTATGTTTTCGCACAACATATATCAAATTAAAGATTATTTCATAAGGATTCTAACGAGATCTCACTTGCGTATGTTCCGATGTCAAAATTTGAAAAAAAAATCAAAAATTTTCAATTTTTTCATACAATAACAAATGTCAACATAATATATAAAATATGTCAATATTATTCAGGTAGAATGTCAATATAAGCAATGTGTTAACATTCTCAAAACATTGTGTTGATATTTTCGAAATACTATATTGACATTTGCATCCAAAACCTTAATTTAGTAGTTTTTTTTATCTTTTTCGATTTAATTAATAAAAACGAAAATTACATCTGGCAAATTTTAGACCACAAGATTTCTAAAATCTTATGATCTCAAATTAGTTGTAGTTAGCAATTAAATAATGAGTTAGTAATTGATCAATCCCTGTTATTATAAAGTCTATGTACTTTATTCGTATTCTGCATTCTGCAATACAAATTCTTTGTTATTGATACGTACTCCCTCCATTTTCTAATTAAAAAATATAATAGAAAGTGAATAGAACAAAGTTAGCAAAAGGCGTGATCTATTTTTATATATTAGTTTTATACTAATAAATATAATTACATATTGTTCATGGAATGTGAGTTCTATTATTCACAGACGAAGCTACGTAAGAGAGTGGGGCCACTGCCCCCAATCCCAACCATTTCAAATTATTTATATATAGATTCCCTCCGTTTTTTTAAAAATAGCAACTATTTCCAATTTAGGTCATTCCTTAAAAATATAAACTTTAGAAATTTTATATTTTAGGACATGCACCCACAATCCACTAACTCTATTTTCACTACTTTTTCTCTTTCCCTCTCTTATTTTACTCATTTTTCTTTTCATCTCTCTTACTTAATTAATTTTTCTCACTTACTTTACCAATTGTGCATTAAAACTCATGTTGTTTCAAATGTTTCTATTTTTTGAATACGGATGGAGTATAAGGAATAAAAATGTGAATGGCACATCTAGTGTAGGCTTCCCATTTGCATCTTTGAGAGCTGTGGATCTAGCTTCGCCTCGGTTCACGGATGGATGAAAATGATAAAATATGATGATTAATGATAGATGAAGGATGTATATTCAATAATTAGAGATAAACATAATATCTACTTCCTTTGTCTCATTAAAAATGAAACGTTATCCTTTTTTTAGATTGTCCTATTAAAAATGAAACGTTTCCTAAAATGAAAAAATATCTATCTCTACTTTTTCATCTCTCTTACTTTACTCTCTCTTCATTAACTCACAAAACAACACTATATAAAAATCCGTGCCGATTCCCAAATGTTGCATATTTAATGGGACGGAAGGAGTATAGTCTATACACAATCTATGCCTTCATTGCATGGGAATGTGTTCTGAATCAAGTAAAATAACGCAATTGTTACTTAAAATAACGCAATTGTTACTTAATCTTCATCATATCGCCTTGAACATAATCGACATTATTATATCTGTAGACGAAGAACTATGATTCATTATATTTACCTTCGTAATTGATTTGTTTTACACTTTTATACGAAGCCTATCTTAATTTGTCTCATATTATTATTTTATTTTGTGAACAGCATGTAGATGTTAGAATAATCCTTAACGGATAAATATATGCATTACTTGTGAGTTGTGAGTTGTGGAATCAGAATCTCAAAAGATTTCATTCGTGGGGGTGATTCTTTCGTTATTGGGTTTATGCTATAGTATTATTTTAGAGGGTAGTGATTTATATATATAATTTCTCCCTATCATAATGTCCCTATGTTTTTTTGCCATAAGAATATTTTATATATGGACTAATATGCCCTTATTTTAAATAAAAGGAAATTAATTAAATATTTATGTAGTATATATATCCGGAAAGTCAAATGATCAAATCAAATTAACTATCTTAATTACTTTCAATACCTTTGGAGAATTGTAATTAAGTCATAATAATTTTCTACAAATTTGCATAATATAAAAGGATTTGAATTGACTTATCTTCAAATGGAGAATTTTATTTATTTTTATTCAAACACTAATATATAAGTTTACTTTTCGACTGAATTTACTCATCTAATAGTTATTGCAACCAATTAAACTATACAGCCATGGAGTGTTTTTTTTTTCATTCTAATTTCTTATAAAAAAATAAATATATAAATATATGAAAGAAGTATTTACATTATTGAATTGAAAAAAAAAGTGAATATAAGCATTAAAGCTGCTACGAAGATTGATTTGTAAATTTAAGTAGATTACGTGGAAAAAAATAGAAAGTGTTAAATAACAGAAAACTATAAAAAAAAATTCTCCGAGCCCAATTATTTGCCACTTTAATTTTATTGTGGACATTAATGTGACTTTGGTCAAAATTTACAGCTTTTAGTTTTTATTTTCTACTTACCGATTTATGTATTTAAAATTAGCTAAAATCGTTTATATTCTTTGATAATTAGAGAATAAATTCAATTTTTAAATTAACTTAGTAAATAAAAGTTAGCAAACACTTCTTTCCAAAAATTAACTGTGACTCTTCGAAAAGTAAATTTTTATAATAGTAATATTATTGGGAGTCTTCTTCTCCAGAAAGTTATGCGGCCATTTCTGTTCCTTCATTTCGCTATGCAGATTTTGGATTCACAACTTCAATTCAGCCCCTTCCTATCACTCATTTTCTGATTATCTTGTCTTCAATAGCAATAAACATTGTTTTTAAAAATTTCAAATGATTTATAAGTAGAAAAAAAAGTGAAAAATTAATATCTTGTTGGGAAGGGCTTAAGCCCCTCTCCCTCTGTATGACTGTGTCCGCCACTGAAGACATGAGTTCATGGAGAAATATGTTGGTTTCTGGGATTACAAGATAACAAAACCGGGCGTAATACAACCCAAAAGAAGGAATACAAAAAAGAACTGAAGTTACAACGAAAATGAAACAACTAAACCAGTATGCTATGACAGCCGAGTCGAGGAGGCCTCTTCCCGCAAGACGAGATACGCCCCGGTAGTGCTCTCGGTTTGGCGTGTCGTCCCCAAAGGTAAAACGGCTACGTCTCTTCTGATGCAGCACCGCAATCAGCAGAGCTCCGGCGAACGGGATGGAGGAGAGAGCAGAGCTTCGACAGAAAGACAATGCAGGGAGAGGGAGAGAGCTTATGCAGAGAATGCTTGTAGGTGTGTGTCTTAATGCAGTGGTATGGCTAGCCTATTTATAGGCCAACCACCATGCAGGGTCAACCAGCCATTGAAGGCTCATCATGGCAAAAACGTAACCGACGTCGGTTACAGGCGTGTGGCTGTAATGTGCCACCCGTGTGTGGAGCGTGTGGATTTCTCACGTGGCAACCGTGACTGTGCCTCGCTTGACGACGTGTCAAGCCACTTGGATTGCTGACTCGGCGGTGGTCCAAAAAGAATAGTTTGGGCCAAGCACCAAGCCCAAAGACCACCCAAAGACCAATTGCCAAGATCCAAGTCCAAGATCAAGATCAAGATCGAGATCGAGATCGAGATCGAGATCGAGATCGAGATCGGGATCGGGCTCGGGCCCGGGCCCGCGACCACGAGCACGAGCACGAGCACGAGCACGTGCACGGGCACGGGCTCGGGCTCGGGCGGGCGGGCGGCGGCGGCGCGCGCGTGTGCGCGCGTGTGGGCTCTTTCACCCATCTTGGTCCACTATAATTATTAAGTAACATAAAGTCACTTAATTTATACACATTAAAGATGTGTTAATCCTCCAATGTGGGATAATTAATACTAGTTAATTATTCCCTAAGCTCCATCTTCAAGCTTTAATTAAAAGCTAATTATGCCCAACTTTAATCCACTATTTCTCACTCACCGGAAATCGGATTTGAGAAAGTGAATATACTACATTTACCTACGTAAAATGTAGATCGACGCTATGTCATTTAATTTCACAAAATTAAATGTCTCGTCACATTTATTATTTGGTCAAAATCCATTGACCGGGCATATTTAATCCATGATTTTTTACAATCCCCCACATGAGTGGAAATAGCCGAATGCATATGCATGCAGACACAAGCTCAACCCTCGCGAGGTATATAAGCATAAGGATAGGTAGTTGTTGACTTTGAACCCTCCATAGTCGACACCATCGGATACACAGGCGGCTTAGTAGCGCGATGCTTTGAACTAATCCCCCACGGCGTGCACCGAGACAATGGTGTTAACACTTAAACACCTCAACCTCATCCGTTCTCACGTTTTGTGTCCATTGCGGTCTTGGACACCACTTTGGATTCATAAGTGCGTTTTTTATGAAGCGACCACACTTCGCACTTACGTAGGTGATTCTTAGTCAAGTACCTTGCCATACTTGGTCTCTTTGAGAATTCCATCTCTTTGAGATCCTTAAGAACCATTAAAAGTCATAGACTTAGCCTTTACCACGAGGCAAGTTCTCCAACACTCTATTGCTCTCTAGGGAATAGATATAGTTTGAGTGTTTTTCCATGAACTCTCATAGCTTAGTTGTCCCTTTGAACCAAGTTCTTGGGATCTCCAGTCATCATGGTTGGGTTACCACTATGACAATTCTTTAGTTTGTGGATTTCAAACCCATTCCCTCTAGCAACTTATTCATTTGATCACGGTTTAACCCTTTGGTTAGCGGATCCGCTAGATTATCTATTGACTTCACATAGTCAATTGTAATCACCCCTGTTGTGATCAAATGTCTCACGGTGTTATGTCGTCGACGTATATGTCGAGACTTACCGTTATAGAAACCATTGTTTGCCCTTCCAATAGCCGCTTGGCTATCGCAGTGAATCAGCACTGGTGGCACTGGCTTAGACCAACATGGAATGTCTTCAAGGAAGTTCTTAAGCCACTCGGTTTCCTCACCAGCCTTATCCAAGGCAATGAACTCCGATTCCATTGTTGATCGGGCTATACAGGTCTGTTTTGTGGATTTCCACGATACAGCACCACCCCCAATAGTAAAGACATATCCACTTGTTGAAAGTGAGTCTCTATTATCGGATATCCAATTGGCATCACAGTACCCTTCAAGTACCGGGGGGTATCTCGAGAAGTGTAGCCCAAGATTTTGAGTGTGTTTTAAATATCTCAAAACCCTCACAAGAGCTCTCCAATGCTCTTTGCTTGGATTGCTCGTGTAACGACTTAACTTGTTCACGGCACAAGCAATGTCAGGTCGAGTGCAATTAGTCAAGTACATAATGCACCCGATGACCCGTGCATACTCTTCTTGTGCAACGGGCTCGCCTTTGTTTTTGCTCAAGTGAACGTCGAGTTCAATTGGAGTCTTAACCGGCGCGCCATCATAGGCTTTGAATTTATTCAATATCTTCTCAACATAATGTGATTGTGTTAAGATGATTCCATCATTCGTTCTTAGAATCTTCATTCCAAGAATTACATCGGCTAGACCCATGTCTTTCATGTCAAAGTTTCTCTTTAACATGGCCTTTGTATCGTTAATTACTTGAGTGTTGCTACCCAAGATTAACATATCATCAACGTAGAGACACACTATAACATGACCGTTATTAGTGCTCTTGATGTAGACACATTTGTCGCACTCGTTGATTTTAAACCCATTTGATAACATCACATTATCAAACTTCAAGTGCCATTGCAATGGCGCTTGTTTCAATCCATATAGGGATTTCACGAGCTTGCATACCTTTTTCTCTTGTCCAGGTACTACAAACCCTTCGGGTTGTTCCATGTAGATTTCGTCTTCTAGTTCACCATTCAGAAACGCGGTCTTTACATCCATTTGATGAATCTCGAGATTGTGCAATGCAGCAATAGCGAGAAGCACCCGGATAGATGTAATCCTTGTTACAGGTGAATAGGTATCGAAGAAGTCATGTCCTTCTTTTTGTTTAAAACCCTTTACTACTAATCGGGCTTTATACTTATCAACTGTTCCATCGGCCTTAAACTTTCTTTTAAGAACCCATTTGCATCCTAAAGGTTTAGCACCTTCGGGCAAATCAACCAACACCCATGTGTGGTTTAGCAAAATTGAATCAATTTCACTTTGAACAGCTTCTCTCCAATGCAGCCCGTCTGGGCCAGCAAAGGCTACTTTTATCGATGTTGGTTCTTCATCCAACATGAAAGCAATGTAGTCAGGACCAAAAGTTTTTGGTGTTCTGACTCTATTACCACGTCTTAGTACTGTATCTTTTGGATCGGGCCTTGCACGCTTGCGCGATTCAGGTTCCGCATCTGTTGATTTAGAACTAGTGGCTTCTTCTTCCACTTGTTTAGAACTAGTGGCTTCTTCAATTCTTGTCTCAGAATTGGTTGATACCTTTTCCTTATCTTTGCAAGGAAAGGTATTTTCGAGAAATACAGCATTCCTCGACTCAATTGTTGTTCCTACTGTGATAGTCGATATTTCAGACTTGTGAACAACAAATCGATATGCACTACTGTTAAGTGCATATCCAATGAAGATGCAATCAACCGTCTTAGGTCCGATTGTAACTTCTTTGGGCGGAGGAACCATCACCTTTGCCAAACACCCCCACACTTTGAGGTATTTGTAGGATGGCTTCCTTCCCTTCCACAACTCATAAGGAGTAACATCTTTTCCTTTGAGAGGGATTTTATTCAAGATATAGTTTGCTGTCAAAACAGCTTCCCCCCACATGTTATGTGGTAATCCTGAACTGAGTAGCAGTGCATTCATCATCTCTTTTAGAGTTCGATTCTTGCGTTCTGCAACACCATTAGATTGTGGTGAATATGGAGCAGTTGTTTGATGAATTATACCACTTGCGTTGCATAACTCCTCAAACGGGGCTACATATTCGCCTCCTCTATCGCTTCGAATCATTTTGATTTTACAACCAAGTTGATTCTCAACTTCGTTCTTATAATTTTTGAACGCCTCTATTGCTTCATCTTTGCTTCTTAAAAGATAAATGTAGCAATATCTTGTGCAATCATCTATGAAAGTGATAAAGTACTTTTTACCACCTCTAGTTTGCAACATCTTTAAATCACATACATCCGTGTGAATTAATTCAAGGGGTTTTGTGCTTCGTTCAACCGAGTGAAACGGCAACTTAGTCATTTTTGCTTCAAGACAAATTTCACATTTATCTTGGATATCCAATTCATTAGCCTTTAGTAAATCTAAATTTACTAATCTTTTAATGGCTTTTGAATTTACATGTCCCAATCTACAATGCCACAAATTTGAAGACTCAATCAAATAAGAGGAAGTAGATGCTTTATTCTTATTGGCCAATGGCTTCGCAACACTTCGAGTTGCTACACTAAGCTTGAAAAGCCCATCGGTTACATAACCTTTTCCGATGGATTTTCCAAACTTATACAAGACAAACCTATCGGACTCAAATACAAGTTTAAACCCTTTATTAACTAGTATTGATCCTGACACTAGGTTCTTGCGGATGTCCGGGACATGCAGCACATCCTTCAAAGTGATAGTTAGGCCAGACGTCATCATGAGAATCACGTTGCCAACGCCGAGGACTTCTGACGATGCTTGATTCCCCATGTTGATCTTCCTCCCTTCAACAGCAGTGTAGGAGGCAAACTTGCTCCTGTCGGAGCAAACATGAGCAGTAGCGCCGGTGTCGATGTACCAGCCTCCCTTGTTATCAACAAGGTTAACCTCTTCAGTGACCACTGCAATGAGGTCATTCTCATCCCAGTCCTTGAACTCCTTCTCAACGACGTGGGCTGCCGGCTTCTTCTTCTTGCTGCGGCAGTCTTTAGCAAAGTGGCCTGGTTTGCCACACTTGTAGCAGTCGCCTTCAAACTTCTTTGAAGGCTGCTTTCCCTTCCCTTTGTCGTTTGGACGGTTTGGGCGAGGGCGTTTGTTGGAGGGACCGCCCCGCTCCAACAGGTTGGCTTTGGCTTCATTTGGGGTGAAGCCCTTAGCCTTTTGATCACTTTTGCGCACGTCGGCCTCAATGCGCAACTTCACGATCAAGTCTTCAAGGGTCATCTGCTTTCGCTTGTGCTTGAGATAACTCTTGAAGTCCTTCCAACTTGGAGGGAGCTTGTCAATGATCGTGCACCTTAGGAACTTATCGGGCAAGGTCATCCCTTCAGCCACTAAGGAGTGGATGATCATTTGGAGCTCTTGGACTTGCTCCATGATGGGTCGAGAGTCGACCATCTTGTAGTCCATAAACTTGGATGCTACAACCTGTTCAGTCCCTGCAGCATTGTCTATGCTATATTTCTTCTCTAGGCTTTCCCACATTTGTTTAGATGTGGTTACATTGGAGTATACATTATAGAGGCTATCATCTAATGCACTTAAAATAAAGTTTTTACATAGATAATCCCCTTTTCTCCAAGCTTCATAGTCCGCCATGACTTCGAGCCTAGTCTCTTGGTCGCTTGGCGCGGGCGGCTCGTTCTCCGTGAGGAAGTTGGCGACGCCCAATGTTGTCAAGTAGAACAACATCTTTTGATACCACCGCTTGAAGTCAGATCCTCCAAACTTTGGTGGTTTCTCGGCAGGTGGCATCATTCTTGGTGCCAAAGGTGCCGCAGTTGGTCCTTGGAAGGAACCAATTCCGTTCATGGTGGGCATAGAGCCCGCACCATTCATGTTGGGCATAGAGCCCGCCATGGTCGTACCAGCCCCGAAGGGACTAGCACCCGCATGAGACCCGAAGGTCCCAGCATTCGTGTGAGACCCGAAGGCCCCAGCACTCGATCCGTTAAAGGACCCGAAGGAACCACTAAAAGTGGAACCAACCGAACCACCAAAGGTGGAACCAGTGGACGCCCCGAAGGGGTTGTCCCAAACCCAAGGGACGGTGGATGAAGCGGCTGGGAAGCCAGGAGTTGGCATCATCGAGGGAATCGATGAAGTGTTGACCGGTCCAGTGGTCGCCATGGTGGAGGGAATGGCGGCAGCGGTGGTGGCAGCGGCGGTGTTGGAGTCGGTAGACATCTCCAGCAAAGGTGTTTAATATTTCGAAAGTTTTAGTTCAGTTTAGAAGTCCAAATTCCTTCAAAGGCAAGTTATCTCGTCTTGCGATTGTTGGTTTCTGGGATTACAAGATAACAAAACCGGGCGTAATACAACCCAAAAGAAGGAATACAAAAAAGAACTGAAGTTACAACGAAAATGAAACAACTAAACCAGTATGCTATGACAGCCGAGTCAAGGAGGCCTCTTCCCGCAAGACGAGATACGCCCCGGTAGTGCTCTCGGTTTGGCGTGTCGTCCCCAAAGGTAAAACGGCTACGTCTCTTCTGATGCAGCACCGCAATCAGCAGAGCTCCGGCGAACGGGATGGAGGAGAGAGCAGAGCTTCGACAGAAAGACAATGCAGGGAGAGGGAGAGAGCTTATGCAGAGAATGCTTGTAGGTGTGTGTCTTAATGCAGTGGTATGGCTAGCCTATTTATAGGCCAACCACCATGCAGGGTCAACCAGCCATTGAAGGCTCATCATGGCAAAAACGTAACCGACGTCGGTTACAGGCGTGTGGCTGTAATGTGCCACCCGTGTGTGGAGCGTGTGGATTTCTCACGTGGCAACCGTGACTGTGCCTCGCTTGACGACGTGTCAAGCCACTTGGATTGCTGACTCGGCGGTGGTCCAAAAAGAATAGTTTGGGCCAAGCACCAAGCCCAAAGACCACCCAAAGACCAAGATCCAAGATCGAGATCGAGATCGAGATCGGGCTCGGGCTCGGGCCCGCGGCCCGCGACCGCGACCGCGACCACGACCACGAGCACGAGCACGAGCACGAGCACGTGCACGGGCTCGGGCTCGGGCGGGCGGGCGGCGGCGGCGCGCGCGTGTGGGCTCTTTCACCCATCTTGGTCCACTATAATTATTAAGTAACATAAAGTCACTTAATTTATACACATTAAAGATGTGTTAATCCTCCAATGTGGGATAATTAATACTAGTTAATTATTCCCTAAGCTCCATCTCCAAGCTTTAATTAAAAGCTAATTATGCCCAACTTTAATCCACTATTTCTCACTCACCGGAAATCGGATTTGAGAAAGTGAATATACTACATTTACCTACGTAAAATGTAGATCGACGCTATGTCATTTAATTTCACAAAATTAAATGTCTCGTCACATTTATTATTTGGTCAAAATCCATTGACCGGGCATATTTAATCCATGATTTTTTACAAAATATACAGAAGGAGAAGAAGAATTTTAGTCCGACAGAAAAATGGAAGACAGATTTACGATCGATTTGACTATATATTTCCTAAAATCACTAGTAATAAATAATTATATGTATAAGGGTCGTATGGTATAAAATATAATATAAGATTACTGTTTTAACCTGTCACTAAAACATTTTCCTATTTTAGAATAGTAACACCAATAATTAATTGCTCGCTTGATTCCGACAGTTTGTCGAAGCCCATATAGCCTATGGGCCATAAATCTAAATTTATTATTGGGCCTTTTCTTACTTTTACCTTCACTTTTAGTTTTGGTATATTTAAGCTTGATGAGTTGATGTATTTTGATATATGTAAATGTGGCTGTACCTGACTGACTACCTGTACACTCTCTATCCACAAAGTATGTGCAACGAACCTCCACCAATTTTCTTTATTTCATTTATTATCAAATGGACTACCAAAATTGTGTTCACATATCAAGTCGACTACCAAAATTATCAAGTTGAACAAAAAGACCACCACGTATTTGTAACTTTCTTCATTTCTATCATTAAATATAATCATATTATAATGTTTAGGTCTACATAATAATATTGTCAAATAATTTGACTTATATAGGCATCTTCCAAATATACACTATAATTAATATTATAGTAATAGTCATTAAGATGGAAACAAAGAAAAAAATGATACTAAGATATATAAACTATAAACATGATTATCAACTAGTGTCAAAAGTAGATTAAAAAAAATTGTAGATTATTCTTCCCCTTTTCACAACTTTTTTGACAGTATTTTATGCTTAAAAGAAGTACTACTAGTACATTTCATGTGTTGAGAAGAAGACGGGCCAAGTTGATGATAGTTTAGTTTGACGATTGAAACAGTTCAACAAAGAGAAGATGGGCCCTGGGCCCAAACCTGTGACTTTCTTCTCCTAAGAAATTTCCCGTAAAATGCAAAATGTGACTGACTGCAATGATTTAAAATTTAATTGCATAAGAAAAGAAATGCATATACATATAAGCAGATAGGTGTGATCAACTGCTAACTCTTCTTAAATTGCTAAATTATAAATATATATATAGAGAGAGATGTAATCAAATGCAAACTCTAAATATCGAAACTATGATCTGGACCGTTAGATTTCAAGATTTGACGTCAACAGATGACAAATAACGTCAACAGCAAATGTCAACACAACGTCAATCGGTTGACAATGTTGACGTTATTTGTCATCTGTTGACATTAAATTTTGAAATCTAACGTTCCAGATTATAATTTGACGTTTGTAGGAAAGATATAATTTACATTTTATTACTATCCTATACGGGCATATAAAAGATAATTCATGTGACAGTTCACTTGGACACCATTTAATTCGTGATTGTTATAAGGTAATAAATGGGAACACTATTATTCAAGATATCATACGACGTATAGCATTGGTGAAATGATAGTATAATGTATAGTTGAAATTTATAAACTTGATTACCATGACAACATAACGTAATAAATAAAATTTTCTTGGAGTCAAATCTTGGGGTGCGTTGTCAATACTGATAGTAACCTGATTGGAATTATGTTACTAATTCAATATATAAAAATTAACTTCAGCAAGAATATAGTTTCGAGTTCAATAACCATCATTTTCATTATTTAGCTTTCGTTAAAATTGTATTCGGTTGCCACTGGACGTTGAATAGGAAAATATGCATATAGAGATCACATGATATTTTTCGCTAGCTTATAATTGTTGTTTTATGAGACTACTATTTTAGATAATACTAACATAATATATAACTTGTGTGATGACATTGTATAGTTGTTGTAATGTGCAAAATGCAAAATTTTAAAGTTTCTTTATGTAAATATATGTAATTAGTATATCGTTAGAATGTTCTTAAAATCTTCTTTACTTTGATATATGTTACAAGAAAAAATAATTTAAATCGAAAAGTTATGTAAAATTGAAATTTTGAGATATTTTTAGAAGAGAAAAAGTGAATAAATTTGCTACATAATTAACCGCCTAATTTTTTCGGCCTTGATAATATTACCCATGTGATGATTTTCGTATTTGATATGATCGATGATATTATTACCATTTAATCATTTCCAATACTATGATTAATAATATGTTTTGGTATATATTAAAAATAATTTTACATTAATACAACCATATACATTATACTATCATTTCACCATTCTATTTATAAGCATTAATTAGACTATTAAAGTATCCATCAGATATTTATATATGGAGTACTACGTAGGTAACAAAATTGAGAAGAAAAATTGGGTTATATAGAAAATTAATTAAAAATATGTTTGGCATGTTTTTTTAATTGTTACATGAATACAAATTTAAAAAATGCGTTATGATAGACTCGAACCCGACACCTTTGATCTCAAAATTTAACCACACTATTACTAGATCAATGCACATACAACCCACAAAATAATTAAACAACAACTTAACCACTAAACTATTAAATCTAATATGTTCTCTAACTCATTTATTATTTGGCAATGGTTACATAGCTAAGAGCATCCACATCGATGCTCGATGCGGAGGATGGAATCCTTGACGCTGGCGTGGCCCCCCTGTCCGCCATTGTGCTCTTGCCGACGGCATGGCGCTGCTCGATGCATTGAGCACGTTCGTGCCGCTGAGCAGGCGACGTGGCGTGTTTCTATTCGCCAATGGCTTCGCCGTTGGATTTTGTATTTTCTATTTTTATTTTTAAAAAAAGAAAATAATACCAGAAATTAAAAAAAATCGGATTCCCAAAAACATAACCGTTTTATTACCGTTTTTTTATTTTTTTAAAAAAAATTAATCCCAAAATCATCTATAAATACACACATTCATCATCCGTTTTTCACATCAAATTATCTCTCATTCATATTTTTTCATACAACTCATCTACATCTTCCTCACTCACTCAAATCCTCTTGATAGGGCTCGTTACAAACATGGTTTTATAAGGGTTTATTACACTAACATGGTTGATAATGTACAAAAAAGTGGTGAATTGGAGTGAGCAGGAGCTATAAAGTGTTGAAGCGGTAAAGTGCAGGAACAACTTGATCAACTCGGGAAAGAAGCGAAAAGTGATCAGAATTGAAGATAAGTTGGTCAGTTGCGGACAAGTAATGAAGCGTGCTTAGACAACAAGTTGATCAAGTGGAGTTCACCACAAGAGATGATGAGTCATAGGAGAGAGAAGAAAATATGTCATCTCAAGGGCATTAATGTTAAGATCCCTAGGGATTTGGGCCCAATGGCATCCTATAAATAGTAGAGAAAGTGTACACAAAGGGAGAGTTCCGCACCATCATCTTCAATCACCTCATTTTCACCCTTTACATTCGTAGTATGGAGTAAGCAAGCTAGCAGCAGTCGGAGTCGTCGTTCCACCTCTATTTTCATCTCTTCCTCCTCGTCGAGGAAGGAGGGACCTGGATCTGCCAAGAAGTCTTCGTAGTTGGTGTTTTTCTTACACCCCGAGGGGTCAAAACAATTTCTACTCTATTTTTAGTTCAACTTTTCCGTAGCTTAGTTGTTTTTAATGTTTTTCTCCTAGTTGCTACTCTAGTTACATTTCAATTGTTGATCGATCTTTAAATCCTTGTTTGGAATTCTGTTTTAAGTTGCGTTTATTAAAGATCGTTTGTGAAATTAAGTTTTTAATGCAAGTTGTTTTGGATTTGATGTTCTCTGCTTTAATTGCTTTCGTTAGTTTTAGTTTCACCTTGTTTATGATTTTTCGTAGTTAGATCTTAGTTTTTAGTTCGTCAGCTTGCATGGGAATAGGGTAGATACTGTAGATCTGTTTTCTTTACGTCAAATTTACATGGATCTGTGCTTGATTTGACTGATTTCCGTTTTGATATTTGTTGCTCTGTTTAGATCTGCTTTAGTTGTTTTTATTTAGTTGCTTAGCGAAGAAGAAGGTCGTAGTTCGTTAGAATAGGAGTCCTTGTCACATTTTCATTGTTTACAGCTTTGTAGTAGTGTGTCTGTTTGTGTCAGTGGTCCCAAGTTACTTTTTCCTCTCCGTTGTTAGTTCAGTTGATCAAGTCAGCTATTCCTTAGTTTTGATGTATGTCTAGTCTAGATTGATCAGTTCAGTTTAGTAAGTTGAGCAGTTCATATTCCTTAGTTTAAACTTAATCCACTAGAAAGCGTGGCAACAGCCAAACCTCCCAAATGTCTCGTACACAACTCAACTCGCCTCTATCTCTGTGAGATTTGACCCTTACTTCACTTTACTAGTCTATAGTATTGTGGGTTAAGATCTTCAAAGCCCTAAGTCTCTCCGTTCGCACACCCAACGACCAGTAGTTGTTAGCCGACTTAAACCATCTATTGTCTAACTTGATCAAGTTGTGTAGCTCTACATGTTTTTAATTTGCATATGAACTCTGAGATTCAGTACTTAAGAATGAGCTTTCACCTCTCTAAATTCAAAAATGGATTTCAACGATATCACTGTGGAAACGGAGCGCATAAAACAAGAATACTATGAACAATATCGTGCCGCCTATGAAGCCTATGTCGCTGCCGCTACCCCCGCCCCTCCTCCTCGACCAACTAGATCAAATCGACGCTACATCCCTCGTGACTAGGAGGGAGCCCACGAAAGGCTCATTGCCAACGATTTTTCCGACCAGTCGCGGTTTCTGAAAGATTACTTTTGGCATGTCAAAATGGTTGTTTATACGTATTGTCAACACATTATCCGCCCGTGTTGAATACTTTCAATCACGTAGAGACGCAACCGGTTGGCAAAGTCTCTCAGCGTTGCAGAAGTGTACATGTGCCCTCCGACAACTTGCTACATGGCAAACGGCTGACCTCTTCGATGAGTATTTGCATGTGGGTGAGTCAACTGGAATCCTATGCCTAAAAAATTCTTGCGACGGTGTTCGTTCTGCTTTCGGTGAGGAATTCCTTCGGGCACTTGTCAACGATTGCTTCATCTTCACGAAACAGTCCACGGTTTTCCCGGTATGCATGGCAGCATTGACTGCATGCATTGGAAGTGGAAGAATTGCTCGAATGCTTGGAGGGGGCAACACTTAAGCGGCCACCAAGGCGGCGACCCAACGCTTATCCTTGAAGCGGTCGCCGACAACCGCCTATGGATTTGGCATGCATATTTCGGTATTGTCGGATCCAACAACGACTTGAATGTGCTCTATTCTTCACCACTCTTCAATGATGTTTTGAATGGTGTAGCACCGGTGATCGACTTCACCGTCAACAGAAATCCATACCACAAGGGTTACTATCTCGCCGATGGTATCTACCCAAGGTGGTCGACTTTCGTGAAGACGCTCAGCAATCCGCAAGACCCGAGACGGGTTCTTTATTCGCAGCGTCAAGAGTCTGCTCGGAAAGACTTCGAAAGAGCTTTTGGGGTCCTTCAAGGCCGATTCAACATTGTAAAGGCCCCGTCTCGGCTGTGGTACGTTAAGAATATCGTCGACATCATGTGCACGTGTATTATCTTGCACAACATGATTATAGCTGACGAAGGACCGAGGGCGGCTAACTTTTACGACGAGGATGAAGCTAGAAGCTCAACCGCGAGGTCTCTCCCACGCTGAGGTGTGCATAAGACGGTGCGCAAGAGGATCGAAACAAAACACATAATGTGCGATACCAGAACCCACATTGAGCTACAAGAAGACCTAATCAAACACATTTGGGCGAAATTCGACCACGAGTAGTTGGTTTTTTTAATTTTATGAATTTAATTATATAATTTTTAATTTTTAGGATTTAAATTATGTAATTTTTAATTTTTAGGATTTTAATTATGTAATTTTTAATTTTTAGGACTTTAATTATGTAATTTTTAATTTTTAGGATTTTAATTATGTAATTTTTAATTTTTTAGTAATTTGTAATAGTATTTCGGGTATTTTTAATGTATTTTAATATTATGGAAATGTTTTTATTTAAATTGAATAATAAAATGGTGGGACCCTTGAGCATGTTTTTGCGGAAGATGATGAATGTGGGTGTTGTACTCTTGGGGAAGAGCATAGAGTAAAAAATTAATAAATGTGGATCCAGACCCATATTCATGCTCTTTGACAAGAGCATGGATGGGGATGCTCTAAGTAAAAATCTTATTAGTATGTTCTCCCTAAATTGCTGTTTCCATAACAAAATTGTTTGGACCCACATTCATGTTCTTTGGCAAGAGCATGGATGGGGATGCTCTAAGTAAAAATCTTATTAGCATGTTCTCCCTAAATTGCTGTTTCCATAACAAAATCGTTTGATTGAAATTTCTGCCTAATTAATATTAACCATTAACTCCCTAGTATACTAATAAAATGATGACCAACTAAAAATATTTATCTTTTAGAGATAAAAAAAACTGAGACGCAACCACTTGCATTGAAAGTTTAAAAAAAATAATTTAGGACATAAAATAAAATGTTATTAAATTAAGGATAAATTAACTTAATTTTGTTTTATTAGCACACTTCTATTTGCGTTCTATAATTTTAATTGGTAGTATATTTAGAAACATAAATTAGCGTTCTTAATTGTATATAAAAATACTTTAAGACAGATTATTTTATGTAGTGATCACCGTGTAATCTATACTTTCTAATCCAATGAATCACTTTAATCTTTATATTAAAGAGATAGTCTAGCTATAATGCAACCATATGTATATTAGTGGCATCAATGTCTTCATATAATGATACGCCACGACATTCAATATTTCAATAAGAAAAACAGTATGGATAATTGATGATACTATGATGATGATTTAATTACGTAATTGTGAACTATTTAATTGGACCGTTTAGGGTGAACACTTGCAGGGCAAATTCAATATAATTTGATCGCAGACTGAGGTGGCAGATGCATGCTATTATTAATTAATAAGTTCGATCTCGCGAGTCGGGAAATCCCCACTTTACTAGATAAAATATACACTTGTACAATCAATTTATTAATGCAATTATATTTTCAAGAATCACAATTAAACGCCAACAACGACTTATATATAACATACCATGACCATGCATGATGGAGTAATAAAATAGGTTGAAAATGAAAAGGACTTATTGAACATTTTGTATTTCTTCCACGTACTTCCAAATTGCATGGGCCAATCAAATGTTGAATCATAATATCCTCTCCTCAAAGTAAAGTTAAAATCAACGAAATCGATCTAGGGTCTTAGATGGATTTGAAATAGGGAGGAATGTTTGTAGAATTATTAGGCAAAGTCATAGCGTATATTATTTGACAAAACCATAATATGTTACTGGCTGAGGAACCATCCACGTTATTTTATTGAAGAAAAAACGTCCCTTGAAATTAGTATATATCCCTTCAAACATAGCATAATCATTATTTAATGCTCTTTAATTGTCTTCACTTCAAATTACAAGTAATTACTACGATTTAATTATATTATATCGTCGAGCTTCTTTTGACCGTACGCAACCTTATGAAGTTATAATATCATCATCATGCCATGTTTGCAAAAAGAAGCTAATAGTAGTAAAATTTCTAATACTCCGTATCAATGAAAATGATCCCTTTCTTGAATGACATGAATGTTATGCAATTTATTTTGTGTATTAGATGGAGAGAATAAAATAAAAGAAATGAAATAAAGTAAGATAAATGAGTTTCCATTTTTAGTATAAGATTATCTTGGGGAGAAATGAAAATGAAAAGTAGGTCATCTTCAGTTAAATGAATGAAGTACTTTATTACTCTGGGACATGTTTTGTCCGATGGAGTGGCCTTAATTGGTCCTTGAAAAATTAAAAGTGAATCTGTAATGAAACAACACTCAACATTAGTTTTCGTTTTCGGATAAAATAGCAAAAGATTGAAAAAAAAATAACTTCGATTAATTGTTTTATAGTATTATTTTATTTTTTTATGATTGGTATTACGTTCACTTAATAGTTGCAATATATGCAGATTTGTTTAGATTCAATTATGTCTATAAACTCGGAGACATGATCGCATCCACCATAGAGCAAATTTCTTTTAAAAAAAATACTCTCTATCTCCCATTAGATTAGAAATGAAACATTTTCTTTTTTGAATTATACCAATAAAAATGAAAGGTTTGCTAAAATAGAAACACCATTATTTCTACTTTTTTCTTCTCTCTTACTTTATTCTTTTTTCAGTAACTCACAACACTGCATAAAATCTCGTAACAGAAACCAAATATTGCATATTTATTGGTGCGGAGGGAATATGTACTATACTAAAATTTATAATGGCACATGCTTAAAGTTGTATCCATAAATACGTTAACCATGTTTCAATTTTATTTTTTCAAAGTGGGACAAACTCAAATCTCAACTTTCTCAAATAAGAAAAGCTTATGTATACTGCAATGCCAGCAGAAAAACTAACCACAACTAGATCCATGAAGTTCTTCAGTGCTTTTATTCCTGCTCCAAATCAAGACTTTTTTAAGTATGATCATGATGATAGTAAGCAGCGTTTTTATTTATTTTTCACGCTTTGTCCATCCATGAAAAATAGTACTCCCTCCGTCCCGCACTACTTGCACTTATTTCCTTTCTGGGCGTCCCAAGTTATTTGCACTCTTTCCATTTTTAGTAACAATTTATACCTACAGCCGTAATTGTTGACTTTGTCTATCACTCATTCCTTAATCTCCGTGCCCAAAAGGAAAGGTGCGAGTAGTGCGGGACAGAGGGAGTATGATTTAATTAGTTTTAGTTCATCTATTATAATTAGTTTAATTATGAAAACTTTCTCTATCACTTTTTTCTTACTATCTGCTAATTTTATTAACTTTTTTCATTCTTCCTCCTCTACTTTACTTTATTACATATTCAAATTTGAGTAGTCCATAAATGGATCTATTTTTTATGGACATTGAGTAGTCCATAAATGGATCTATTTTTTATGGACAGATGGATGGAGTATATCCTGAGTATCATTATTGTAGTACAAATTGATAACTATTCCGGCTACACCATTTTATTGTACCTGAAATCTACTCTGCCATATAAATAAAAATGATCATAACCTCATAGGGGTTTTAATTTGGACGGTTTAATTAGGTGGGACGATTGGCAATTAAATACGTTTGATTTTTAATTTTAATTAGTTTATTTTTTGGATTTTAACTAAGTACGTAACTTTTAATTTTTTAACTTCTTAAATTGATTATTGATTTTACGAGTATTGTAATTTAAACTAATATAAAAAATAGTTATTATTTTAAAAAATTAACAAACAAATGAAATTGTTATTAAAATTCGTATCGTTCATGAATGAGACTATATTTTGTGGATAGAGAGAGTATGACTAAAATGAAATTGGTGATGTGATAGTATTATGACTGAAATTTTGAATTTGCTTGTATATATCATCTGATAAATAGAGTTTAAAATGGACTAATTATTTTAATTTTTATTTTTTTTAACTGGACTAATTATTTGATTCTTATTATGGATGCCTTATGTTTAGTTTCACAAATTTCAATGTGTTCGCGCTTCTAATAAAATGGTACTTCCTCCATCCCAACTAAATTGAGTCAAAATTTTTAGGTATAAAGATTAGAAAATGTGTTGAAAAATAGAAGAGACTAATAAAGTAGGAAATATAAAGAGACAGTAAAATAAATGACGGAATAAAGTAAGAATGATTAAATATTTTATTTTTTTATCAAAAAAGAAATTGATTCAATTTAGTTGAAAAATCTCATAAATGAATACAACTCAACAAATTAGACCGTAGGAAGTAATACTCCATCTGTCCTATTAGAAATGAAATATTTTTCTTTTGGGGTTGTCCCAATAAAAATAAAACGTTTCCTTAAATGAAAATAACTTTATCTCTACGTTTTCTTCTCCCTTACTTTACTCTTTTTTTATTAACTCACAAAACAATATTGTATAAAATCACATGCCGGAAACCAAATGTTGACATAGTTATTGAGACGGATGAAGGAATAGACTAATAGTCCAATTCCACCTAACCCATGCCAAAATTTTCTACGTCACTGGTAAGCCACGTGGGTTTAGTTATGGTCAAACCAAAATCTCTGTCAACTCTAATTTGTCTTAAACAAGAGATTTCGTTAAAGTTAGTTCATTCTTTATTATGATTTGAGATTACCGCCGTTTTGCTGACATTTTACAGAATACAGATCCCTATGTAAAATAACAACCACTATATCATTCCTACTTTTTTTTTCTTATTATAATAGTGGCAAAAAGAGACATTTTAGAGATCAACAAATCTATTTGACTAAATTTTGTATAACTAAAATCTAGTTTATTGTAAAAAAAAATAGTTTATTTATACATTTAATTAAAATATATGGATGTATAGTACAAGTGCATAATATAGTGGCCATATATTTATGATTTGTGTATATTTTTATATTTTTGGAACCATAAATGTAATTAGTGATATACTTTAATTCAAATTTTAAAAACAATAGAAAGGAAATTCAAATATAAAAATAAAAAATGAGGTTAAAGGCTAATAAGTCTTTTTAACTTGTCCATGTACTACATTTATTATTTTAATATATAATTAATACATCAAATTATTAATATAACCTTATTTTGGTTGTACAAAGTTTGGTTGTTTATCATCACCCTTTAGAGATTTATTCATAACTAGGTTGAGTCATATTTTCTCTATTCTTGGTTATGAATAATAGTTTTTAGACAGAAATTTTAAAAAGATAATATTTTACGAGTTGAATGGAAAGAAAATAAAGTAAAATAAAAAAATAAAGGTACAACGTAAATAAAAATGACTTACCTACCTATCTTAGGACGTCCTACAAATCACCTAACAAGAGACAAATTGAGTATTCCCTCCGTCCCAAGATATTAAACTCGTATACCACTTTGTCCCAAGATATTAGACTCGTATACCACTTTGGGGTGTCCCAACATACTTGAGTCATTTCTATTTATGGTAAAAATTTACTCTATTACCAACTCCACTTACACCACTAAACAACACCTCCTAAATTCTTGTGCCAAAATAAATGAGTCTAATATCTTGGGACGTAGGGAGTAATTCTTTTCACGTCTCCCAACTAAGTTCAATCATTACATTTTTCATCAAAAGCAAAACATCTAACCGCTCTTACTTTATTCCATCTCCTACTTACTCTCTCTTATCTCTTTTATATTATTTTTCTCCTATTTTATTTTACCTTCATTTAACTCATTTAATACAATTCTTAATTTTTCGTGCCCAAAAGAAAGGTTAGGAGAGTACTTACTAATGAAACTGCTTCTTTCTTATCTAAGTTAGAACGTTTCTTTTTAGCACAAAGATGAAGAAAATTATATTTTAATAGATTAAATGAATATAAAATAGACTAAAGGCTCATTTTGGTCCTTAACATATTGCGATTTTTTTTTATTTTGGTCCAAAACATTATCTTTTGAATTTTCGGTCCCTCACAAATAAAAACGGGTCACATTTGGTCCATTTTGGACGGTTCCGTCAAAAATTTGATGGAAACCTAAACCCAAACCTCCCTCACCACATCCGCCACAACGTCCACCTTCCATCATCCCTCAGCCTCACCCACCGTCATCACTGTCTCATCCCTCAGACTCACCCCCTCCTTACATCATCTCCCTCAGGCCTCACCACCTCCGCCACGGCGTCCACCTTCCTCGCCTCGCTCAAATCAGCAATCAATCCCCCTTAGACGCCTTCCGGTGTTGCCGCAACCACGATTTGAGAGGAGGAGGTGGAACTGCGGTGGGGGGAGGCAGCCGTAGCGGAGGGTTTCTGGACGACGGCGAGGGCGAGGGGGAGGTGGTCGATGGAGGGGTCGAGGGTGAGGGAGAGGGAGAGGAGGCGAGACGACGAATTGACCAATTTTCGAAAGAGTCAGAAATAGGTAATTGCAGGTGCCGCATTCGGGGGTGTATCCGATCGATTTCATCTCTGGAAAAATTAGCGACGATGCCGCCTTTCGGTGTTGCCGCAGCCACGATTTGAGAGGAGGAGGTGGAACTGCGGCTGGGGGAGGCAGCCGTAGCGGACGGTGCCTGTACGACGGCTAGGTCGAGGGGGAGGTGGTCGATGGAGGGGTCGAGGGTGAGGGTGAGGGTGAGGGAGAGGGAGAGGAGGTGAGACAACGACTTGACGGTGAGCAGCAGCGGCAGAACACCGGGAGTCGGAAGCCGGCATGTTTCCGTCCACATTTGGAATTTCCGTCAAATGTTTGACAGAACCGTCCAAAATGGACCAAATGTGACTCGTTTTTATTTGTGAGGGACCGAATAATTCAAAAGATAATGTTTTTGACCAAAATAAAAAAATCGCAATATGTTAAGGACCAAAATGAGCCTTTAGTCTATAAAATATATACTAAGAGAGAGAAAGAAAAATAGGAGAAAGATTAATGAGTAAAATATACAAGAGAATAAAGTAATAAATTAGATGTTTTATTTTATGCCATATAAAAAAATGACTCAACTAAGTTAGAATAGTCCAAGATAGTATAGCGATTCAACTATGTTAATATAAAAAATTATTTATAAAAGTCTGCTATAAATATAAATTATTAATTTTAGATAAACTAAAATGTTATCATACGCAATTAAATCTTTTTTTTAGAATTGATTGTTATAGTATTGTAGTCAATATCTAATGATATACAATAAGAAGTACTAGAATAGGATCTAGATTTGCAATTGAATTTGCATGTTGTTTAGTTAATATTGTAAAATAATATATTTGTTGCGTAATATTTTTAAACCAATTAATTAAATCATGTACAAATGAATCCACAACTAATTGCACATGTTAATACGATACAATATAGTACATGGATAATTTACAAGTTCTGAACATCTGATTCTTTTTATTTACAAAAATCTAAGAAATTTATGGGTATTTTGTTTTCACATTTTCAAGTTCAGAACATCATGATTCATTTTTTTATTACCAATTACCATAGTATATTAGTAGCTCCATAAGTCATCACCCATGTATGAGCTTGTATTCTTTTTATCAGCACTAATTAATAATCTGATTATAAAATACTAAAATTTAATATTTTAGTCCATACATATTTGAGTGATAACATTAAAAAATGGTGGCAGACAACTCTAAAAAAATGCTACTGGTACATTACTGCCTTTGAAGACATTGATTTAATTTGTAAAGTCCTTTATAAACTTTCCCCGAGATTCAGATATCGTGGCACGACTTTCTTGCTTGCACTTTCTAGGGATTATATATTTATTCAAAAATAACAAAACAGTATGTGTGTGTAAACAAGAAGATGAGGAGAAAAGACGAAAAGGTAAGAGTTGCTTTTGTAGGGAAAATAGGGTCAATCGCGGTAGCCTATCTTTATCCGGAACAACAATTATTAAATTAAATTCTTTTTACTGATCAGTTAAGAATATATTCATGTGATGGAGATAAAAATTCAGTGGTAAATCCTCACCAAGATGTCAATCCTATATGGTATGCCCTACTAATCAGTGACGGATCCAGGGGGCAGGTGGGGGCGGTCGCCCTTACCCGACCGTCCGGAGAGCCTAAATTTTTCATTGAATCAAGCCGAAAATAGCATATCCGCCCCCTCCGTAGAGTGTAGAAATATTTTTGTTTTCAATAAATGTCATATAAAATGTAGTAGTCCAATGGTTTGGTTGTTGGATTTTTAACTAAGATGTCTAGGGTTCAATCCTCAATAAAAACATATTTTTTTTTTCATTTTTCATTTTATCCATTCATATTTCTTCTTATTATCAAAATAATACCTTTAAATACTTTATGTAATCTAAACTTTTACTAAGTTGCATATATTATGTTGTTATATTTATTCTTTAGTTAAAATCATTTTTAATCTTGTGTTAAAGTCTTTTTTATCCTAAATTACTTATAATTTGATCCATGCATCTTAATTATTCTCTATGTAACAAAATAAACATTTTAAATATTTTTAAAATATAAATATTTAGTGCTCTACTTATATCACTTTTGTATATAATATTTACAGTGATTTAAAATGTACATATATTTACAATAATTTTATATTTTAAAATGAATAATACATATTTGCAAGCTAAAGCATGTTTATATTTATATATTTTTTTATTTTAAAATGAATATTACATATTTGCAAGCTGAAGCATGTTTATATTTTATTAATGAAGCTAGTGCTACTTAAATATTAACATAATATTTATTTATTTTATTATTAAAAATAATATTAAATTAAATATTTAATATTTAAATATAAGTTCCGCCCCCGCCATTTTCGGGTCCTGGATCCGCCACTGCTACTAATAGATACTATTTGACAAGTGGAAATATATATAGTCATGCTTCCAACTAGATATATAAACAATGGAACACTCTAAATTATATGGAAAGCTTTTACCCGTTCCTTGTATAATGCATACACTACTATATATTTCAATATTTAATCAATTTTCATGATTATTGTCAAGGTCATCTTAAACATAAATACAGAAAACGATCGCGTCACCCATTTTAGATTTTAGATGATTACTTTTTTCTCTTTATTTATATATACAAAAGTCTAGATAAATAAAACATGTAATTATAACTGCAAGTTTATTAGCGTTAAATACTTATAAATTAAATTAAAAATATATATAGTTATGAAGTTTATAAATTAAATTAATTATATGACTAATTATGTAGTGTAGTTTTTGTTTAATATTTTCATTGCACATTGATTGAATGAATATTATATACTAGTGCTATGTTAAATTATAAAAGTAGTTAAATAATAATAAGATGATCTAAAAACTAATACTAGTACATTTTATCCTTTTCAATATACCATCAAAAAGTTACACAAACAAAAATTCCATAAATAACATTTAAATTTAAAATTATAAAAAACTAAAACTACTATAACAAAAGTGATAGTGATCCCCAATTAAAAAATTTAATCTTATCAAAGTTAATTGATAATCTGGTTTCATAATAAAATAAAACAAATAATGTTCTAATATAAAGCTACCATTTTTGTATATTTACGTATAAAATGACTTGACAATAATTGTGATGATGATTAATTATTTAAATAAATAGAATAATGAATATCTCTTTCATATATGTATAGCGTATTTATTATACATGGAATCTGAAGAAACTTTCCATATAATTTAATGTTTCCATTGTTTATATATCTAGTTGGAAGCATGACTATATGTATTTTCCACTTGTCAAATATCTATTAGTAACTTAGTATGGCATACTAAATAGGATTGACACTTTGGTGAGGATTGACCACTGAATTTTTTCTCCATGGGATTGGAGGGCATTAGAGTGTCCACAGTGGTGGAGCTGCTGCCCGTGGCTCGGGTGCGCGGCCCCCACTGCAGAGAGCCACGACGGGCGGCTGGGAGCCGAGAGGGAGCCGCGGCCAACCACTGCAGCGGGCCGAGAGCCGCGGCCAGGCCACCGAAAAATATATATATTTTTGTTGCTTCTTTTTTTATAAATACACACAATTTTTCCTCCATTTTTCTACCCCAATTCAAACACCACTCTTTCCAATCTTTCCAATTTTTTTGTTTCGGGTTGTTGTTTTTAAACTAGAAAATTTTCGTTGTATAATTTTCCCCTTTTAATATATTACAACGAAGTTCTTGTTAAACTTTTTTTTTGATTAGGTTGTGCAATTTTTTTATTTACAATCTAAATTGTTTTATTTTAATTAAAATTAAAAATATCATAAATTATAGTCTAATAAAATTTATTGTAGTTAAATTAAAAAATATCATTAAAAAAAGCAAACAAATTAATTTTTATTTTGGAGCGGGCCACATTTCGTGGCCCTTGTTATTTACCATTGTGGAGAGCCCAGGAGAGCCACATTTGGTGGCCGGGCCAACTTTGGTGGCCCTTGAGGGCCACCATTGTGGACACTCTTAGCTCCACATTGAAAATGATACTATAAATAGTTAGAAATTTAAGTAGTAAAATACTAGTTCACTAATTAGAAAAAAAGGTAAGAGTTAAAATACGACAGCTAGCGATCAGGAAATATTGAATGCATGGGTTGAAAAGGTAGAAGTTGCCCAGCTCATGCAGTTGAAATAAAAATCGTGTTTAGATGGTTTTTGAATATATTCAGCCGACACAGGAAAAATGTTTAAATCTGGTTCAAATTGGAATAAAATAAAAGCCAACAGCCGTCCCATGATTTTCTCCGGGAACAAACACCATTTCTTGATTAACTTAACGTTAATGTTTTCCGCTTTATGTTTTACTACTACTTATTATTTAATTTTGGTATATAACAATTTCACCCCTACAATACAATAATAAAATTTAAAAATCGAGTCACAATAAACTCAAATTAAAATCTGGGATATTTAGTGTCGGACATTAACCACTGTATAGTCTGTATTATAAGTTCAATTTACTCCTATACGTTTTCTTGTTCTTTGTGTGAGTGTGTATATATAGATGTGTGTGAACAATTGTCTAATAAGGAGTTGCAATTTTCTGAAATGTACTAACGTCAAAATGAGACGTATGTTTGGCCCACTATATATTGACCAAAGCTGCTAAAATAAGCGCTATTGTTCAACCATTTTTCAGAAATAAATTGAACCCTTCATTTTCTAACTTAGTCAATACTTTTAATTTAGTTTTGTTGATATGATTCTGTCATAATTAAAACTATTTATTGCTATGTGGCATAGCCCAGGCAAGGGTTCAAATCAATGGCTTCTCGGATTTGAATACTTTTAAACACGTCGATGTGTTTTATTTTGAGCTGATAAACTTAAATAAGAAGAAAAACTGACTTTCAAGTTATTCAATAATATTATTATTCAAGACAAGTTTCCATAGTAAAAGTATTTGATTATGTGAATCTATTTTCCTAATTGTTTTATATTTGTATTATTAATATTGTCGGTTAATTATTTTGAGATGGAAATGCTTTAATTTGGAAAAAAAATTATCCTAGAAAAACAAACCTTTGAAACCTAGGGTCTGGTGGGGAGAGAACGGCGTAGTCTAGTTTATTCAAAGATTAATAAATTAAATGTGGAAACTATAAGGAGAATGGGACGCCGATGCATTTAATAAAATTTAAGTTTAGTTAGAAGTTGGAAAATTAGAAATAAATTTGATGGATCCCATCTCACTATGTTAATTTAGATAATTGTGACAACGATGTAAGTTATTATTAAGATCATATATACAAATAGGGACAATTCTATGTTCACCTCATAATGCAACTGCTCCAGTCATTGACCAATTTACCAATTTATAAAATATGTCCTCTTTTGGTTTTGGTTATAATATTTTGGTTACCACATTCAAGATGTACAATTTTTGCATAAGGAAGCCATGAAATTCATGAAGACCATGGAAATATCTATAAAATGGAATATTTAATTGTCCATTAATTATTAAGTTTATTTTATAGGGGTTCTAGTATAACGTGTTCAAGAGTGATGGTTTCTGTATCTTGGCCTAGAGACTGTGCTAGGCTAGTTTTGTTAATTTATTTTTCGAGTTACAATTCACACGTGTTCTTATAAATATAGTCGAAATGACTCAAATCATTCGCTTACTGATTCGATGAAATAGATATATCAACGAATTAGATATACATCATCGCCAACAATCAATCAGATATTGCATATTTTTGAAATATCATTTTTTAAATCAACTCAAACATTTCCATTTTCTTAAAAAATAAACACATCAATTCCAAAAAATACACTTTCAAAACTATTCAAATAATATATTTTCAATTTTTTTTTTACTTTTTTGGTTTTCCGTGAGAATCATTGTTTTCATTTTAGCTAATATATTGGATAACAAAATAAGCCCCGCTTCGGAGACCTCTGATAAAATTGGAGCGATACTGAGAAGATTAGCATGACCCTTGCGCAAGGATGACATTGACACGCATAAATCGAGAAACGAATAACAAAATAAGCCAATTTTTAAAATTAAAAAGATCTCAACATGGTAAGTCAAGATTAAGCTTGTTTAAATAATATCATAATCAACAATAGTATATTATAATTACACAATTAGATTTATTTATAAATATAACATTTTGATACTATTATTATATAAATAAATATTAGATTAAAATCGTGTAGAGACAACTGTATTATGACTCGTACCACTTTTCAATAAGCCATCAGGTTTGTGTGACTAGCGAAGCATATACACTGACTAGGGGTGGAACAGTATGGTGTGTTTCGTACAAAAAAAATATCGGTATGAAAAAATATCATACCGTTATCATAATAATATACCGAAATTTTCATATGCATTAATTACATAGGGGTCCAAGGGACCCATGGAATCCCCAATAGTTTCAAAATTCACTTCCATTTATTTTATATTAGTAGGTTTTATGTAGTCAATTATCAGCACCTGTGTAATTTGCCAATGCATCCTTAACCGTGTTTAATTTTCCTTGAGCTCATATTTGGTTTTTATTATTTCAATTTTTCTTTTTCAATAGATATTATACACAAAAAATACAATGGACCACAATTCACAAGCATGAACTATAGTAAAAAAAATCCTTTCATTTCTCTACAACTATTATGTTTCATGTTTATACTTCATTAATTAACTCATAAAATGTATTCGTAATCGACAGTATTGAATAGGTATATTTCTCTAATTTCCATATCATGTAATTATTTTTATATCTTTATGTTCTAATGTCGCAACTATATTTGGCTACGCCGGTATAAAAAAATACCCTACAACTGTTCAGTGGATTGGACCCCCAACATCAAAATCTTGAGTTCGCCACCGATCGTTACCGTATCGAAATTTGGTAACCGGTATACCAAATTTTGGTACACTATATCGTTCTACCGTACCATTACTTAAACCTGTATACCGAAAATATCATTTGAGAATCAGTATATATCGTATATATGTATCGATATCGGTTATACAACGGTATACTGATATCGTCGTACCGAACATAACATTATTTACTGAATGTATAGCTATATACCATATGTTTGGTATTTTTCGGTACACTGAGATATAAGAATATTATACCATTGCAGTAGCGAAATCTTTCGGTACGGTATGAGTTACGATATACGAAGTACAAAAAAAATTTGATTATTTCCAATAAATTTTTTGTTATGTTAAGTGGGATATTTCAAGTAGAGTTTGATTATTATGTTAAGTAGAAGATCCTAGAAAATGAATAAATGGATAAATTGAAAAAATATTGAAATAATGGATAAAAAGTCCAAGGGTTGAGATCCTAGAAAATGAGTCGGGCCGGTTTCTACATTACCAATTGGCCACACGTCCTTTATTTCCCCACCTACGCCATGCACACTACCTCCTATCAATAATAATAAATTTCCACATACATCTTCTCATTTAGCGCGTAAATATTACTCCCTCCGTCCTCCTTTAGGAATCCCGATTGATCATTTTTTGGTGTCTCACTTTAGAAGTCTCAATTGGAATATTCCATAAATGGTATTAGGCCCCACATTCTACTAACTTTTTTCCATTCACATTTTATTATAAAACTAATATAAAAAAGTATGACTCACATTCCACTATCTTTTTTCACCAACTTTCCTTTATATTTCTTAAAACTCTTGCCGAACTCAACCGGGACTCCTAAAGTGGGACGGAGGAGGTAATAATATTAAGATTTTTATTAATTTGTGTTCAATTTAAATAAATAAATGTATATGAAATTGACATTCATAAAAAGCAAATAATTAAACAGTAGAGTTTTTCTGATATTTTGTGACTAAATTAATATAGTTTTGTGACCAAAATTATAAAATGAGGACGGAGCAATTGAAAAGTAGATTTGTAGTAATTCAATTTTAATATCCAAATGGGAGACTTTCATTTCATTTTCATCACGTGTAAAGTGGCGGATGGGTCGGGCCGGTGGATTCGGATTTAGAGTCTTCGGCACAGCCGCGGCGCCTAGTAATTTTAGCCTAAGGGTATCCACAATAGGAGTGGCGCGCCGGCCCGGAGTCGCCGCAGCCGCGGCGATCCATAGTGGAGGAAACGTCCGCCCTGGGGTGGATGAATGGGAGGGGGCGGAAGGGCATCGCCGACTACCCGGTGAGGACGCGGCGAGGTGGGGAGCGGCGCGGCGGTCTACTGTGCGGCGATTACGCTGCGGTGGTGGCCAATTTTTTTTCGTTTTTTTTAAATTTATTTTAATTGCCTATAAATACACCCCATTCCCCTCATTATTTTCACACAATTCCAACTCTTTATTCCTACTTTGTCTCTCTAAAATTTGTGGATTCCATTGCTATTAAAAAATGGATGATTTGTGGAATGACGCGTGTGATTCTCTTATTCAAGAGGTGCAGAGGGAAGCCGACGAGGATGATGCGGCGGAATTGGCGGCGGCGGCACTCCCTCGAACGATTCATCATCGTCGGACAATCCTACGAGACCATACCGGAGCGTACCAGCGGCTGATGGCAGACTACTTTGGCGATAACCCTCGTTACCTAACAGAGATTTTCTGATACAGATGGGTATACCACGTAGTAATGAATATGTGCACCAATGTTCAAGGGAGTGAATAAATAAGAAGTGAATGAGGATAAAAGAAAATGACTTGTCCAAGGGAGTGTCCTCCCTATTGTGATACTCTAAATAGGAACGAGTCAAAGGTAGTCCTGACTAAACCCCTCCTCAAGTCTTAGATGTGGGCCTTTCCTACCCCAACCCTGACGCACCACCTGACGTATCTCCATCCTACCATTTCTCACTGCACTACACACCTTCAAAAATTAAAATTAAAATTAAAATTAAAATTAAAATTAAAATTAAAATTAAAATTTAATAAATTAGAAACTTTCCGAAATTTTCCTGGTCCAACATAACACCACCACTTTTTCAACTTTCCCAGCTGCTCAACTCCTTTTATATAGACTCGTGCATCGCACTTGTTCAAGACTTCTAAGATTCTTGACATTTTCTCATCTCCTATTTTCATCACCCCATTAAAATAAACGACTGAATTTCCTTGGATTAATATTTATGGACAGAGGATGGGGTCTTACCCTTGATAATTCCGATCGAGTTGGGTTTTTCGCTAACAAGCCGGTTTTCGGAGTTAACTTGAGTCCTCGTCGGAGCACCGGATTGACTATGTTCCCAGGTCGCGGAGAAGAGTCGCCGGAGCACCGGGAGGTGGACTTCTTTGCTGAGAAGAAGGTGAAGAATGAAGATTCACAGGCTGAAGCTTCAGCCGCCAGAGATTTCGATGTTAATGTAAGTAGTTGTTTATATAGGGTAGATCATAGATGATAGTGATTCCCCGTGTATTAATTAATCTGTTTGAGCGTTTTTGTAGACTGGTTTGCAACTTGTGACTGCTAATACCGGAAGTGATCAATCGACGGTGGACGATGGGGTGTCTTATGCTGGTGAAGATAAAAGAGCCATGAATGAGGTAGATTTCTTCATTTTGTTATTTGAATTATGGATGTCGTTGTTATTTGGTTGTAAGTAGAGAATTTGTGTTTTTGGATTTATAGGTGGCACAGCTTCAAGTTGAATTGGAGAGAATGAATGGTGAGAATCAGAGGTTAAGAGGGATGCTTAATCAAGTGAGGAGTAACTACGCATCGATGCAGATGCATCTCGTCACGATGATGCAGCAACAAAACTGTAGAGGCGATAGCACCCAAGAACAAGAGGTGATTGAGAGAAAGGAGAATGGAGGAGCAAGGCAGTTCTTGGAATTGGGCCCCGAACAATCAAACTCGTTATCGGAGGAGAGAACAGTGTCAGGATCACCTCAAAACAATTTGGAAGTGATAAGGAATAAGAAAACCGGGCGGGAGGAGAGCCCCGAGTCGGAAAGCTGGGCCCCCGGCTCAAAGGCTCCCAGATTGAACCCCACCAGCACCAGCACCAACACCAACACCAACACCAACACCAATCAACCATCAGTTGAGGCTACGATGAGGAAAGCCCGTGTCTCCGTCCGAGCTCGATCAGAAGCTCCCATGGTAATTAATTGATCAATTCTCAATTTTTTTGTATTGATTTAATGGAAAATTAATTGAATTGTGAATGGTGATTGATGTACAGATCTCCGATGGATGTCAATGGAGAAAATATGGTCAGAAAATGGCGAAAGGGAACCCGTGCCCAAGAGCTTACTATCGGTGTACAATGGCGGTGGGGTGTCCGGTGCGCAAACAGGTGCAGAGATGCGCAGAGGACCGAACAATCTTGATCACCACCTACGAAGGAACTCACAACCACCCGCTGCCACCGGCAGCCATGGCCATGGCGTCCACCACTTCCGCCGCCGCCAGCATGCTCCTCTCCGGCTCCATGCCCAGCGCCGACGGCGGATTGATGAATCCCAACTTCCTCGCAAGAACAATCCTCCCTTGCTCCTCAAACATGGCCACCATCTCCGCCTCAGCCCCTTTCCCCACCGTCACGCTCGACCTCACCCAATCGCCTAACAACGCTCTGCAATACCAAAGACCGCCGCCGCACTTCCAAGTCCCGTTTCCGGTCTCCAACCAGTCGGCGCCTCAAGGTTTCGGACAAGCACTTTACAATCAGTCCAAGTTTTCGGGTCTCCAAATGTCCAAAGACGTTAATGATGCTCCACAATTGCCGCCGCCGGCACAGCCATCCTTCTCCGACACGCTCAGCGCAGCGACAGCGGCGATCACCACCGATCCCAACTTCACAGCCGCCTTGGCTGCGGCCATCTCCTCCATCATCGGGAACCATACTCCCAACCAACCTTAACGTAAATACCAGATTTAATTAGTATTTCCGGCGAGGTGTTACTTAATTTAAGTCTTCATTTATTATTACACGTCATAAATCTGTGTCAGATAGTGTTTTTCTTGTGATTTTTTGTTGGTATAAAAATATAGGGTTAGATATGATACACTGTGGAATTAAAATGTCCATATTTTTTTTGTCTGTATTTATGTTGGACGGAAAAATACATCCTTTTCCTTATTATTGCTGAATTTCGTGTGGATTTTTTTTGTATGAGAGGACAAACAGAGAAATGTTTGTTTGGGATTACATTACTTGTGGAATTTTGTTTTATAAGTTGTTGCGACTTGCGAATCAACAGAAGAGAGAGACAAGTGGTTCAATTGAAATGGAATAATCAATTTAAACGTTTGAAATAGTATACACTGATGACCCAAGAGTCAACAACTTCGGCCCATTTCTTTGACTCGTGGGCGATGTAACTGCAAAAAATTAATAATGGATGGATTGGATATACTTAAACATTGTGTAATCAAGGAAGACTTTTTTTGAGAATTTTCAAGGCAGCTTCCTCTGATTTTTCCGATCCAATAATGTCAGAGAATCTCGTGATTGATTAAATTTTAATTTAACTTATGTCCGACGTGATCATTTTAGTTGACACTTGGCTCGGAAGCTACCGGCATTCCTTAAAATTCGGAGATAACTTGATTTTTATATTCCCTTCCTCCCAAATTACTTGATTCATATTCATTTTTTGATTGTCCTAAATTACTTGAGCTATTTCTTTTTTTTTTGCTAAAAATAAAACATCTAATCACACTTATTTTATTCTTTCTTTTACTTTATCCTCTCCCATCTCTCTTACTTTATTTAACTCACTAAACACAACTTTCTTAAATCTCGTGCCGAAAAGAAACGCTTCAAATAACATGAGACAGAGAGAGTAATAAAATGTGGGTGAAGTGAGTTAGTTAAATGTGTGATCTATTTATTATTTATGTTAAAGTGAAATGTGACTCTTATTATGAGATGGACTAAAACGACAAAATGTGACTCTTATTACGAGACGGAGAAAATAGTACTCCCTCCGTCCCGGGCAACTCGCTCATTTTCTTTTCGGCTCGGAGATTAAGGAATGAGTGTATAGGAAAGTCAAAAATGACGGCTGTAGGTGAAATTTTTTACTAAAAATGGAAAGAGTGCAAGTAACTTGGGACGCCCAAAAAGGAAATAAGTGCGAGTAGTGCAGGACGGAGGGAGTATATAGCATGAGATATTTTCCAATATCGAAAACATGAAATAACTATTTTCTTGAAATGGAAAACTCAATTGGAATACATGTGAGTAGGTAATTATATGAACGGCGACTAGGGAGCCAGCTGGTGCACCGTGTACTAAGAGAAAATACATAGTAACTCGTGGGGCTTGTAGAGGTCAATCACAGAGTCTGGAGCAATCTATTACTAATGGAGTACTTAGTAAATGTAATTATGGAATAGAATGCATCTTTTTGGTACGTACCACTGCGGCACTGCCAATTATAAATGTTAACAAATGTACGCACACACTATACAAAATCGAATCAGTAATTATTATTTCTACTACACTTGAGTTAACTGTATGTTCATTTATGTTAAAAATATGAGCATTGCTAGCACTAATATTGCTTTTGTATAGTTGTACTCCCTCCGTCCCGCACTACTCGCACCTTTCCTTTTGGGCACGGAGATTAAGGAATGAGTGATAGACAAAGTCAACAATTACGGCTGTAGGTATAAATTATTACTAAAAATGGAAAAAGTGCAAATAACTTGGGACGCCCAGAAAGGAAATAAGTGCAAGTAGTGCGGGACGGAGGGAGTATTTATTAGAATCAGTAATTATTATTTCTAGTACACTTGAGTTAACTGTATGTTCATTTATAGTCAAAATGATGTTGCCGTGAAATGCTCTTTCAACATTTTTTGCCCTTAATAGTGTTTTTTATAGTAGTACGAGTATGATTTAATCTCGGCATATTGTCATCTAATATCACAAAACTTTCAAAAAGTTGGTTTTTCCCACTAACTTTAAAATTGTCAAATAATATCACTAATTTTACCCAGGTTTGTTTTTTTCCAAGAATGAAAAAATTCCCACAAATAATATTATGATACGGATTTTTTTTCGTAATTTCTCGACAATAATGTTGAGAGTTTCAAGTTTTTTTTCTTTGAAAATAGTTTTTCTTGAAACACACACTCCAAAATTGTTCTTCAATCTATTAAAATAACATGAATTTTTTCATTCGTGGGAAAAATCAAACCCGAGATAAAGCTTGTGATATTATTTGTCAATTTTAAAGTTCATGTGAAAAACTCAACTTTTTGAAAGTTTTGTGATATTAGATGCAAATATCCTTTAATCTTTAATAGACAAAAACAGAAAAGAAAACAAGTTGCGTGCGGGCAGAAAAAGTGTTGAAAAGTGGGAGTAGGTGAATGATGCAGTTTTCCATGTTTGAATTTCCCAAAAGCCAAGGGCCCCACCGTACTTGCACAACCGTACAAGTATCTATTACCACTAATTTATTAATTCCACGTGCTTCCACCGCCTCTCCATATTTATATATCTTTAAGAATAAAGCTATGCGGCCACATTATTGCCAGCCATAAATTAAGTAAATAACAAAAAAATTGATTTTTTTCAAATTTTTGGTTTAATACTATTTGATTTTACTTTTATATTATCTTCATTATATGTTACTCAACATGTTAGTGTTGTTCTTTCGTAGTTTTTGCTCAACTTATTACTACTGTCATTTCTTGATTGTTGCTCAACGTATACAGTAATTCGTGATATTAATGTGTTTTACGTAATGGAATTCAAAGATAAGTATCAATTCACAAGTCCATTCACACACATATAAGTTTATATCGATAATTCTAATTTTTTATACATGTAAATGGACTAAAATAACTTTTTATGGCCGGCCACATTATGGCCATTTAGCATCACTCTATTTTTAAACCTCAACTCATTTTTGTTCCAATATTTAGTCAACAACTGAATCGAAATTATGGCATTCATGTTTTGGGGTTAGAATAGAGTTTATGAGCAAAATATAGTACTGTACCAATTTTATGGACGTATGTTTTCTAAAGCATAATTCATACTAAGTGTGAGTTTTATAGTACTACTTTGATTCAAAGATTAAGTTACATTTGATAGGAGATATCCTCTTTTTGTAGTTTGTCTAAATTTATTTCCAATTTTCATGATATTTATTTTACCAAAGAATGTGTAAATTGAACATAGATAACGATAGAATGCGTATATTTGAATTGAGTAAGACAAGTTGTGATGTTTAGGTTAACACCATCTACCTTTAAAACAATTGAATGCGAGAATCAAAAAGGCATATGGGTATAATATTGGTTCTTGTTTGGTTTGCAGAACTAATGTGTGGTTCCTTCGTAAATGTAGTAAAAGAACAATAATGAAGAGAAATCAAATAAATATAGAGAAAAATATGTATTTAACCAAATGGAAAGTTTTTATATCACTCTACCCTATATTAACTACTACTAAATTAAATTAATTACTTATTATTAATTTTGACTCCAAAAAAAGCTATTTCGCACAATTAGCACAAATGTCATGCATCGTGATCCAAATTAAAACAATAAATTAGATAAGTTGGAAATTAGACTCTACTCGGATACAAAATGGGATCCTTGTGGGCCATAAAATCCCAAAACAAGATATAACCTGGCCCATTGTGGCACAAACAGGCCGGCTCGTATGTTCTACCTTTAATTATTTCGGCCGACAATGTTTATAAGACTATCCAACCACTTTTTCTCACCCCTATTAAAATATTCTTCTTTCTTCCTCTTTATTTTAATACCTACGTCCACATTTTCTCTCTATAATTAAACACATTAACCAATAACTCAAAAAACCCGTACCGGCCGAGAAATATGTCATCTTAGCCGGGACGGAGGGAGTATAATTTAATATTAATTAATTTTAATTGATTTCATTTTTTCATCTAGTGATAAATGTAACCAATATCAGTCAAACAATAAGTAAAAAATATTAATATCAATTTAATCTTAGGGCACCCACAATGGGGCACCCGATGGCGGCCATCGTCCTCGAGCGTGACGATGCCTCCATTGTGGGTGCCCGCCATCGTCCGCGCCCTACGCCCACGCCCGATGCATCGTCCGTGGAAGAAGCGCGGGCGATGACTAATCGTCCGCGCCATCGGGCGCCCCATTGTGGGCTCGGCGGGCGATGGGCTCGGACGATGGCACGCGTTTTTTATTTTTTTGTATAAATACCCCTACCCCACCTTCCTTTGTAACATTTCATTTCACGATTCCACTCTCGAAACTCACATTTACTACGAAATGGATTCAAGTCCCAATAGTCCGATGTTTGGTAAGGCGCGTTGGCCGGGTACAGAACCCGACGAATATCAGCCGTTCGACGCCAACACGCGGTACGATCCCGAATACAGTACGGAATCGTACGGTTTGGATGACATGGAGTCGTCTCCAAACCGACCCGTCGCCCCCTCCCGCCGCACCGCCGCCATCCCATCCGCCGCAGCCGCCCCTTCTGCCCCCGCCAAAAAGAAGCGGATCCGGCACCGCGCGGAAAAGTTGCCACCTCCAGGCAATTGTGAAGAGTACGCCCTCGGCCGTACGAACTACCAGCCGGATGAAACCCTCGTATTGGCGAGGTGTTGGGTGGATATATCGGAGGACCTGACATTCGCGAACAACCAGAGGCAGGTGGCGTACTGGGAGTGCATCGTCGAGCGCTACAATGCGGCGGAAGCCGCCGAACGCGTACAAGCGCCAACGGGAGCAGCTCCGCAAGCACTGGGATCAGGTGAAGAAGCAAGACAACCTGTTCGCGGAGGAGTACGAGAAGTGCTCGAGGGAGCAGGGGAGCGGCAAGAGCTTGAGCGACGAGCGCGCTAAAGCGTTGTTGTCGTACCAGTCCCTGTACGACGACTTCAAGCATGAGGCCATCTGGGCGCTTTTGAGGGACAAACATAAGTTCCAAGGCGGGATTCTGCACACCGGTGCGACAAAGAGGACGAAGACCACCGAAGCTGGTGGTTGCACGAGAAGCGAAAGCGGAACTTGTCCGGTGGACCTCAACCGGACGCACGAGGACATTGAGAGTTCTGGCACACCGATGTCCTCCCTGCGTCCCATAGGCTTCAAGGCTGCGAAGGCTAAAGGGAAGGCGGCGGCGACATCATCCTCGACCGTCACCGCCCCATCGCCGATCCCGGTTCCGATCCCGACCCCAGGCCGGACGGCCGCCGCATATGAGTCGTTGGCAACAGCCTCGATGGCGAAGACGTTGTTGCAGACGCACAAGGCCATCAAGAAGTGTACGGACCCCGCCGAAGCCGAATATCTCCGGGGTTGATCGATGAGTTGCGCCGGAAGTTGGGAAGTACGTAGATTAGCCAACTTGAATCGTGTAACTTTTGTGTAATTAATGCAATCTTCGCCGGTTTTTAGTTACTCGTTCTGTTTTTTAATTAGTTTGTATTATATATTTGAAAACATTTAAATTAATTAAGAAAATAATAGTAAAATATATAGGGCGCCTTAGGGCGCCCCATTGCAGGTGGGGGTAGGATGATAAAACTGATGACGTGACGCACCTTAGGGCGCCCTATTGTGGATGGCCTTACACAAAATTCAACCAATCAAACAATAATATATATTTGAATACTAGTATTAATATTAAACAAAATTTATCTTAATTTAGTCGTGCTCACTATTATATGTGTATATTATTTAAATAATCAAACACCACCGTAGTATTTTATTAACCATTTTTTATTATATATATATATATGAACATATTTTGACTAATATCATGCTATTTAGTTTCCCTATAAATGAAATACCGATTCGAACTAATCAGTTTATAATGAAAACCTGATAATCAATCTTAAAAAAATTGTTTATACTAAAAGAAATTATTCTTGAACATAGGTCTACTTAAATTGAATGAGTCAATACGTCATGAATTCATTCTATATTCTCTACTTCATTCTTGCTTAATCTATAAGCAAAGAACTCCCAAAAAAAAAAGATAAAACCCCCCATAGCCAAAGTGTCGAGTGTAACGCTTCTTAACACGCTTTGCTGACACGTAAGTGCTCAGTTACGGGAATGGATCCTCTGCTTTGTTAAAAAACACAGCAGAGGGTGCTGTGGCTAAAACGGCAATCACTTACTCATGAAACGCAACAAATTTGATGAAGACTTATTTCTTTATTTTGTTTTCACTGTGGGGCCATATTCAATAGTAGAGTATATTATAAAATAGGAATATATGTACACGCCACGTACCCCTTTCTCTCTTTTATAATGTAAACTTTTTATTTTATTTTATTATGCATCGGTTCTGTTATTTATATTCTAAATGTATTATTAAATCAAATATCATCTATATATATGTTGTATATTAAAATAGTTATAAATTGTGACAGTTGTGTAATATATATTTGTATATTTAATTCACAATATATATTTGTATATTTAATTCACACATGATTTTTAATTTTAATTGGAGATGTTCCTATTTGACATGGATAAATATACAAATATTGAATTTGACAAAAAATAAATTTTTTATTTGATTTGATATATTCATATTTTATTCTTTTTAAAACAGTTTTAAGTAGGGCTGGGGAAAAATACCGAAATATCGGCCTTATCGTACCGAAAAAATACAGAAAATACCGAATTTTCAGTATACCATTGTTTTCGGTACGGTATGATACCTTACCGAAAGATTCCGGTAAGGTAACGATATGATTTTTCAAATACCGCGGTATACCGCTGCATACCGAAATTCGGTATATACCGTAATTAAGGTATGTACTGTAAAATATAAATATTATTATATATAAAATATATTTATATATTTTTAAATTATAAAATCAATTGTGAAATATAAATATAATTATGAATAAAATATATTTTATATATTTTTAAAATTATAAAATATAAATAATATTCTAAAACCTCAAATTTTCTATTTTAATTGATGTTGAAAGTCAGGTATACCGCAAAAGTACGGTATACCGAACTTTGGTACGGTATACCGAACTTTGGTACGGTATACCGAAAATGAGGTACGGTACTAGTATGGAAATTCGTCATACAGAAAATAAGGTATGGCGAAGTTCGGTGTGCCGAAGACTTTGGTAAGGTAAAGGTATGACATTTTCGTATAACGAATTTACGGTAAAGTATACGGTATGGTGGTTTCGATAAGGTATACCGTACCTACCCACCCTAGTTTTAAGTCTTTAAATACTCAAAACAGTTTAGTATTTAAATTAAAAATATGATATGCAAATATTAATTAAACCATATATTGTCACAATTTATAAGTATTTTAATATACATGTATATAGCTAATATATTTAATTTCGTAATCTATCTAGTGGAGTATTAAATAACAGAACCGATGCATAATAAAATAAAATAAAATAAAAAGTTTACTTTATAAAAGAGCGAAAGGGGTATGTGGCGTGTACATATATTCCCATTTTATAGTATACTCTACTATTGAATATTGAATATTGAATATGTCCCCACAGCGAAAACAAAATAAAGAAATAAGTTTTCATCAAATTTGTTGCGTTTCATGAGTAAGTGATTGCCGTTTTAGCGACAGCACCCTCTGCTGTGGTTTTTAACACAGCAGAGGATCCATTCCCGCTCAGTTACACCTTCGTATCGAATAAAATGAATTCCACCATGACCACTTCCCACCGTCGATCATATCAGACGCCTCTAATGGTGCTGCGCATCGTAATCTTCATGCGCCGCGACACACGGGAAAACCTGCTTTTGAGTGTATTTGAAATTGCATCTCGTGAGAATGACATTTGCCGGCAATCCAACGGCTCTATAAACAATAAGTCTTTAATTGACGGCTGCGATTTTCGGGAAACTGCAGCTGCACTAAGTATTTATTCACCACCCTCTTCATTCATCACTGCTACCTCTTCACAGTTTTGGTGAGTGTGTTAATCTCTTGCGCATGCCATTGGATTCATATGCTTTCTTTTTTCGTTGAGAATTCTTCCATTTATCTTCTTTTGGTTCAGTACTCGGATCACATTTTTATAGTGCTTCTAAAACCAATTAACAAAAAAACAATTAGTAGAAAGAAACATGGTGGTGATCGAAGGGTTTTTGTTCGGTATTACTTATCCAATTTCTGCTTTCCTTCTTTAGACGACGCATGCACTACGAATATGGATTATACAATTTTTTTCCTTGAATTTTTTGTTCTTCACTGTTCCTTTTCCCCTTTCTAAAATTAGATTCGCTTCTGTTGTCCTGTACTTTGCTCTACTCTTTATAATTTCACATGTTTCTGCCGAATTGACAATTTTCTGATTCCATGGTCAGTAAAGTATCTCAGAATTGTTGATTCGAAATTCATTCATCTTATAGAATCTAAGGCAGAGCATATCAAGTTGATAAAATTAGCATTAAGCCGTCATGGAGTATACATACAGTCGTGATATTGCATGTACTCTTAGCAGAGTAGTAGAGTAACTTGTTAATCTGTGTTGCAGGAAAAATGGGAAACAGATTTAACAGTGTTGCTTCCACCTTTTTCATTTCAAGCTTGTTCTTTTCTCTCGCATTTTCTGCATCGGATGATGGATTGCTACGAATAGGACTAAAAAAGTTGAAGTTTGATCAAAACAATCGACTTGCTGCTCGGCTTGAGTCTAAGGAATCAGAAAAATTGAGAGCCTCAATTCGGAAGTATAATTTCCGAGGAAAATATAGCGAGTTTGGAGATACTGATATTGTTGCACTCAAGAATTACATGGATGCCCAGTATTTTGGAGAGATTGGTATTGGTACTCCCCCACAGAAATTCACTGTGATATTTGACACGGGTAGCTCCAATCTGTGGGTGCCCTCTTCAAAATGTTACTTCTCTGTAAGTATTGGCTGTTTAAATAATTGCAGTGGTTTTTGTATAACGGAATAAACTGTGTCAACTATTCTCACATTGGATAAAAAATGTGTGGGCATCAATTCTTTCACTCCTTGGTGTAGATTCCTTGTTTTTTTCACTCCAAGTACAAGTCCAGCCAGTCAAGTACTTACAGGAAGAATGGTATGTTATATATATCCCCTGCCATTTCCTTCTCACGTTAGCATGCTGCGTTTTTTTATTCTCTTGAGTACCAATTAATGGCATTGCATACTTTTACTTTGGAATTAATATGTGCTGATAAATTGCTATATTTGGGACTAAACATGAAGCAGTTAATACTTGGAACTTAATTCTTTGGATGTATTACATATGGAGAATGGAGTACACTTCCTGGAGAATCTTATGTAGTTGTATCTGATTGTTGTGTGGATGTATTACATATGGAGAATAGGGTGTTATCATCATGTTTGTATGATTAAGTTATAGTATTATCTACAATGTGATTTGATGTGGGTTATGCTTAGAAAAGCAATATAAATCCGCAGTAATTTTTTTTTGTCTTTAGGAAAATCTGCTGCTATCCAGTATGGGACTGGGGCTATCTCTGGATTCTTCAGTGAGGACAACATCAAAGTCGGTCATCTAGTTGTGAAGAACCAGGTCCTCCCTACTCTTTTAGTTTATGTTTGTCATGGTAACTTGGTAAATAACTTACAGGGATGGCATTGATTTATTCCAGGAATTTATTGAGGCAACGAGAGAACCTGGTGTTACATTTTTGGTGGCCAAGTTTGATGGCATACTTGGACTTGGTTTCAAAGAGATCTCAGTAGGAAATGCAACCCCAGTGTGGTATGATTTTTCTTGTTATGTGGGTTTGCTTAGTCTCACTTTATGTTGGTTGATGCTGCCTTTTGTGGAAGGGGTTGTTTCAAAGGCCAGGGTTGTTACCTTTTCATTTAGCTCCCCTTGCTAAGCTTTTGATAGCTGGAATGTTCACCATGTTTTTTTTGCTTAAAGGATAATATGGTTAGCCATTTGTATCTTCCAGGTACAACATGGTCAAGCAAGGTCTCGTTAAAGAGCCTGTCTTCTCATTTTGGCTCAACCGAAATTTAAAGGACGAGGAGGGAGGTGAACTGATTTTTGGTGGAGTTGATCCAAATCATTATATTGGTAGACATACATATGTTCCTGTGTCTCAGAAAGGTTACTGGCAGGTTGGTTTCAGGAAATATTTTTATCAAAAGATAACTTAGGATAATGTTTTTTACTCTGGATAGCTTTGTCGACAGTTTGACATGGGCGATGTGCTCATTGATGGAGAAGAAAGTGGTACGTACTATTTCTGTGATTCCATTGGTGGTATTAGCCACTTGGACAGAATCTCATATTGTGCGTGTGCCTGACTAATCAATACTACTGAGTATTATCTTTTGTGTGTCATAGGTTACTGCAATGGTGGGTGTTCTGCAATTGCCGACTCTGGAACATCTCTGTTTGCTGGCCCAACGGTATGCTTGCATCTTTTTTAAAATAATCTATATTAAAAGATCTTATTACTGTCCTGCATTATGTATTGCACTTCCAGCATGGTTAGATCTATTTCGAGATTACTACCTTCAACATTCTTATATGGAATAAATGTTTCGGTTTTTCTTCCAAAAGTGATGTATGTTTCATAAAAGTGAAAACTGATGTTTCCTATGTGTATTTTATTACTGCCAACTCTAATGACCTATTTCTATGGGACGGAGGGAGTGTTGTATCTATTGTTTGTCCTAGGGAGTATGTTGTATCTATTGTTTGTCCTTGTTAGTCTCTGGTGTGTCCACTTGTTGGTGTTGCAGGATTGCAACTCGCTTCATTGATTTTTAAAATGAGCACCGAGGTGAATCTATGGTTGTACGTGGCTAGTACACCACAGCCCACATGCAATAGATTTTCATAGACTTTGAGGTTTAGTCTTTACGGAGAATGAAAGAAAAGATGAAGTTGGTTGATTGGTTTGAAGCTTGTTGGACTGTTTGATGTGATTGCTTCTGTTCCTTGCGATATTTGTAGACTGTGGTGGCAATGATTAACCATGCTATTGGGGCTGCTGGAGTTGTTAGCCAAGAGTGCAAGGCTGTTGTTGAACAATATGGGCAAGCTATCATGGCACTTCTCATGGCAGAGGTAAGGAACAACTAATCTAGTTTCAGATGGCACTTTCTCCTGTCTCACATAGTGTCGAAGTTTGTTAGTGACTTAGCATCTGATATCTTCCTCACATATTCTGTGCTCAATGTGACAGACTCAACCAAAGAAGGTATGCTCCCAAGTTGGTCTATGCACATTTGACGGAACCCATGGTGTGAGGTAAATCTTTTTAATTCTGTGCTCGGTATCCTACCCCATCCCTAGTGGGGCTTTCTTGCCTTGGACTATGTAGTTTATGTTGACTCTTAAATGTGAATTAGTGGTTCTGGGCAAGTGCTGTTGAGTGTGTTAGGTATCTGTGTTTGATTTTAGTTCTTGACACTTCTCTGTTTAGTGCTGGAATTGCAAGTGTGGTTGATGAAAGAGATGGTAAATCATCTGGTTCGAATGATGCAATGTGCTCTGTCTGTGAAATGGCTGTTGTTTGGATGCAAAATCAACTCAGACAGAACCAAACTCAAGACCGCATCTTGAACTATGTCAATGAGGTACCCTTGTGCATCCCTAGACTATCTGTTGTTTCTTCTTTACTCTCATCTAATGTTCACTTCTGTTGTAACAAAATCACAGCTTTGTGAGCGACTCCCAAGTCCCATGGGACAGTCAGCTGTTGATTGTGCTAGCATTTCTTCGATGCCAACTGTCTCCTTCACAATTGGTGGCGAAGTTTTTGATCTCTCCCCGAATGAGGTAAGCATACCTCTGCTTAAGTTGCTACTCAACTGTATCACTGTTCGTCATCCTTAATCAGTAATAAACACGTAATGTCAAGTGTGGGCTCTTTTGCCAGTTTAATGATCTATAAGTTCCTCTCGACACTGAGTAATTGTCATGTACATAGTATCAGTAATGTTTCTTGTCTCTGTCCATGGATAATTTCTAGTGTAAGAGCCTCAATCTTCATTTATACAAGCACTAGCAGTCAAAAAATAATTGTGTGCTGAGATCCGACAGTTCTAGCTTCTCATCTACCTACTTGGACCACACCCCATTTTGACACAGGACTAATATTTCTACCGCTCATCTAATGATATCTAAGATAGATATGGTTGTTAGCTAGTTATAGTGGTATATAGCCATGGACACTATTTTTTTAGTACTAGTAGTTACGAAAGGGAGGCAAGTTGGCAGATTGAGTAAAAATATGTTTAATATGGAATTAATTGATTCTTCATTTTCTTTACAAATACTATATAATTTTCAGTGTGTATGGTTCTCCTCGGTCAGCCATCCAAATTCTACAAATGAACTTGTTTTAGTCTGGTAACAATGTATTTCATCTAGTCGCTTGCTGACCAAATAGGAGCAATACGGAAGACTTCCCTGTCCCAATGAAAAAACCCACCGCCAGTTTTTTAAAAATAAAAAGATTGAAAGTTGATGAGTTGAGATGATAGATTGTTACAAGATATAGTAATCCAGTCAGCTAGGGAGTGAAGGATTCTCGTTGAGCTGTGAGTGTTGAGCCAACATGTGATTCCTTAAGCAGAGAAGCAAAGCAGGTTTGGCTCATTTGACTTGTGCTGACACTTGGTGTTTTTGTGGTGGTATAATCAGTACATACTGAAGGTAGGCGAGGGTGCAGCAGCTCAATGCATAAGCGGTTTCACCGGCATTGACATTCCTCCTCCTCGTGGACCTCTTTGGTAATTCTCTCCCTATAGTATATATAGGCCAGTGTTCATAAGTTATCTGTAAGAGTTTTGTGGTGTGAATGATGCAGGATATTGGGAGATATGTTTATGGGGCGGTACCACACTGTGTTCGACTTTGGGGAAGAGAGAGTTGGATTTGCTGAAGCTGTGTAGATGAGATCTGCATTGCATCGTCTACTTAATGTTAATATGGTTGTGTTCTTATCATCAAAGTGTAGACATTACGTAAGAGTGAAATATGAACAGAATATGTAAATGTGTGCTCTCTGCTTAAACCAGCTAGTGTGGGAGATTGTCTGTTACCTGCCTGAGTTTCATGGTTGCTTGTGAATTGTGATGTCTGATGTGTTTTACTGAGTTGAGGCAACTTTTTCTTCTTGCCTTTACCCACTGTTGACTGTCTCCGACAACATAGTTAACCACTGGTAACACTCAGTCGAATATCTAAAGTGTTATGGTTTTATGTTTTCATGAGTGATGGAGCCCAATCCAGTTGGCATTGCAGTTTCATCGTGTAGCAAAAGGGGTATATCAATTAATTTATCTAGCGTACTTGACTGTTGAGATAAGCCTTGTTTTTATTCAAGATATAATACAATAATGATCATATAAAATTGAGCAGATTGCCGGTGCTGCGGTGCACGTGTTATTGACAATTTTATTTACTCCAGTAAATATTGTATACATAGATAGCATTGTAGTTGAAAGAATTTTGTAATTAATTTATTATACAACGATCTCAAATACTGGAATTAAAGTAAATACTAAGATCAAAGAAGTAAAAACTATCTTCACACGTCCAACATAACACACTTCTTTACAAAAGATCTGTAAATAAATCACCCCAATAAAGTGATTAGTCAATAACTTAGCGCGATGGGCACAATGTCGTGTTAAAAATCTCATTAATTACGTGTGACCTCCTAATGTATTGTTTGGTTTATATTACTATAACACAAGACTTGTTTCGAAGAAACACTTACATTTGGTCAAGGGCATATCCAGCCTATGCTAAGGTGGGGCAAATGTCCCCTCCCCCACTCAAACCCTTCTCTGTTTTGAACACATATTCAAATAGGAGTGTAACCAAATGCAATCTCTAAGTATTGTACAAACTCCAAACTATGATCTGAACGGTTAAAAAATGTCAACAGATTATAAAATATTAGCAACATAAAATATCAATACAGTCAACGGTTGACACCGTGTTGACATTGTGTTGAAATTGTGCAGACATCAAAATCTTAAAATTTTATACTGTGTTGACACTGTAGTATTGAAAAGTTTGAAGTTTGTATATATGAGTTTGCATTTTATCACTACCCTATTCAAATATATATATCAAAGTTATGCACTAAACGTCTACTTATTAAAATTCTCAAAATTATCCTATCAATAATACCAAGCATTATCTCATTCTCACACCGAAAGGAAATTGAGCACACAGACTTTTGGTGGCAAATAAATTACTGTACTTTTCTAGAACATTCCACATCAGTACCTCAAGAATGGGACATTCCAAGATTGTCTTTAGATGTAGTACATAATCAGGATTCCGAGTTATCCTAAGTCGAAATGAAAGCACCCATGCTCTCACATGATAGGCATAGCCCATTGATTATTTTCTGGTCCAACAATATGGGTACATCCACTCCACAACCCCACAAATTAGGTGGTCTTTTTTAGGACTTCAAAACTAGTATTCCTTCTATGTCCCAATAATTGCCTTAGTTTGACTTGACTCAGGTTTTAAAAAATATAATGAAAAGTGGATGGAAAAAGTTATATATAATAGCACTAGTTTTATAGTAATAAAAAGAAAATTGGACAATTATTCAAGACGGACGAAAATAACAAATTAGGAAGATTAATGACGGACGGAGTAATTACTCTCTCCATTCATGTTAATTGAGTCATTTTTTCTATTTTGGAAGGTTCCAAGATAATTGAGTCATTTCTATTTTTGCCAAAAACTATCTTTTTACTTTATTCTCTTTTTAACTCTCTTATTTTATTCTCTCTTATTTTATTTCACCATTTATTTAAAACATTATTCTTAAACTCTATGCCGAAAATAAACGACTCAATTAACAAGGAAAGGATGTAGTAATTACCCCCATTCTGTGCAACACTACTTTAGTTAAGTAAAATACATGTCCTCCAACATGTGCATGCATTCCTTTGTATATTTGGAGACAGTTATTTATTAGTACAAGACAAAAGGATTGATTGTAAAAAGAGGATCTCAATCAAACTTTTATCACTTTTAGGTATTTGTTCTTTGTAGAGATCACTAAACGATAAGGTGGGAAAAAAAATGGATCCTCTTTCTACTGGAAACTCCTTTTCTTTGAAGATGGAGGAATATCCTGAAAACCTATGATATAACAACATAAGGGCGTGGCAGAAAGCCATAAAAGAAAACCACACTACATAGAATGATGCATTACATTACTTTTTTACCATCAGCAAAGGAAAATTTTCGATCTAGAGATCGCAGTTGGCTTCGAAGGTTTTGGTTTTCTTCAAGCAAGCGGTCATATTCAAGAAGAAAGCCTTCCGATTGCTTCTTCAAGGCCATTGCATTGGCTTCCGCACTGCCTGGTTCTTTACTGTTTTCTTGAAGCTGTTTCTCCAGCCAACCTGCTTCTTTACTCTTTTCTTGAAGCTGTTTCTCCAGCCTACTTACCATCCCACGCAGTTTACTCATCTCGTCTTCCAATACTTTGATTTCCTCAGGTGCTGGAGCCCTGTTATCATCAAAAATTCGGTTTTGTTTTTTCACTGCTTCAGAGCTCTTCCTCCTTATACGCAGTTCTCGGATATAGTGATGCAGCCTGTCTAGCATCAGGGCAAGGAATAGGGAGAATCCTGCACCGGAAATTATATAAATTCAAATCTTAAAAAAGTAGAGAAATTCCGCAACATGCAACGTCCTTTTCTGTTCTTAAGCACAGCATGGGTACACTTCTGACTTGTGCATTAAAATATCTAACTAGGTAATAGCATGTGTTAGACAGTTAAGAAAGTATGCTTAAAGCAAAAAGTAAAGAAACCATTCCAAAATAACATGGAGCATGTATTGATGTTAGCATTCGAGTAAAAGAGAATTGAAATGGCAGGGTAAGCTTAAAGAAGGTAAGGTTCATCATTCTTTATATTCTGGTCCCTGCACAGCGATTAGCCAAGAATCATCAGAACTTTCCAAAAACTAAGAACATCAACATTATACTACTACAGTTTTCCAAAATTTATGTGTATAATCCCTATTTCACAAGTAGTACTAAATATTTGGCAATATTGAATGCTTCGAAACTGATGAAACCAATGAAGAAGTGAGTTTCAGAATATAAACTTTATCTATCGTCTCATTTGTATTTTGGGTCCTTTAGTAGTAACAATACATTAATGATGGGTGATGAAAAATTAATGATGAGCATACCAATGAAAAGGTCCACCTGCAGTTCCTTTAGATTAACTAGATATGATCAGATTGATACAATTATGCTTGGATTAAAGCATTCAGTTTCAAGATCAGAAGACTGAAGTACTTTGCTAAGGTCGGAGAACTATTTATTCGTAGCTCCTCCTATTGCTGCACACTTACTACAAACGAACTAAGTATGCTGCAAACAATATCTTCATACCACTCTTTTTCCACAACAGATGGTTTTAATCTTATAATATCGACTTCCAGTGAATAAATAAGCAGGTTGGTGACATAAACTTGTGATCAAAGACCACATTAATGAAAATCGAAGATCCTAACCATAATAATAAGTTTATTAGCGATACAACATTGCACCTAGTACCCCCAATCCATGCACTTGATTCATGCTGGCCATCTACCATTGCTCTAACGGACCAGATTACAGTAAGTAAATGAAACAATATACCAATTTAGATTTAATAGCCTTCAAGTTAAACTTCTATTGCATGATATTTTCCATAAAGGTCCAACCAACTATAGCATTACGTAGCACCGAAAGGCCAGATACTATATTTCCTCAAGAAAAATTCATATCCGTACTCCGTCTTAATCAAACAAAGAAAACCCCCACTTAGAAGAGATCTATAAAATTCCCAACCTTATACTACTTCCAAACCTTGAAAAAAATTTTGAAGGATGCCCCACGGAATAATTGTTATGTATACCATCACTAAAAAGAGTGATTTCATGGCATCCAAAGACACAACATAGGTTCATGAACAAATCTCCAGATTAAACGCAACCATGGAAATCTACTGAAACATGAAAACCAGTTCAAGCAGTATATATATATAAAACAAAAAATTGAATTAGTAATGCTCTCCTCTTTTTCCTATATGATGCAATCGACATATGAGTCGATGCCGCAAAGTTAAGACTCACAATCAAAATAAAAATATAGCGTTCGCTATTGAGAAATGGCGAGAAACAGAAGGATTCAATTTGAGGAATTCTCACCCATGAGAGAAGCTTGAAGAAGGTGCTTGGCGAGGATGACCTGATCGGTGGGATTAACTTCAGCGCCATCTAGGATGCAACGTCTCTGGATGGCGACCACATTGTAGACGGTGGAAACCATGAGCAGGAAGAGAGTCCCGGCGATGGTCTTGACGACGATTGGGCCGCGGCCGCGCTTGAGGCGGTCCAGCCCCATTATGACGAGCTTCCTGAGAGGAGTTTTGAAGACGAACGCCACGATCAGCGCCATCTCAGTGAATACTAGGCTGAAAAGCAACTGGATCATCTTCTTTCTCTTCACTCGGTGCCTTCTGCTGCTGCTGCTGCTGCTGCTTCTAGTTTTTCAGTTTTCAGCAGCTCGACAAAGTGTTAATTTATGGCATGGGATTGAAGAAAGAGATCAGAGATGGAAGAATGGGGTTTTATTTTAATCAGAGGATTCATAATTTTGAAATGAATGTTTTTTTGGGAATTAGGGCTTTGATTCTTTTTATTTGCAAATTCATCCTCCGCGTTGCCGACGTGCCGTCATTAATGGGGATTGGATTATTAATTTCTTATAATTATAATTTTACAGACTTTATATTGATTGCTTACTCATTAGATTTTTTTCATGCTTGTGATTATATGAGCTAATTAACGTCGCATGATTATGATTCACCGGTTTTACTTATATACAAGCAATGACATACTATCAAATAGTAACAAGGAAGACTGAGATATCCAATATTTTAGGAAGATGAGTATTATGTAAACACACACTACACGTCTATATAATGGCAAGCGTATTATGTAAATAAACATCATTCAATAATCAGTGAAATATAGCAACATTTGGTCATCTAATCTGATAATAAAATATGTTGTCTTTCGAAACCAAAGGTATCATTATAAATTCGAAAATATGCATCAATATAACATTAAATTTACTATATAATTTTCTAATCCAATGGGTTGAGATTTAATCTTAGTTATGCGCATTGCATAATTATTCATATTTGAATACAATCCTTATAGTATATCACATATTATAATTTTAAAAAGTGGATTTGATCATTTCTCAAACTACTACTCCTACTTGTTAAAATTGAATTTTCCTACCAATATTATTGTGATTACAATACCCTGCCTTTTTATTTAATAAACCATATTCTTAATAAAAAAATTGAGAAAATTAGTTTGGTCGTTGTACTTTTTCTTAGGATAAATATGCTGGAACTCGAAGTAGAGTTATTAAAAAGTTTGTTATAGTAATTTTATTACATGCTTCCTTCCCCTCACAAGATTATATTGAAGTATCACCAAAAACGAAAAGCGTGCTGCGCATATATAGCTGATATTATTTCGATCAGCATTACGGAGATTATTATTACTGAGTTCCTGTATTTTGTGTCTCTTTCTTTTGTTAAAATAGGTTTTAATTCTCATAATTGTCATTAATTGGTTTCGTCTATAGTAGTTGTAAATCTTATCTTCAGCAGACAACTACTAATACTATCTATATTTAATTCGTCTTAGAGCATAGCAGAAGAAGGAGAATTAGATCTAGAAAGATAAACAGCTAATTTTCTGGTATTCAATTTACAAGAAATTGAGCTTCTTCTGTTTATCGGACAACTACTTTTTGCTACTAATTACGACCGTAGAATTTAGTGGCTAACTAATCCTAACTGGCTTAAGAAAATTAAAATTTAATCCTAACTGGCAGATCAGATGGTTTGCATGTTGCGTTTTGATTTGGAGTCCATTAATTATGGAGTTTGAGAATTTATCCGACTTAATTGTAGATAATTATTTCATCAATCAAACTATTACTATTATTTCTTATAAAAACTATTATTCGACCACCGCACAAAACTTCGACTTATTATTTAATAAATTGCAATTTTAAACCGATCGCCGAGACATTTTAATGTCCTCGCATTTCAGTTTGTAGCAAATTAGTGTCACCCTTGATTTTTATTACAACTCGAAATCAATAATCATATTTGCCGACATTTGGTGTTTTAATTGGTTATTAAATGTTGGTTGACATTGCTAAAGTTAGAAGAGAAATATACTCCCATCCGTCCTACTCTAAGTGAAGCACTTCTTATTCGACACGAGATTTTATATAATGTTATTTTGTGAGTAAGTGAAAAAAATAAAGTAAGAAAAATGAAAAAAGTAGAAGAAATATATTTATATTGTTAGAAATATGTCATATGAGATATTCTAAAAAAGAAAATATGACACTTAAAATGGAAAGAAATGAATATTCCAGTTCTAGATTTTGTTGAAAAAAAATAAAGTGATTGACCAGATCCATCTCAAAAGGAAAATATGTCGCTTAAAATAGGAAGAAAGGAGTATTTCAGTTTTAGATTTTGTTGACAAAAAAGTAAAGTGATTGACCAGATCCACTTGTCATTCCTTTTTATAATTGGAAACAACCTAAAACTGAAAGGCCTTATGAGGGTCTAAATCCATGGGTTGCAGGTCCAATTATTTAGATACGAAAAATAGGCCTACGTATATTTGAGTCCAATTGAGTTACAATTCTGGGCATCTTACGCAAGTTAATATTAAATCCACCCCTTAATTTTCCCATTACAATTCTTTAAAATAACACTAATAAAATTGAGTTAGCACCTATCCTTCAGATGAGGCAAATTTAAAAATATGCAATTTAATCCTAACGACAAATAAAAATACAATAAGGGTGTGTCTATTTAGTAAAGTACTTATATAACCTCATTCTATAGTGTTTTATAGCCTCCCCGGCCCCCATTTTCTTCCCGTCATCCGCAAGCTTCCAATGCCGAGACGAGAAGTTGGACATGCTCCAATCGATCTATAGACATTGTTTATCGGGATGAAAAAAAATAAAAATAGAATCCCTTCCATTCCACAAATTTTTGTCAACACTTACCAAGTTTTGTTCAATTTGTTTTTCTAACATATAAGGCCGTGGAGTAGAATTTGACTTTAGTTATAGCAAATCCATTGTGTATAATCTCATTATTTTGTAACGTAAACCATAGTTTTAGCCACAAATTATGCACTATGAAATACTACGCTTTAAATAACAAACTAAAAAAAAATTCCACGTGGAATTAGTGATCAACTTCATAAAAAATAGCCTAATTATTTGAAATGAATCAATGAATTTGTCAGCGGTTGTCTATTCTACACATGCCACTAAGTTTAGTGGAGGTAAGTATTTAACTAAACGACACTTATATACTACACAAAAATTAAGAGTAATTAATTAATTAATGCATGATCAGAAAAGCTTGCTTGCAAACTCATCACCGCCGTCCGCCGCCGCAAGATCTCTAAGCTGCGACAAGCTCCTTCCCAGCTGCAACGCCACCTTCATCTCAAACACCTCCCCATTCTCCCTCCTCTCCAAATCCCCTTCCTTCAAATTCGACTCTATCGATTCCTCCATCATCTCAAAGAATCCGGCATTACTCCGGTACATCTCGAACACCATCCCCACCTGCCCCCCGTGCTCCACCGCGTTCACCACACTCGCCACCGCCCCTCCCACGACCGCCACAGCCGACCCCCACCCGCAGTCGTCCCCCGCTACCGCGCTCCCTAACGCCGCCAGCCCCGACAGCACGGGCCCGCTAACCGCAAGAATTTTGTTGAGCTTGAGCGCCTTCTCTCCCAATCTCAAATAATCCTGCTTGTCTTTCGCTCTCACAACCCGAATCACTTCCCTCATCTCCTTCTCCAACTTCCCGCTCCACCCGTTGTACCCGCCCGCGCTTCCCCTCGCCTGCCGCCTCCTCCGCTCCGGCCACGACACCGCCGGCTCCACCGCCGCCGGAAACTTCTCCAGCATCGCCCCCAGGAGAGGCAGCGGGAACGCCTTATCCAGAGCCAGAACTCTCTCCATCATCTCCTTAACATCCGCAGCCGTCGGATTTCCGACTGAAATAACGGTCTGGATCTGATTTTGAAGCTGCTTGAACAGCCTGGCGCCGTTTCTCTGCTCCTCCGCCAGCTGAGAAGGCTGGATCTTATTCATCACCGACAGCATACCAGTCGCTGCAACGTACAACACCGTCGACGAGATCTTCAGCGCCGCGCCGCTGCTCCCGGCGGCGGCGGCGATCCCGGCCATCGCGGCGGCGGCCAGAGTCATGGAGTTGATCGATGTCAAAAGAAGGCTATTCCAGTTGTCGCGCTGCTGCCCGACGTTCCTGTGCATCTCGACTCGATCGGCGACGGCTTCCATGATCACGTAGAGCTTTGCCACAACCGTTGGATCGGAGATTTCGTTTTTGACGACGGCGGTGTTGATTTGCATAGGCTTCTCCATTTGCTCCGGGAATGCTCCTCCCGTTCGGAGCCCTGGAATCTGGATTCTGCCGACCCGCTGCGGGATGTTGATGGCGGCCTTGACGATATCTCTGTGCTTTAGTGAGATCAGCGATGGCGATGAGTTCAATATTAATGTTGCCATTTACTCCTTTTTATGAATGTATGGTACGAGTTTTTGTTAGATTTGAAAATTGTACAGTAATATTAAGGTTAAGAGTGATGAGAATGGATTTATTACTTGGATATATATAGAGAGAGATTAATGGGTCTGAACGTTTGGTTTGACGATGAATTAGAAAAATACCCATATTATGTTTCAACAGTATATAATCCGTAAAAGATAATGGCAGTCTTGGGTTGACTTTCAACTCGGAAAACACTGTGTTTGAAAACGCCAAATGATGCCCATGTCAATGAGTCAATGACCATCTAACAAGTTACTCTTTTCTGTACATTAGTATATAATTAATGATAATATTATTATTAGTTAGAGTTGTGTATGTTGTTACATACAACTATGTACTGTGTATATTTATAATACCAATTTTATATAATGAATTCGTATGATATATAATATACCTCTACATGTAGATTATGAAATATGGAAATATAAGTAGAGAAAAATAAGTCCAATAGAGCATGATTTACATTATACCGTCCAAATTCAATCTTCAAGAATATGAAAATATGACTGAAGATTTTACATCTAAAAGAAGCACGATTTACATTAGACCGTCCAAAATCCCAATATTCATAAATACTTACTGTACATACTAAGAATTGGTAATTATTATTTGCTCATGGAGATAGTAGTGATACAGAACTAGGCAAATGATATATACCAAGAATGACAGTGGAGAGAGATAATTATGCCATTTTAAAATGAGGAAAGGATATAAACCACTGGAAAAATAAAAATAAAAATGAGGGAGAACTTGTGAAATGTGATATTTGGCTTAATATTATTAGAACTAAGTTGGTGACTGATTAATAATTACAATATCGGAACTAATTAGTTGGTAACCACAAATTAAATCAAACCAGTTGTTGTATATATTAATCAATTGTGAAGGGCTTATCTCATAATATAATTATAAACGGTTTGCAAGATTAATTAAGATTGCATATATATAATGTGTGAACATGAATAAAAAATGTGTGTACAAGAAGACAAAATACAGAGCAAATGAGAAGGATATAATGAAAATTAATCCTATATGGCGTTCCTCACTGTATATCGCTACTTGTGCTAGCTCAGTTTATAATACATGCAGCCACGCCTTAAATAAATAAAATTGCGTCATGCGTGGCGTATGTATCTCGTCATTTTGCCCGTTTTGCCTGGATTTAGTATAAAATAAGTTACATGTATCACATTTTTAACATATGGGTGAAATTTCATATATTTAATCAATGATATCAATCCACATCTATGTAGTTTCAATTGAAGGTTTACGTCTAAGGTTTAAATCTTGTACACCTTAGACCATTAGCACTGGGGCGCCCTAAGGCGCGCCCTATGGCAATATAACAGAGGAAAATAAGTCCAAAAGAAACATGATTATTATTTTGTCCAGAGCATTTGTCCTAGCGACAAGGAGCTTAGACATTATTGAAGTGCCGAGTTCGTATTTGTAATTTCCTCCCTTATATAGGAAGCATGACCGTCCAAAAACTCAATTATATTAATTTGTAAATACTACTACACCAAGAATTGTTAATAATTACTTGATCATTGGAATGTAGAACTAGGATTTTCGTCGAGCTTAGAGAGAAGGATCGATAGTGGAGAGAAAATTATGCTATTGTGAACTTCTAGTTTACACTATTGGAACTAAGTTCGTAGCCCCAAATTAAATCGAACCAGTTATGTTAATTAATTTTGAAGGACTTAAATTTAAGCAGTCTTGTATAAACAGTTTGCAAGATTAATTAAGATTGCGCGCATATATCCAATATGTGAACAACTGAACATAAATTAAAAATGTGTACACAACAAGACTGTAACGCCCGTACTTTTTAAGTACTAATTAAAATATGTCGTGAAGTAACGACGTCTCTTTTAGTTAAATAATAGAGTTTTCTTGGAGACGTGTTTGAAGGACTCGTTGAAAGAATGACGATGAAGTTGCTATTTTTGGCAAGAAGGATGAAATACGTGGAGATGGATATTTTTTTTTTATGGAAGACGACACACGTAAATCGAGGAACGGTCGAAGAAATTATATTTGGAACAACACCAAATATAAGTTGTGACGTTAGACGTTCTTTAATTTTGTGAAGAACAAGATAACGAAAGTTAATAAAGTTTTGTGAATTTTAATTATCGAAGGAAAATACGAAAATATAAAGTATGAATTTATATTGGGCTTTGCAAATTTAATTAGAGTCCAATTGTCTATCTACAAAATGGTTTGGACCCTAATTATTTAAAGAAATCCAACCCATTGATAAAGAATTTTACAAACTTGGGCTTTCAACTAAATGAGCCCAAACCAATCTAATTAAAGTGGGAGTCCATTCTTTTCCAAAAAAGGGAGCAAGCCCAAGAACCCTTCTCCTTCTTCTTTCTCCATGACCGACGGTTTTTCACCCCCCCATGACCGAACGGTTTTCTCCACCTCTCCACTCCCCTCATCAACACCTACACCCTCCTCAAACCCCTCTAGCACCACACACCACTTTCATTTGGCAAAAAAAAAAAAAAGAGAAGAAGAGAGAAGAAGGAGAGGCGCCGAGAGGAAGCCGACGGGAAGAAGGAGGAAGCTTTGAAGCCACCATTCGTTGTTTTTCTTCCACCATTTTCAACCATTTTGGAGGTATAATTCTTTTCTATCTCAAAGCATGTATTGTAGTAGCTTTGCATACATGTTATACCTTCTTGTTCCATAGTTTTCTTCCATAACCAAACCATGTAACAATCCGTAAGAATCGACCAAACGATCGCCGCGCGTAACCGAAACTAAGAAAGAACGTGACTTTATAAACATAACGTGTTTTGCGTAACGATTCGGAGTGGTTTCGGTGGAGAAAGAACCACCGCCGGCGACGGGCAACGGCGGGCAGCCGTGCTCGACGATCCGGGGCAGGCGACGGTTCCCGGTGGCGATGGCGGCAGCTCCTCGTCCCCGTGGCAGCAGCGGCAGCGTCGTGGCGACCCAGCAGCGGCGTCGCGGCAGCAGCGGTGTCACGGCGAGGCAGCAGCGGCGGTAACTCCACGACGGACAGCAGCTTCCCAACGGCGACCCTGCGACGGCGGCGCGAGTGGAGACTCCTCGACGATGGTGCAGTGGCGACGACCCCGTCGATGGCGTCGAGCCGGAGAGAGGGCGACGGGGGCGGGGCTTCGTGGACGGCAGACGGCGGTGAGGGGAGGAGACGGGGAGAGAGAAAGGAGGGAGGAGAGAGAGAGGAAGGTGATAGAGAGAGTTTTGGGCCATGTAAATTTTAGTTAATTGGGCCTTGGTTTAGTTTGGTTGTTGTTGGGCCTTTTTATAATTAATTAGAACTCTAATTTAAATGATGGGCTTCCTAATCAATTTTTTGGAGGAATAAGGTGGGCTGAGCTTAATCTTTTGGGCCGTAAATTAAAATCTAATCGGGGGAAATTATTTAATTAATTTCCGGAAGACTTCTTGAAGAATGAATAATTTACCTAGGTTTGAGATAATACTTTTCTCCGGTAAATAATTACGGAAAATTTAAGTAAGCGCTTAAATAATTTTTTTTAAAAATTATTTTCGATGCTAAGGAAAAATACGAGGAGTCAACGAAGGAAGAGCGAGCGTAAGCGGCCGACCGGCGTCGCACGCGACGGCTTGGGCGGCCGCCGAATAATCGAACATGCACGAAAATCGAGAAAGAGAATTTAAAGGATATTAATTAGAGTGCATGCATTCTAATTATCGTCGTTACCGATTTTTGATATGAATTTTATGTATTTTGCGAAAAGGTGGTTCGCACGCACGCTAAAAGTCGGAACGAGGAATTTTACGGAAAACCTAAGCTGTTGAGGTGGGCTTTTCTACCCTACTATTTTGTGGGTTATCTTTAATACGGACGTTGTTCCGGAAATGTTTATGGAGATGAACTGTTTGTCTTGCCAACTGTTTTGTTTTGAAACCTATCTGAAGTGGTTTACCACATATGTTTAATCGAATTCGGGTCTGTTGGGCTGCGAACCCTCAGGCTAGTGTACACGAGATCGGGAGCCATCTGAGAGCAAGTTGGCCGGTCTAGTTGACCTGGGGTGTGGCCACGCCCCTTGTCACCCATTGGATCAGATAGTGTATGATGGTGGGAATAAGGGTGGCAATATCTGAAAATGACTGCGCAGTCGAATTTATGAAATATGTTTTAGTGTACTTGGGTTATTTTCTTTACACTTAAAACCCCAAGGTTACACTGTTATGGCATGACAAACTATGATTTTGGCGTGTGTCCACTGAGTGCAATAAGTACTCAGCCCTGCATGTTGTTTTCTTAATGTGCAGGTTGAGCGACGATGGGGATGACGGATGTTGAGCAATTAAAGTCAAAATTGTGTTTTTACTTTGCCTTTTGGATGGTGTCGTGTCGTCATACCCGGCATTATCTATCTCTTGGTCTTTTCCGCTGCTTTGTAATCTGATACAATGTTTTCATTTAAACTCTGTTTACTTTATCTTTAGAAATGTCGCTACAGTACATTGTTTTGAAGTGAACTTCCTCTAATTAAACGTTTTCGGGTCAAGTATTCTTGTTCTCCCCTTTCTTCCCCGCTTCTTTAACCCTCCCCTAGTCGCGATCAACCGTGTTTTCTATCCTTAGAAAATGCGGGCGTGACAGAGTGGTATCAGAGCCATTTTTCTTTCCGCTCTGGACCCGAGAGTCTTTTTCAGTCTTAGTTTAGACTTGTTTCGCTAGACTTAAAGAAGGTTAAATTTGGAAGGCTCAACATCCCACTTCGCCACGCTCAACCAAGAATGAGGTAATATATTTTTTTGTTTATGTGAAAATTTTTATGAAAAAGTTTCGAAGAAAGGACGACGAAAAAAAAATTGAGAAAGAAAGAGGAGGAATTTTTTTTTACAAGAAAGATGAAGTAGAATCTTTCTGCGAGGGATTGATTTCGGGTTGAGAAGAGTATTTGTTGATGTTTGAGAAAGGAATGAGTTTTGATGAGGGACGATGGATTGTTTGTTTTTACATGAAAGATGAAAGTTGATGTTCAAGTATGTTTTGAGTTTTGAGTCAAAACTTGTACTTCAAAGTTGAAAGTGAGATGTTGAAATATTTGAGAAAAGTGTGAGTTTTGAAGAAAATGGTTGTTTTGAAAGTAGATGTGAAATGTGAAAGCACTGGGTTCTGGGAAGCGAAATGTTGGGCATTATACTTGTTATTTGAAGTATGATGACTTTAAATGTGATATTTGTTGATCTATGAGTTGATAAAATATGTTGTGAACTTAGAGTGCCTAAGACTAAGCTAGATGCAACATGCGCGAACCATAGTTGTAAGTTGACAATTTATCTATCGCTTTCCCGAGCGATGAAAACCAACGAGAATCTGAAAGTGTGGGGTGAATCCCTAATGTGTCAAGGCATGACGAGGCAAGGAGAACGAGAATGCGAATGGAGGTCGGTGGACCATGGAACTTTTGTTATTTCTTTGGAATGACGCGAAACGTTAGAGCAAGCTTAGTGTGTGAACCATTTTACTATTTTCTATCGTTTTTCGTGAACGATAAGGAAAAAAAATGCGAGGAAGATTTCAAGAAGATGAGGATAGAGAAGATGAAATGAAGCTTCAAACACGAAAAAGGTGCGAGACAAGAAGAACTGATGCTAAGTGATGTAGCTGTGCAACGACAAGAGATCATACTCGCGATGCAAATTAATATAACATTATCTCGCATAATTTTGCTAAAAGTGGCGACACGATGGAGACGACCTTTATAGCAGGCGGAGAAGCACACAAATGATTAAAATGTTTTAAGAGAATGATTGTTATAATATGCAATAATATTATGAAGATATGGCTTTTGACTGACTACAATTATTTTGTTGTAATGGCGTGATGAATATCAACGTTGAATATACGGATTCTTAGAACGATGTTACCACGTTCGGCCTCAGAAAGACTAGCGAACGAGTGCGACCTTCGTAGCTAGAATGAACGATTTTAAATCAACAGTACTTACTTGGATTCTAAGTTCTTTTCGATACGTATTGAATAACCGTGAGCCCTTGCCTATTTAAACACCTTGGTTGACTCATGCTTTGCAAGTAGTGCCAATTATTTCTTTTCCTATATCGAGTCATAACTCACTTTTATTTCTTGAAAATTGGTGCTTACCTTGGTATCTTTGGATATCTTGATTAGTAGTCCTCTTTGATTCATCTTTCGTAAGGAAAATATTTTGACCTTATGAGCTTCCCTCATTGAACTTCATTCCTAAAGTTGTTTGCAGTTATGACCTTCAGTATGATTACATCTCCCATACATGTTTTTTTCAAAGAATGAAATATTCCTCTTGGAACTTTTTGTACACCTTTTTATTTCGTAACTATGCATGTGGCAAGTTCTTTCTTGCAGAAGTGAAATAGTTTTTAACTCAGTTTCACTACATATATTGTCTCATGCAATAATTTTTCTTGCTTGCAACACTAAGTTAAGGCTATCGTGTTCTCTTTTTCCTTAACTTGTTTGATCTAGCTGGTTTTCCTAAAAAGTTCACTTCACGTCGGTTGCAAACCTGTGAATCCATTGATGTGATTTCATTATTCAATAGCATGATGTCGTCGAACCATGATCAGTGCTACTTCATGACATTTTTCTATGCTCCTAAATCCTCCCACGATTGATCATCTCATGTCATGACATGTTTGAACCGTCATTCATTGATGCCGGAATTTTGCTAAGTTGATTGGCAATTGAAATATCTTATTTGGCAGCCTACTATGGAATTTGAGACTTAATTCGGTTTCATCCTGGTTTTAAGACCTATCTCATATTCTTTTGAGCTCTCATCAGAAGTAAAGTCTCAAGCTTTATGAGTTTATCTGAAACCTTAATTCCCAGAATGAACATGATAAGTTCAATGGAACTTAGACCCTGCTTTATTTTTCTTCAAACCAATTTTTGCAAGTTGGTGATGAGATCTAAAAGAGTCGAGCTAGAAATGTTGTTCTTGTTTTCTTGATTAATTCTGCAGCCTTTCTGATTAAGACACTTTCAGCAATGTTGCAACAATTTTGAAATCAGTCCATATCCAAGTAAGACTGCTTGATCAATTTCCGAGTTCTTGATACTAGACTTGGAGGAAAGGGTGAGGTTGAGCTTTTCGAATGCACACGGGGGAATAAGTTTCTATAATCAGACATGCGTAAAAGTGATACACCAACTAGAGGCATCGATATAACCAAGAACACGAGGTGTTAAATTTTTCAGCAATGGTTATTAATCTTAAAGAGTTACGAGGAAGCTGTTTGGAAATTGGATTACAAGTTCATGGAGAAATATTTTATTAGAATGATGTAAGCAAATTTCGGGACGAAATTTCTGTTAAGGTGGATAGAATGTAACGCCCGTACTTTTTAAGTACTAATTAAAATATGTCGTGAAGTAACGACGTCTCTTTTAGTTAAATAATAGAGTTTTCTTGGAGACGTGTTTGAAGGACTCGTTGAAAGAATGACGATGAAGTTGCTATTTTTGGCAAGAAGGATGAAATACGTGGAGATGGATATTTTTTTTTTATGGAAGACGACACACGTAAATCGAGGAACGGTCGAAGAAATTATATTTGGAACAACACCAAATATAAGTTGTGACGTTAGACGTTCTTTAATTTTGTGAAGAACAAGATAACGAAAGTTAATAAAGTTTTGTGAATTTTAATTATCGAAGGAAAATACGAAAATATAAAGTATGAATTTATATTGGGCTTTGCAAATTTAATTAGAGTCCAATTGTCTATCTACAAAATGGTTTGGACCCTAATTATTTAAAGAAATCCAACCCATTGATAAAGAATTTTACAAACTTGGGCTTTCAACTAAATGAGCCCAAATCAATCTAATTAAAGTGGGAGTCCATTCTTTTCCAAAAAAGGGAGCAAGCCCAAGAACCCTTCTCCTTCTTCTTTCTCCATGACCGACGGTTTTTCACCCCCCCATGACCGAACGGTTTTCTCCACCTCTCCACTCCCCTCATCAACACCTACACCCTCCTCAAACCCCTCTAGCACCACACACCACTTTCATTTGGCAAAAAAAAAAAAAAGAGAAGAAGAGAGAAGAAGGAGAGGCGCCGAGAGGAAGCCGACGGGAAGAAGGAGGAAGCTTTGAAGCCACCATTCGTTGTTTTTCTTCCACCATTTTCAACCATTTTGGAGGTATAATTCTTTTCTATCTCAAAGCATGTATTGTAGTAGCTTTGCATACATGTTATACCTTCTTGTTCCATAGTTTTCTTCCATAACCAAACTGATGATTCCGCGAATTTTTGATGATGATAAATGCTCGTAAAAATAAATTACGACACAGAGAATTTTACGTGGTTCGATTTACTGAGGTAAATCTACGTCCACGGGGAGAAATGGGGGCAGGTTTGTATTGCTTGATCTGCGAATTACAGCTTACAACACAGACTTGCTATATGATTATTTCTCTAGAGAGATTCTAACCCTTTTCTACCAGATCTAAGTTCTATTTATACATTGAACTAAGATCGTGGCTTACATCATCACTCTAGGTCGTGGAGGTCGTGTAGGTCATGGCCTAAGATCGTGGCCTGAGTTGACGCCACGTGGTAGTGGGCGTGTTGGAAGTTGTGGAAATCCTGCATGGGTCCACTAACTCCTTGTTCGGTCGAAAACTGAGACCGAACTGCTTTGGTTGCCGATCTGAGAGTAGAGCTTGATGCCGACCTGAGAGCAGAGCTTGATTGGTTGGCTTTTACCGAGCTGTAGGCTGAGGCCGAACTCTTTGGTAATGCCGAACTCCTCCGAACTCTTTGGTAATGCCGAACTCATACTCTTCCTTGGGCTTTGGGCTGATGGGCCGTCACTGCTGTTGGGCTTGTTTAGTTCGTACCCCATCACTACCCCCCCTCGAAAGACGAAGTGAATCACTTCGGCGAAGCGAGTCACTTCGGCATTCTGGATAAAGGTACGGGGGAGGCTGACGTCAGGGGACGTGCCTTGCATGTGACTGCATTAAATGCGACAGTAAAATCCGGCCGTTGAATCCTGAAAAGGTGGGATTCGAAACGGTGCGACGATTTTGAAATCTTCGCCGAATCTGATAAATATGCTCTTTCTTCCTCATTTGAACATCTTTGCTGTTGCGTCTTCTATACTCTCTCTTTCTCGAGAAATTTTCTTCCGCTTTCAAGAGCTTCTTCAGACTTTCTTCACTTTCAAAAAGTAAGAAAAATGTCTTCTTCTTCTTCTTCGGTGTCGGGTAGCGGTAGGAAAGGGGATAAGGGGTCTTCTAGCCGGAAAGAATCCGGGGAGAAGACCGTAGAGTATTTTCACAGTATCTTGAGTAAGGATACTGTGATATCCCTTCACGAGAAATATTTTTTACCTGGGGGGAAGGCGGTGGTTCCCGACGATGATCATAGGGCTAACGACCCGCCGGAGGGTTATGCCACCGTTTACGAAGCCTGCTTAGAATGCGGGCTTCGTTTTCCTCTTCCCCCACCTTTTGTAGAGCTTCTTGATTTTTTTCAACTCCCTTTAGGTCAGGTGACTCCGAACTCTTGGAGGCACTTATCGGCTTTTGCTGCCGAACTGCGTAGGCTAGATAAGGATCTGTCTCTGAGGGCAATCCTTAATTTTTTCCAGTTTAAAAGGAAGGGATCTTGGTTTTACTTGATCCCCTTACAGCCTTTTAGGGCCTTCTGCAAAACCAAGTGGCCGAAATGGCAAAACCGTTTCTTTTTTTATAATAGGACTTCGGCTCCGGGCTTTCCTTGGAGAAGGCCGAAGTCCGTGATTCCCCATCCTCGGTTAGAACCGTTGGCCGAGCTCGAGGGCGAGCTCAATAAGATTCCTATGATTAGGAAACAGTATTCGGAAACTGAGCTCGTCAAGGGCGACCTCGTGTTCAATATCTCGTCTTCGGACGAAGAGGCCGAGGGTGAGGATTTCTCTTTATCTTTATGCTCTACTGCTTTAACGAAGAAAACTAACCTTGTTTTCTTGCTTTTTGGCAGTGTTCATGCTGAATAAGGCTATCCGAAAGTCCTCCGAGCTTGAGGAGCCGGAGAAAGAGAAGGCTACCAGCTCGGCGCCTGATGCCGAGGAGAATCCGAAGAGGCAAAAGACCTCTTCGGGTCCAAAGAAGCCGGAGTCGACTTCGGCAAGTAGGAAGGGGAGGACCCAGAAGCCCCCGAGAGCGCCAGAGAAAGACGTGGTCTTGGCGCCTCCTTCGGAGCATATCTGTGAGCCATTTTTATGGCCCACGGACTTCGCCGAGGTGAATTGTCTTCTTGATTCTTTGGCCTGGCTTCTGTCCTGTATTTTTGGTGTCCTCTGTTGACTTTTTTCCTTATCCATTTTCAGAGGAACGATATGCTCTCCAAGCTCGTCGCCGTCGAACTCTCCAAAGCGTCCAATGACTATGCCGAGATGCAGAGGAAGTTGGCGGCTGCTTGTCATCGGGCCGAACAGGCTGAGGCTAAATTTGAGAAGGCCAGAGCTGCTAGGATTTCGGCCCAGGATGAAGCTCAGTTTGCCAAAAACCAGCTCGTCATCCAGCGAGAGCAGGCGAAGCGGAGCGATGCTGCTGCCGTGGTTGCCCAAGGGGAGGCTCTCCGTGTTTACACGGAGAAACTCTTTTTGAGCAGCCAGTTCTCGGCCTTTGTCGGTAGCCTGGTAAGGCTAATTGCCGATAAGGGCGAGCAGGGGGCCGATGTCGTGCTGCCTCTGTACAGCCGAGAGATAGCAGCTCGGCTTCAGAATCTGCCGCTCCTTGAGGAGCTCGCTTCATCCTCGGTCCTGCTTTCTGCAGACCGAGTCCGGAGTTGTCGAGCTGATCGGGACGAGAACCTGGAGGCTATCTTTGCCTCGTGGGACCCGTTTCACCCGCTTCGACTTACAACGGAGAGGGTGAGGCCGAGCCGCTGGAGCGGGAGGCCGAAGTCGAGCGAGCCGGGCATCCGGAGAAGGAAGCCGATCAGGAGACGCAGCAGATCGGCTACGGTGGCGCCGAGCAGGCTGAGGAGAGCAAGGAGGCAGAGGCTGAAGCTGAAGCAGATGAGAAGGAAGCTGAACCTCACCGAGAAGGTGGAGACGAAGCTAGCGAAGTATGATTTCGTCTCCCTTCTCTTAGTTTAGTTTCTTCCTTTATGTAAAATGGCCTTGAAGCCCTCCTTGTATAGAAAAATTTTTTTCTTATGAATGAAAAAATTCTTCTTTCTGCTCTTGTGTCTTCGTATAGCCTTTCGTACTCTCTTACTCCTGTTGTGGTTTACTACCTGCTCGGTAAGCTGAAATGCCGAACTGACGTAGCTGCTTTGTATTCTTAACTCTCAAGGAGCTGGAGATACTTCACTGGAAACGGCTGTACTCTTCGGCTTTAGACGAAGCTGAGAAAAGAGCTATAGCCGATCAGACGAAGAATGACGAGCTTCTGGCTCGTTTAGTGAAGCTGGAGGCCGATAATAAGGACTTAGAGTCCGATAAGAATGATCTGGAGGCCGAGCTGAATACGACCATTGCTGAGAGGACTGCGTACGAGGATTACATCCGTGTGCGCGGGGGAATGACCATATCAGATGTTCAGAGTCGAGTTGACGAACTGTGGGAGGAATATAATGTACTCCGGAGGAACAATGCGCTGGAGAGCTCGGCTTGCCAACAAGTCGTGACATCATTGCGGCGCTGGGCTTCTCGGTACAACATTGTTCTTTCTCGGCGCCCCTCCATAGAAAGATTCCTTCGGCATATCGTGCCAACAGATGCTCGCACTCCAGATCAAACCTTTGATTCACTTGCTCAAAACCGTACTCCAAGTCAGCAACGAACTCTGGAACAGCCGGAAACGTCAAGACGAGAACAGGCTGAAGTTCGTAGAGGAGCTGTGATTATGAGTGAGCAAGATCAACAAATGCTTCGTGAAGAGACTCTTCGCCGCCGAGGTGCTAGGGCTTCCCGGGCTCAGAGAAGAGGTGGCAGGTCGATTAGAGCATCTCGTCGACCTGCTTATTCTGCAGCTGCCTGGAACGCCCGAACTCAGCTTCACGAGGATTTTGTGAATAGATGGCTCAACTTTAGCAACCCTGGACAGTAGAATAGTCCTTTGTAATAGCGTAACGCCATCTTGTAGGGTAGCGGAGTTGTGTGCCGAACAAGATTTGAAAATGAAATTTTGTTTTTGTTTTCGCTTCTAACACTGTATATTTACAGCTTAGCGAAAAAGTTTCATCGTACTTGTCCTCGGTCTTATGAAGTAAACTTCTTTGACCGGACTTGTCTTTGGTCTGATGAAATAAACATCTTTGACCGGACTCGTCTTTGGTCTGATGAAATAAACATCTTTGACCGGACTCGTCTTTGGTCTGATAAACATCTTTGACCGGACTCGTCTTTGGTCTGATGAAATAAACATCTTTGACCGGACTCGTCTTTGGTCTGATGAAATAAACATCTTTGACCGGACTCGTCTTTGGTCTGATGAAATAAACATCTTTGACCGGACTCGTCTTTGTGTTCTAATTTGGCGATTTTCGTCGCCGGGATCGAACTTTCCCTTGTCCTAATTCGGCGAGTTTTATCGCGTGGATCGGACTTTCCCAGTTAACCGAAGTGGTCTTATGCAGTAAACCTCTTTGACTAGACATGGTCGTCCTCGGTCTTATGAGGTAAACTGCTTTGACCGAACTTGGTCGTCCTAATTCGGCGAGTTTTATCGCGTGGATTGGACTTTCCCTTGTCCTAATTCAGGCAAGTTTTATCGCGAGAATCGGACTTTTGTTGCAGTTCGTTTCAGACGAAGTGCTTGATTCTTAAGCAGAATTGTGGTCTTGTATCCTCTTTAGAAGCTTTGACACACAATCGTGGGCTTGTTGCAGCTCGTTTCAGACGAACTGCTTGTTTAAGCTGAATTGTGGTCTTGTATCCTCTTTAGAAGCTTTGACGCACAATCGTGGGCTTGTTGCAGCTCGTTTCAGACGAACTGCTTGTTTAAGCTGAATTGTGGTCTTGTATCCTCTTTAGAAGCTTTGACGCACAATCGTGGGCTTGTTGCAGCTCGTTTCAGACGAACTGCTTGTTTAAGCTGAATTGTGGTCTTGTATCCTCTTTAGAAGCTTTGACACACAATCGTGGGCTTGTTGCAGCTCGTTTCAGACGAACTGCTTGTTTAAGCTGAATTGTGGTCTTGTATCCTCTTTAGAAGCTTTGACGCACAATCGTGGGCTTGTTGCAGCTCGTTTCAGACGAACTGCTTGTTTAAGCTGAATTGTGGTCTTGTATCCTCTTTAGAAGCTTTGACGCACAATCGTGGGCTTGTTGCAGCTCGTTTCAGACGAACTGCTTGTTTAAGCTGAATTGTGGTCTTGTATCCTCTTTAGAAGCTTTGACGCACAATCGTGGGCTTGTTGCAGCTCGTTTCAGACGAACTGCTTGTTTAAGCTGAATTGTGGTCTTGTATCCTCTTTAGAAGCTTTGACGCACAATCGTTGGCTTGTATGTTCTAAAAAGGGGATCAGCCTTTGAAGAACGAGATACCTCAGTTTTATTTGTAAGAGACGACACTCACATAGACAGACACAACGCACGTAGAGACAAGAACAAGTAAAAAACAAAGAAAACACATAAGACTGACCGACCGGACTGTCTCTTACAAATGGAACTTTTTGAGGTTGGAAACGTACCATGTTCGGGGTACTTGTGCTCCCGACGCGTGAGTCAATTTGTAAGACCCTTTGCCGAGGACTTCTGACACCCGATATGGACCTTTCTCTGTGGGTTCGAGTTCGCCCAGCTTTTCTGCTCGGCTTACTTCGTTGTTTCTCAAGACGAGATCTCCCACTTGAAATTGCAGCTTCTTCACCCTTTGGTTGTAATACCGGGCTACTTGCTCCTTGTACTTGGCTGCTTTTAGGCAGGCCAATTCTCTTCTTTCTTCGGCAAGATCTAGTTCGGCTCTCAGTCCGTCACCATTCATTTCTGAGGAGAAATTGAGTTCGGGGACTGGATATGCCGATCTCAACCGAATCACGGCTTCAGTGCCGTACACCATCGAGTTCGGCTCCGGTGTGACTTCGGTCATTTCGCCGGCCTCTGATTCCGGCTGCTGTGATTGCTATGCTCGATGGTGCCGAACTGATTGCTCGGCACTTTTAAGCGCAATCTGCGAACACACTTGCTCTTTTTCGATCACCTCGAATGACCGCTATCTCTCCTTTAGTGGAGAAGGTGTTCGGCGAGGATGCCTCTGATCGCTATGACCGGGCTTCTTTTTGTCTTCTCTAGATGAGCTGTCTAAAGACCGTTTTCGACGGTCTGCCTCATCGGCACGAGAAAACTTGTCCGCAATGTCCCACATCTCTTGAGCTGTTTGCGGACCGCACTCCACGAGCTTTCTGTAGAGAGCTCCGGGCAGGATTCCATTTTGGAATGCCGAAATGACAAGTAGATCATTGAGATTATCTACTTGTAGGCATTCCTTGTGGAATCTCGTCATAAAATCGCTGATCTTTTCGTCGCGACCTTGACGTATAGAAAGCAGCTGAGCCGAAGTGCTTCTGGCTTCCGCTTTCTGAAAGAACCTCCTGTGGAAAGCATCCATTAGATCTCGGTAGGATCTAATGCTGCCTTTGGGGAGGCTATCGAACCACCTTCTGGCGTTCCCGATAAGCAGTTCGGGAAACAGCTTGCACATGTGGACCTCGTTGAGACCCTGGTTCGCCATGTTATATTGATAGCGTCCCAAGAAATCATGAGGATCCACGAGTCCGTCATAGGTTATCGACGGAGTTCGGTAGTTCTGTGGTAGGGAAGTTCGGGTAATATCGTCCGAGAACGGAGTCCTCAATGCTCCGTACATGGCGAACCCGACATTTCTTCGGTATGGAGGAGATGGAGTTCTCCTGTGATTCCGGTACCGAGGATTCTTTCTTCTGGAAGACATGATACTACTGCGGTAGTGACTGTCTCGTATGGAGGGAGAGGGAGAATCCGCCGTTTTCGCCTCCGGCTGCTTTTGGCTTCTCTGCAGGAAGGTTAAGAATTCCTCCTGCTTTTCAGCCAAAAACAGCTTGACAGCCTCGTTCAAATCGGGCTGCTGGGAAGACTCGGTGTGACGGCTTTTGGAGCGGCTTGTTCCTTCGCCATGAGAACTGGTGGTGGATTTATCCCTAGGCTGTTTTCCAGACCTATGGGATGGATTGGCTTCCTCCTGGTTCTCACGGGCAGGAATACGGGTACTCTGCGATCTGGTATGCATTTTTTGGGTTGAAAAAACGGTCAAAAATTCGCTTTATCACAAATTTGGTTCTCTGGTTCCCACAGACGGCGCCAGTGATGATTCCGCGAATTTTTGATGATGATAAATGCTCGTAAAAATAAATTACGACACAGAGAATTTTACGTGGTTCGATTTACTGAGGTAAATCTACGTCCACGGGGAGAAATGGGGGCAGGTTTGTATTGCTTGATCTGCGAATTACAGCTTACAACACAGACTTGCTATATGATTATTTCTCTAGAGAGATTCTAACCCTTTTCTACCAGATCTAAGTTCTATTTATACATTGAACTAAGATCGTGGCTTACATCATCACTCTAGGTCGTGGAGGTCGTGTAGGTCATGGCCTAAGATCGTGGCCTGAGTTGACGCCACGTGGTAGTGGGCGTGTTGGAAGTTGTGGAAATCCTGCATGGGTCCACTAACTCCTTGTTCGGTCGAAAACTGAGACCGAACTGCTTTGGTTGCCGATCTGAGAGTAGAGCTTGATGCCGACCTGAGAGCAGAGCTTGATTGGTTGGCTTTTACCGAGCTGTAGGCTGAGGCCGAACTCTTTGGTAATGCCGAACTCCTCCGAACTCTTTGGTAATGCCGAACTCATACTCTTCCTTGGGCTTTGGGCTGATGGGCCGTCACTGCTGTTGGGCTTGTTTAGTTCGTACCCCATCACAAACCATGTAACAATCCGTAAGAATCGACCAAACGATCGCCGCGCGTAACCGAAACTAAGAAAGAACGTGACTTTATAAACATAACGTGTTTTGCGTAACGATTCGGAGTGGTTTCGGTGGAGAAAGAACCACCGCCGGCGACGGGCAACGGCGGGCAGCCTTGCTCGACGATCCGGGGCAGGCGACGGTTCCCGGTGGCGATGGCGGCAGCTCCTCGTCCCCGTGGCAGCAGCGGCAGCGTCGTGGCGACCCAGCAGCGGCGTCGCGGCAGCAGCGGTGTCACGGCGAGGCAGCAGCGGCGGTAACTCCACGACGGACAGCAGCTTCCCAACGGCGACCCTGCGACGGCGGCGCGAGTGGAGACTCCTCGACGATGGTGCAGTGGCGACGACCCCGTCGATGGCGTCGAGCCGGAGAGAGGGCGACGGGGGCGGGGCTTCGTGGACGGCAGACGGCGGTGAGGGGAGGAGACGGGGAGAGAGAAAGGAGGGAGGAGAGAGAGAGGAAGGTGATAGAGAGAGTTTTGGGCCATGTAAATTTTAGTTAATTGGGCCTTGGTTTAGTTTGGTTGTTGTTGGGCCTTTTTATAATTAATTGGAACTCTAATTTAAATGATGGGCTTCCTAATCAATTTTTTGGAGGAATAAGGTGGGCTGAGCTTAATCTTTTGGGCCGTAAATTAAAATCTAATCGGGGGAAATTATTTAATTAATTTCCGGAAGACTTCTTGAAGAATGAATAATTTACCTAGGTTTGAGATAATACTTTTCTCCGGTAAATAATTACGGAAAATTTAAGTAAGCGCTTAAATAATTTTTTTTAAAAATTATTTTCGATGCTAAGGAAAAATACGAGGAGTCAACGAAGGAAGAGCGAGCGTAAGCGGCCGACCGGCGTCGCACGCGACGGCTTGGGCGGCCGCCGAATAATCGAACATGCACGAAAATCGAGAAAGAGAATTTAAAGGATATTAATTAGAGTGCATGCATTCTAATTATCGTCGTTACCGATTTTTGATATGAATTTTATGTATTTTGCGAAAAGGTGGTTCGCACGCACGCTAAAAGTCGGAACGAGGAATTTTACGGAAAACCTAAGCTGTTGAGGTGGGCTTTTCTACCCTACTATTTTGTGGGTTATCTTTAATACGGACGTTGTTCCGGAAATGTTTATGGAGATGAACTGTTTGTCTTGCCAACTGTTTTGTTTTGAAACCTATCTGAAGTGGTTTACCACATATGTTTAATCGAATTCGGGTCTGTTGGGCTGCGAACCCTCAGGCTAGTGTACACGAGATCGGGAGCCATCTGAGAGCAAGTTGGCCGGTCTAGTTGACCTGGGGTGTGGCCACGCCCCTTGTCACCCATTGGATCAGATAGTGTATGATGGTGGGAATAAGGGTGGCAATATCTGAAAATGACTGCGCAGTCGAATTTATGAAATATGTTTTAGTGTACTTGGGTTATTTTCTTTACACTTAAAACCCCAAGGTTACACTGTTATGGCATGACAAACTATGATTTTGGCGTGTGTCCACTGAGTGCAATAAGTACTCAGCCCTGCATGTTGTTTTCTTAATGTGCAGGTTGAGCGACGATGGGGATGACGGATGTTGAGCAATTAAAGTCAAAATTGTGTTTTTACTTTGCCTTTTGGATGGTGTCGTGTCGTCATACCCGGCATTATCTATCTCTTGGTCTTTTCCGCTGCTTTGTAATCTGATACAATGTTTTCATTTAAACTCTGTTTACTTTATCTTTAGAAATGTCGCTACAGTACATTGTTTTGAAGTGAACTTCCTCTAATTAAACGTTTTCGGGTCAAGTATTCTTGTTCTCCCCTTTCTTCCCCGCTTCTTTAACCCTCCCCTAGTCGCGATCAACCGTGTTTTCTATCCTTAGAAAATGCGGGCGTGACAAAGACTGACTACACATGCATAGCAAATGACAAGGATAAAATAAATTTTAATCATATATGGCGTTCTTCACTATATCGTTAATATATGCAACCATACTCTAAATAAAGAAAATTAAATTGGGTAATGTGTGGCGTAAATATCTCGTGATTGTGTAATTGTGTTCGTTTTGCGTGGATTTTGGACTTTAGCAACTGAAAAATAAGTTACTGGTATCACATTTTTAACATGATTTTCATATATTTAATCAAACAACATCTCTTCATTCATATATATGTTGATTTTATAACCATGTTTTGGGCTTGTAAAATTTTTTTTTCTTGACAACACTAGGAAGCTAACAAGAGCCCGATAGAGTATGAATGACCTAAAAACTACTAATACATGGAGTATACAGATTACTCAAAAGTGTGAACCTTAGCATTTGTAGAATTATATTCCATCATTTAATAAGAGGTAAATAGTACTATAATATACGTTGAATTGAAAAAACAGGTGAGAGTCAAAAAAAAGCAACAGAAGGACAAGGTATGACCAGCAGATCTGGATGAATAAATGTTGAAATATTTCATATTCACATTCAATCCAACGTTATAGGAATCAGAATTAGTTCAAACTTCAAATGCATAATGAAATAATACAGCTTGTAGTTTTGGATGTTGAATACATATATATACATAAAACAAGCTGACAATGTCCAAAACCAAACAAGGCACCTTTCCTCCTCTCCTTCTCAAGGTTTAGCAGGTGCCAGAGATTTCGCTTTTAGATTCAGAAATATTCCCCTGTATAACATGCAAGAAAATCAGATTTTTTTTTTGAAAAAATAACAGAATTTGAATGAAGCATATCATATCTGGGACATGAGGAGCAAATATATTCTCAATGAGGAGGAGAGCATTGTACCAGAAACAAGCAAAGACGCCTTGGACAATAACATGGAATTGCAGTGGAACGTACTGATGATTTACCCATCCAACCACAGGTGGAAACTGCATTATAGTAGCACATATATTAAATACTATATGAACTTATTCCAATAGATCATAAACAGCAAACATTAAAAAAAATTGTTTAACATCTCTTACTGTCCACGATGCATATATATGACAGTTGGATATTCCTTCTTGATTTTAGATTTTGTATGAATCCAGGGTCTCCCTGTGCAAAGTATACTATACAAGTCAAAAAAAATCATATACAGTATACAAATTACTACTGAATTAGTAAATTATGCACACTTTCAAAATATTGCCTACACATGTTATTAACCATGCCTTGAGAAGCGAGAACAGAGGAACGAAGTGAGAATTGTACTTCAAAGTGAGAGAATTATACGGTTACCGATAACATGCATGAGCAAAAGATATTGCAAGCTGAGAGAGGCTGTGGTGTAAATCATAAACATCAGGTTGTTCCAAGGTGAAATTGTAAGTTGCTCCAGTACCACCTGAAAGGTTTCATTTCTGAAATTTACTTAGGGCTATTCATTTATCAAGGTACTAGAAATGTCATACACAAGATTTCTTACTAATGCCAGAAATTGAATGGAATGATGGATTCAGAAATAAGAAACTAACAAGGTAGAGAATACAAGAATCAGGAGTACCTTCTTAGCTACAGTTTTTGTGTCCTTCTTCCCTTTGAAAATTTTATCCAGCAATATGTGGAAATAATGGCTTAAAGGGCATAAATAAGCTGACCCAAATATCTGCATTTTGGGGATTTGGAATCAAATAACAAGTATATGCAGAAACATGACGCCCCTTGAACAACTTGAACACGTCAATAATATCGAAAGAAAAAGTTAGAAACAATGGAAACCTATCAATAAGTGCATGATGTGCATCCATAAAGCTACACTATCTGCAGGGAACTCTTAAACCTCTATCATTATAACTTGGGTACATCATGCCTCTGGAAACCATTGAATTGGCAGTGGTGCCACATATTCATCCTTATGCTATTTGCCCATTGAATTTCAAGCAGAGTGCTTTGGTATAAAAATCATCAATCATGCTGCATTATCTTTCCTTCCAATAGAAAAACAGAATGCTACTTGAAGTTCATAGTTATCACTAATCAGTGTCTAATACCACACTAAATATATTACTCTACTCTCCTGAAATACTAGCATTTTACCTGAGCATATAGAAAATGAAATGAAAGATATATTAAAACCAAATATGCTATTCTACTGAGAGATCCCCTACTAGTCTATTAAGGTGGCATTAACACACGATATTGGAGAAGAAACAGCACCCTGCAAGATTACCGATAATCCCCTAAAGGCTAAAACATACTCCTACTAGGAAGGTCATCTACTAGAGTACTACGGTACTACCTCATCTGCCTAACAATCAATATAGGGGTAAACGTATTGCTCCTACCTCATCTGCCTTACAAATCTAACTAATCAATCACATAAGGAAGGCATCATTAAAGAAAAAACCGTTTAACTTCAACAACTTGAAGAATCCTCATACCGATTCCATAACTGAGGTGTTGTGGATAAATTAGCACAAATGGTAGTCGAATTGAAAAATTGTTTACTTTGGTTGATCAGTGTTAAATTTAGTGGAATCAATACACAACGTGAATAATTAGTAATTTGAGTAAGAAGGATACCACTTTAAGAAGAAGTCGCTTCGGCTGAAGCTTCTGAATGGCTGAAAGCTTTTGCGCTGCAACATCACTCACCGCCGACAGCACTCCCGCCGTTATCATCTTCAATTAAAATTAAACATCTTAAAAATTTTACTACAGGCAACCCTAGAATCCGAAGGGGAAAACAATATAATCAATAACATGAAGCAAAATGTTATAATCAAGGAGAGCGGAGACCTGGGTTCTGAGAGGGTTTCGCTGGAGCTGCAGCAAGTACTGCTGCAGCCTCTTTTTACAAGGCTAAATTCCACGAAGGTACGTCATGAGAGATGATATCCGCCATTTGTACCCGAAAAAAAAACATTTGCAGTGATGGGAAAGACGCGTGAGCCTCTTGCGTGTTTTAACCAAACACGCGACAGTCTCTTGCGTGTATACAAAACACGCGTTACTCTCATGCGTGTTTTAATTAAACACGCATCAAGCTCATGCGTGTTTGAATGAATGAAAAATCGACGCTTCTCCCCTCTTCCTTCACTCCCAGCAGCTCCCTCTGCACGCCCAGCAACGAGACGGCGAATTCGTCATCTAGCCGACGAAAATCGAAGTGAATCCGACATCTAGCTGCTCTCATTCCTCTTGTAAGTGTTGTTAGGTAACTTTTTACCCTTAATTCGATTTTAGTTGGTTATAGATTTATGGTTCATGGTTTGAAATTTTTTGTTGAATTATTGAATTTGTCATTATTGAAATTGGTTTCGAATTTTTGGTGTTAGGATGAATTTGGTGTTGAATTGTGATGAAAGACATATGTTAAAAGACATATTAAACTTTACAATGTTTATCAATCTTATTATTTTGTAATTTGTTCCAATCAAAAAGTATACTTTGCTTAATCGGATTTAGAATAGTTAAAAGCAAATTAGTTGAAAGCACCGTCAACTTTAGATTTGTTTAGTTCTCTTAACAATGAAAATTGATTTGTTTTGATAAACTAAGATTGTTGTTTGATGAAAATTGTTGTTAGTAACTAAGATTTAGTGTTGGATTTGATATCAGAGAATTGAACTATTGAATTTAGAAATATAAGTAAAATATATGGAGTAATGTATACTAATTAATTTTTATATATACACTTAACTAGATGATGAGCTGAAGATCCTTCTATATTATAATTAAACATGTTGTTAATTGTTGATTATATTAGGATGTCGCGATATGGACCAGAAGATCCTTCTGTATTGCATTATCAGCATAGTCATAATCTCGCAAGGCGTGGGCAGACGACGAAACAACTCCTTTCAATATTCGGCGCTTTGAGGGCCATTTTTGGGAAATAGATAATCATCACAGACGCGTGATTGATTATGTCTGTAGATTTGGTTTTGGTGGAGTTTTTAACTGTGGGAAGTCTCTAGATGTAGATCATGCTTTGATCACAGCTTTGGTTGAACGTTGGAGGCCAGAGATACATACATTCCTTCTTCCCGTAGGAGAAACTACTATTACATTACAGGACGTTCAAGTATTATGGGCTCTACGTGTAGATGGAGTACCCTTTACAGGGAATGGTTATTGTGAATCTGGGTGGAAGAGTTTATGTGATGAACTGTTGGGCTTCTATCCCCTTCAAAGCGAGATGAAGGAAAACGGTATCTTGGCATTGGCTCTAATACATAGGATGGCGATTGAACCGTTAGAAGATGGTCTGGAAGACGAAGCCTACATTCAACGGGCACGTATGATTGTGCTTGAGCTATTGGGGAGGTTGATATTACCCGACGGCTCAGGGTGTAAGATACCTCTGATGTGGTTGACCCAACTTCGAGATGTAGAGGCTGCCTCTATGATTAGTTGGGCGAGTGCTGCACTTGCTACATTATATCATAATCTTTGTGAGGTGTCCATGGGCAAAAGGATAGACATTGGAGGTCCGACAGTACTCCTACAGCTGTGGGTGTGGGAGAGAATGTTCACTTTGAGACCCGATTTTGTGATGGCACGTATACATACAAACAACACTCCATGTACATAATTCTCAACCATCATATCAAGTGTCTCGTCGTCTGTAGAATCTTCACATGATTCTGCACTATAATCAAGATCACTTGGTTGAGAACCATCGGAACCATCACAATCAGAACCATCTGAACCATCACAATTATCAGAACCATCTGAACCATCATAACCATCACATGTCACATTTGGTACATCTAGTTGTTCATCAACCTCCCTCCCAAATGTGTTGAATTCAAAGCTATGATATTCATCATCCGTCCTAGATGTCCCGACATCAAAACTATGATAATCATCTCTCCTAGACGTTCCAACATCATGATGAGTGATAGGTGGTTCAAATTGCAACGCAGTAGTAATCGAAGTATATTCAATAAAAAGTTCAATTTGACGTGGATTTTCAGCAAACATATACTCTAACAAATTATCATCCACTGGTGTAGCTATATAATTCACCACTCCACTAAAAACCACATGATGCCTCCATGTTAAATCAATCGTATGTGCATCCAAATCAATTCCAATTTTTTCACATATCATTGAAACTAGTTGATAATAAGATATCTTTTCACTCAATATAATAAATGATTTTGCACGAGGGGGATCATAAGCAACACCCAACCTGGGAGCTGAATAATTTTCTCATCCCAATATAAACTCACAAACACCATCAAACTTGCAAAATAAGTACGACAAAACATCATATACTCTAAATTCAACATACTTAAATAAATATTGCACAAAATTAAATACGAAAATTCAATACCAAGTTCAATGCTTCGATTATATATTTAGTTTACAATGCATACATATAACTACATCAATGGCCTAAATTCAATGTTTTTCTTGTCACACAATGTCAAATCATGAACCCTAAATCTATACCTAACTAACATATAGCAATGATAATTGAAATTAATGGTAAAAAATTACCTAACACCACTTAAAATAGGAATTAGAGCATCAAAATATCGGATTCACTTCGATATCCGCCGGCTAGAGATGTTGGGTGTCGCTGAGAGTGAGAGAGTGAGCGAGGTGGAAGTGAAGTTTCTGCCGCTTGGACTGGAACATGTATCCAAGGCAAACACGCGAGAGCGTCACGCGTGTTTAATCAAAGACGCGAGAGCGTTATGCGTGTTTATCAAAGACGCGAGAGGCTCACGCGTCTTTCCCATAACTGGAAATGTTTTTTTTTTTTCCGGGTACAAATGGCGGATATCATCTCCCATGACGTACATTCGCGGAATTTACCCCTTTTTACAACTGCACGCCGCCGCTCTCTTCTTCTCTCCGCATATTCGTCAATTGGCATCGGCAACTTCTGGGACTTATCGTGGGCAACTTCTCAGATTCTCCAGCAAATCGAAGCTAAATCGATGTTCAAGCGTTGCCTAACCAGTAGAAAAGAAATTGCGATGAAGAGTGTGAGGAGAGGTTATCAATTGTGGCAGCTTCTCCATATATTTATTGCAAGGGTTAGATGAGGATAATATTAGAAATAACAAAAATATACGAGGGTATGTATAGAATTAAAAGCTATTCCTAATAACCAAACTAAACATCAGAATTTAAACTACAGATACCATAAATGTCAAACCAAACAATAATTACATTTCTTGCATGTCATGAAATGTTAAGGACCGTCCTCCTTAGCGTCGATTTCCCTGGAAAATCAAGAAACGAGATGTCGTCGTTGTCGAGCGCCCAACGTTGGGTCGTGACTTGGACGGCAAAAAGGGGCGGTTGAGCGCTAGATCAGCCTCGTCGGCAACCTTAGGAGATGTTTCTTATTTGCTACTCAATTGAGCCAAAAGAATGATAATTTCATATATTGATTGAATGAATAAAGTGATAACAATAACTCATATTTATAATGCTACTGACTTAATGAACAAGAAAACAAAGATATAGAAAATAGATATGTAAATCCCTAATATATCTAAACTAAATAATAATAGTATAAGACTCGTATCAACTCCCCCACGGTTAAAATCCACCTTATCCTCAAGGTGGGAACCACGAAGCAAAAAGGAGAGTTGAAATCAGAAGCTTCGGCATGGCAACTCCTCCTGGATCAAACACACATCGAACAGCTGACCGTCTCCCTTCTTCACCTCCATAAAAAATCAACAAAGGTAGACTACTGTGGTCGACCAAATTCAACGCTAAAATGGAAAGTTCTGCCACACAGTCATGAATGCTCAAACACGGCGTGTTATTTCGCAGAAGAATCAACCTTGGATCGACGTCGAGCGATGTTGAACGTTGATTCAGACTTGTAACATCACCAACATTCAAATCTTTATAGACACAAGCACTTTCGTGGAAAACAGTGTAATCACCAATAGAACCATCCTCCTCTTTATCTTCTAGCAATGTCTTCTCCTTTTCACCAATCTTCTCATCATATACCCCAACGAGCACTTGCGGTGACTCATTGTCGTTCTTGACAATCCCTTTGTTCTTGACAAACTCTCCAGGGGACTCATTGTTTGGAACATCAAGAGGAGCGCCATCATTGTGAACATCGATAATGTCATTGGGAACATCATCACCGAATACTATCGTGGGAGTATTATCAGTTTCTCTTCGGCTAAATTCTCATCTTGAATGTTCTCCTCAAACTCCTCCCCATCATCCGCATAACAGAGAATGCGTTGTTTACACACATGTCCCATCACCCATTTCTCGGGACAGTGCCAGCAGAGACCCAACCTGGACCGTTCTGACTTCTTCGCCTGGGAGACCCGTATTAGCGGCAGGCGTGGCTACTCCGGAGTTTGACTGGTCACACGTGCAGGCTGACTGTACAGGTCCCGCGTTGGCTTTTCGGTGAAGTAGCGGGGCTGGTGGGAGGCGGGCTGGACTCACGCTCTTACCTCCTCCCGAGGGCGAGGTCGGTCCCAGCACGTCTCCGAGCGTCGGGCCCGGTCAACGGTCCGGTAGCTGCGGTCCTGCTGTTGCGCTGGTGGGTCCCAGCACGATGGGCGGTGTCGTTGCGTTGCGGTTGTCGGGTAGCGATCAAACCCTAATTGGGTCTGATGATCTCCGCGATCAGATAGGTGCCCACCCCTCTCGACGTAGCCACCGCGGTGTTGGGGCCAAGCGTCTTGCGCGCGAGCGCGGCACCCGATGGCCTGGTATCTCGGCCGTGGGCGACAATCAGGTGGATCCAAGTGGTGTGAGACGTAGGGTGATTCTGGATCAGGCCACGACGGCGGGCGGAGTACTTCCACCCGGCTGCTCGGAGGGTCCCAACTGGTTACACGGCGAGGTTGGGTCGGCTGGTAGGGACGGAATGGTTGTGTGGCCTGAGGGAAGTCATATTGACGACGGCGATAGCCGGCGTAGTCGTATGACATGTTGACGGACTGAATCGTGGTTGCGGTAGAAATGGTGGTGATTTATTTGGAGATATGGATGAACGCAGACGGAGGATGCTGAGCTCTCAATGAAAGCACCAGTTGTTAAGGACCGTCCTCCTTAACGTCGATTTCCCCGGAAAATCAAGAAACGAGATGTCGTCGTTGTCGAGCGCCCAACGTTGGGTCGTGACTTGGACGACGAAAAGAGGCGGTTGAGCGCGAGATCAGCCTCGTCGACAACCTTAGGAGATGTTTCTTGTTTGCTACTCAATTGAGCCAAAAGAATGATAATTTCATATATTGATTGAATGAATAAAGTGATAACAATAACTCCTATTTATAATGCTACTGACTTAATGAATAAGAAAACAAAAATATAGAAAAAAGATATGTAAATCCCTAATATATCTAAACTAAATAATAATAGTATAAGACTCATATCAGAGAATAGGGCCTAAGCCTCCCTTTTCTTGAGAAACCATAAACTCTTCTAATTCATTTTGGCCAATTCTATAATTTTTATTTTATGTTTTTCTTTTATTATATTGTTTGTGAAATTTTCAGTGTAGCATTAGATCCCATGTACGACAAGTTTTAACTACAACAACAATTTTGTAATGTATCCCGCTCAACTAACACAAATAGAGAACATTTTCTTATTCTATATCACGCTATCGTCGCACAAATTCAACCAACTTATGTGCAATATTTTCAAAATTCAAAAACTTGGGATATAAGTAAACAAATAATTAAATAGAGACTGAAAAGGATACAATTATAGATAAAATTCAGAAGAAATCTATATCTGCCGAGGAACGTGAATTGAAAAGGTAAAATTATTTGACCAAAGAACATGCGATTTCCTGGCATTAGAAGTAGCAATGATGATGCATACCAATTTGAATCACCCCCCAAAAAAAATCGAAATCACTTGCTTAACGAAAATTCTTGCATAATTCCATTTTTCTGCAACAAAAATTCTTGCATGATAATTTTTATAAAAAAAACTTATGTTCGTGTCATATGGTTTCATGCATCTATCTCTCATCTGATTAAACTTCCCAAATCAAGGGACATCAAATTAAAATTTGAGATGTCTTGACGCATGACATCACCATGTACGTCACCCAAGTGCCCAAATTTCACCTCAATATGCTGGGTCCATATTACTGGGCCACGCGAACCATTTATTAGAATATTATTTGCAAGAACGGGTCAGCCCTAATCGGCCGTCAAGATAACTTCAATTTTCTTTCCTAGTCAGTATATACATTTCTAAATAATACTAATAATAATAAGAAGAAAGATTGACATTAGTTTGTCCATGCAATATAAATACATATGCAGACATTGCAACATACCAAACCTAATTACCCTTGGTACTTAGAGATAGCAAAGAAGAAAAAGGGCAAACTTATTGTTATTCATCAATGGCTGCACTATCTTCAATTCCTTCATCAATCTCTTGTGCCAAAAATTCCATATCAAAGAAAAGAATTATCATCACAAATGCAACCAAACCCACAAAATTTATAAATATGTCTTTAGATATGAAGTCAGATGATGATAAATTAACCGCCAAAATTTCCCCCCAAAACGACGTCGCGGCAATTCCGATCACTCTCCAGCCATGCAGCCACAACACGGCCACTGCCACGGCCAAGCTCTACGCTGTGTTGGAGGCCGTGGCGGACAGGGTCGAAATGCACGCGAATATCGGCGAGCAGCGCCGCAACTGGAACTCGCTTCTGCTGAACTCCATCAACATGATGACCCTCACAGCCACCGCCATGGCCGGCCTCTCCGCCGCCGCCGCACATGCGCCGGTTCTTCCCCTGAAGGCGTCCTCCGCCGGGCTGTTCGCGGCGGCCGCAGCGATGACGGCGGCGGTGAACAAGCTCCAACCCTCGCAGCTCGCTGAAGAGCAGCGCAACGCCACCAGATTGTTCAAGCAACTGCACGAAGAGATCCAAACGGCACTGATCCTAACCGATCTCATTACCGAAACCGACGTCGCAAGCGCGATGGAGAGAGTTCTAGCTCTCGACAGAGCGTACCCTCTCCCCCTGATCGGAGCGATGTTGGAGAAGTTCCCTGCGGAGCTAGAGGCGGCCGTGTGGTGGCCGCCGCTGAAAAAGTCCGAGAACGGAGGATGGCGCAAGGAGGAGATGAGGGAGATTGTTAGGGTTTTGAAGGAAAAGGATAAACAGGATTATCTCAAGCTAGGCAACACAGCTCTCAAACTGAACAAGATGTTGGCGGTTTTAGGGCCGGTGTTTACCGGAGCGGCGGCGGTTGGATCTGCTTTTTCGGATTCTTCTTCTGGCGTTGGAGCGTTGGCCGTGGCTGTTGCGGTTGGAGGAGGCGCCTTGGCTACGATAGTGAATAGTGTAGAGCATGGGGGACAGGTGGGGATGGTGGTGGAGATGTATAGGAATTGTGCTGGATTTTTTCAGAATATGGAGGAATCTATTGAATCCGCCATTGGAGAGGAAGGAGTTGAGAGCAGAGAAGACGGTGAGTTGATGGAAATGAAGGTTTCGTTGCAGTTGGGGAGGAGTGTGTCGCAGCTCAAAGATTTGGCTTCATCTCGGCAACATGGAACTGACATTGATGAATTTGCGAGCAAATTATTATGATATTTTTGTGAAAGTAATTCTTTTATTTTTTTAACATATAGTATTATTTTGTAGTATTAGTATATTCAATTAATTTGTATCTGTTGGTTATATAAATATAAGTATCTCTGTGTGGGTTTTCTTCAATTTTAATTATAAAAACAGCACTAGTACGTGCATTTGAATAGAACATAAAAATATGTTGCGAAAGACTTTGACTGGAACATTAGTAGTACATCACAATGTTTGAAATTTTATTACCACATCAGTTTAATTATGGCCAATTTAAAGCTAAAGTCATATTTTGTGAGAGGTTTTACTTAATTTTATACAAGGTGAAAATCCGAAATGGTCAAAATAAATAATTAAAAATAAAATTGGTTAGCTATTCATTACAAAAAGTTAGCCATGATCAATAAAATCTACTAGTTGGAGAAGACCGCAGCAACTTATAGACGACTGCGAAGGTAAAACATGAATACTTGACCCGGTTTAAGGAATAATATGTCAGTCTATTTTTAATTAGTTTGTCCTTTACTGAATTATTTCAATTATCTGTAATAAAGTCATAATTCATTCCGTTTCTATGGGAGTTGACATAGTCGGATAATTAGACTAACCCTTATACTTACACAACCATATTTACTATTGGTAATGTTTTGTATCATTTGCATGCTTTTTTAACAAAATCACAGACAAAACGCAGTAAGCTAGCTATTTTACTACATTATATACTTATATGCTAGTTACAATGTATTGGGAAAAATGATTTACATACCAAGAAAGTTTATGTCAAAATTTATTTATGGGTGGTAATATTTCATAACACAAGCAAACAGGCCTATTTACTTCAACAAACATCACCGATCGAATTGCAGAGGCACCTTATCAACTTCTAACTCCTACAAAAATATCAATCCAAATGCAAATGAAAAGAAAAAACAAAAAAAATCTCATGATATGAAATTTGATAGTTGATTGCAGCATTTTGAGTTCACCAGAAAAAACACCACCTCAGAAGCAACAGTTATTCGACAAGTAAGAAAGAATCAAGATGCCTTGTAATACTTGGTGGGAACAAAAGGCATTTTAGTTATGGATCCATCGTAGGACTTCCCTCGTACGACAATCTTTAGTTTGGTGCCATTCTTGTGGTGTCCGGATTTCACATACCCCATGGCTATACTTTTCTTAAGACAAGGGCTGAACCCTCCACTGGTAACTTCGCCTATGTTTTGGCCCTTGTCGTCTTGAATCTGACAGTGACTCCTGGCAGGCGGGCCAGCAGAGAAGATCCCGACTCTGCTGATAGATGGCCCTTGTTCGATCTGCTTCAGTATCACTTCTGCACCCAAGAATCCGCCTTCCGCCCTTCTTCGCTTCCCTATGGCCCATGTGAGTCCTGCTTCTACTGGGGTTGTGTGTTGCTCCATGTCATTTCCATACAAGCACAAGACAGCCTCCAGACGAAGACTGTCTCTAGCACCTAACCCTGTTAGCCTCACTTTGCCTTCTATTTCTCCAGAATTGCTTTTGCCAGATCGACTGCATTCTCAGACGGGACTGATATTTCAAAGCCATCTTCACCGGTGTACCTGAAAATTTATCAGCTTAACCAACTCTTTCTTTTTTTAAGGACTGCAAATGTTTTACTTCATTTATACTTGGTTTAAATTTGAATTTACTAGTAAAACGAATTTCTGCTTTTTTCACTCCGTCTTTTATGTGAGAAAATGAAGGTAGCATTATGCAATGATAAAATGTACTAGTAAATAACATTCAAGTGAAGCTACAATTTTCCACTCATAGAATATCGACTAGCATTTAAAAGGTCAATGTCAGAAGGAGATAGAACAACTTTAGTTCAAATATATTGACCACAGAAACTAAAAATTGCCTAAACTCATATTTTAGCACAAGCACTGCATGTGATAATTTGTGTGTGTGTGTGAGAGAGAGAGAGAGAGAGAGAGAGAGAGAGAGAGAGAGAGAGAGAGAGAGAGAGAGAGAGAGAGAGAGAGTATAGAGACCTAGTAGATATGAGAGTCGAAGACGCTTCCGTCGATAGCTATGACTTCGATAAGATATAGATAGATCTAGATACTAGATAGAGAGATGCAGACGGAGAGAGAGAGAGTTGGCGGGTCTACAAAAGGGGGAACCGCCAAGTATTGTGGCCAACCGAGTCAGAGGAAAAGGGGGAAGAAAGAAGGAGAGAAGGCGCGCACCAATCTCGGCTATAGTTAGGTTGTTAGGGGATTTAAATTCAAATTTAAGTTGTTGCAGATTCTGTTTAATTGTTGCTGATTTTTCTCTATTGTAAGTCTATATATTAAAGTTTCAAAATAACGAGAAGTATCTTGGGAATTTAGTATTGGACGATCGTAGTATTGTAGGCCTCCTTTGTGAGGATTTCCTTTGGGTGTTCATTTCAATTTCCATATCAATAAAGCCGAGAGTTCTTCTATTTTGAGTGAGTGTTGGGAGTTTATTTCTTCCTCTGCGAAATTTACAGAGCACCTCTTGTGCTCTTCCTACTGACCGGTACCTTTACTCTATCAATTGGTGCGGTGACGATTGTTAACACACGTAATACGGACACACGACTGGAGGGATTAGAGAAGGTCACCGGAGATCTGAAAAAAAAACAGAGACAGTGACCGCCATGGTCGATGAACTCAATATCTAGTGTTCGAAAACGGGTGAGCAAGTTACAGCAATTGGGGCTCAACTCGAGACCTTTATGGCAAAGATCCGAACTGCTCTCGCCACAGGATCTTCTTCCAAATCAACAGATCCACCTACGAATGATGATCCAACCGGGAGCACGACAACAACAAGGGGCAATTTAACCCTGTCTATGCCTACATTTGACGGAACAAATGCTACCGCTTGGCTCGCGCGCGCGGAGCAATATTTCTTGGTGTCCAAAACCTCCACTGAAAAGCAATTGGACATTGCCATGGTGGCCTTAGCTGGGCCAGCCTTGCCATGGTTCCAACTTCTGCGATGCCGTCTTCCGACACTCAGTTGGGAACAGTTCCAACGGGAGTTAATGAAACGTTTCGGTGATCAATGTTATCAAATAGCGGATATGGCAGACGCTCAGTTGGGAACAGTTCCAACGGAAGTTAATGAAACGTTTCGGTGATCAATGTTATCAAATTGCGGATATAGCGGCGCCATGGCGCTATGGCATGGCGTTCTGTGGTGGAAATGCTATAGCAACATGGCGCTGCCATAGCACCGCCATATCCGCCATTTGACAACATTGCGTGTGTACCCCATTTAGGAATGGGGCATTATGCAAGAAACACGGATGTTAGAGCTGTATTTTATGCTTTATTAATTGTTTTAAGAGTTTTAGATGTTATATTTTTGTTATTTTCTAATTTTTGAATTATGTATAAATAATAAGTATTATTTTATTTATTTAATTATTGACCGCCATATCCACCATACTAATACGCCAATACTAATACGCCATATCCCTATGGTGGTTTTTAGGCGAACCGCCATAAGCCGCCATACGAGATTGATAACACTGTCGGTGATAAAATGGCTCTAGACGGCTATGAGACTTTCACCTCAACCCAACAAAAGGGCTCACTCGTCGAGTTCGTAGCAGCTTTCGAGGCCCGTCTTGCCCAAATCCCGGATCTAGCGGATCACCAATATCTGGGGTTCTTTTTGGCAGCTCTTCGCCCAGAGATTCAGATGCTCCTGAAGGCAGCGCAAATTACTTCTTATTCACACGCGGTGCAAATGGCCTTGCAACTGGATCAGCTCCCCGGTACTCGGCTGATGAGCAACCCCCCTTCATCCGCAGTTCTGCCGCCACAGGGAATGTCCCGCCCGAATCCAAAGGTTTTTTCCCCGACGCATGCGTCGTTCTCCTCTTCAGGACCTAACCACCCCAGGCGCTTCCGAAATTTATCTTCCGAGGAGTATAAAAAGCACATCGCCGCCGGCACCTGCTTCAAATGTAGCCTCAAGTTTGGCCCCACTCATCGCTGTCCCCCAAAGACTCTCAACGTTCTCGTCATCGACGAAGATGATCCTATGTATGACGATACGGAGAGCGAGAACCAGATTGATAATGGGGTCCAACTGGAGCTCCAGCTATCGGAACTATCTTGTAACGGCTTGGATACCTCCCGCACTATGAAGTTGTTCGGCGGCATCGATACCCAAAAAGTCCTGGCCATGGTCGACAGCGGGGCAAGTCACTGTTTCATCTCAGATCATCTGGACAGTCTCCTGCAGCTCCCAATCATGCCCACAGCACCCTACTCCGTCACGCTAGGTAACGGGTCGACGGTCAGAGCTTCTGGCATCTGCCATGCAGTACCTCTTCTTTTGGCATCCGAAAAATTTTCCTTGTCCTGTTATGTATTTCCATTGAGGAATATTGATATTATTTTAGGAGTTTCTTGGTTAGAGACACTTGGCTATGTGGTCGCGAACTGGAAACGTTCGTCTATGTAGTTTTTCATCGGTGATCGGTGGGTGACGATTGAGGGAGACCCGTCCCTTACTCGTCGGGCATGCTCTTCTTCTGACATTAAGAGGCTGGAGGATGGCGACTCGTGCTGGGTCCTACACTCCTTGGAGGCCCCGGGTCACACGACAGATTTTGGGTTAGACCCTTCGCTACTGCTTGCCGAGCCTGATCGGCTGCTATCACTGGTTGACGGGTTCCCTCGGGCGGTCCACCCCTCGACGGCACTGCCATCTCATCGCCACACTGACCACCAGATCCCACTGAAACCAGGCTCACAGCCGGTCTCGGTCAGGCCTTACCGCTATAATCACGCTCAAAAAGATGAGATGGAGCGTTTGGTGGCAGAGATGCTCGACTCGGGGTCATACAACCAAGCACCAGCCCGTACTACAGCCCGGTGTTACTTGTGAAAAAGAAGGATGGGTTGTGGTGTTTCTGTGTCGACTACAGGGAATTGAACAAGCGCACAGTGCCAGATAAATACCCGATTCCAATTATCCAAGAGCTCCTTGACGAGCTACATGGGTCCTGCTGGTTCAGCAAGCTCGATCTAACAGCCGGGTATCATCAAATCCGAGTGGCCGCCCTCGATGTGCACAAGACCGCTTTCCGTACGCACTCAGGACACTATGAATTCCTCGTTATGCCATTCGGCCTAACAAATGCCCCCACCACCTTCCAGAGTCTAATGAATGAAATCTTCCGACCTTTCCTTCGTAAGTCTGTCCTGGTATTCTTTGATGGCATTTTGATCTACAACAACTCCTGGGATGCACACTTATCTCATCTTCGGCTGGTTTTCACCGTCCTCGAGGACCACTCCTTGATAATTAACCCAAAGAAGTGCCTCCTTGGGCAGCGCCAAGTTGAGTATCTCGGTCATGTGGTGTCAGCGGCAGGGGTGAGCATGGACCCCACCAAGGTATCGGCAGTGCTACGTTGGCCGACACCCACCACTCTAAAAGGAGTTCGGGGTTTCCTTGGGTTGACAGGCTACTATCGGCGTTTCGTTCGCGACTATGGAAAAATCGCGGCGCCTCTCACCCAGCTCCTCAAGAAGCCAATTGACACTGCCCGAAAGGCAAAATGGACCAAGCCCTCCGAAGCGGAGCAGGCTTTCCACACCCTAAAAACGGCCTTAACATCTGCCCCGTTGCTAAGGATGCCGGATTTCACCAAGGAATTTGTTATTGAATGTGAAGCATCGGGCCACGAGTTGGGGGCGGTTCTTATGCAGGATCGGCAGCCAGTGGCCTACTTTAGCAAGACTTTATCGGGGCGTTGGCTTACAAAGTCGGCATATGAGAAGGAGTTGATGGCCTTGGTTCTCGCTATACATCACAGGCGTCCTTATCTGTTTAGCCGTCGTTTCATAGTCCACACCGACCAAAGGAGTTTAAAGCACCTCCTTGCGCAGCCTCTGTCCACACCTGCGCAACAGAATTGGGCGGCGAAATTGCTCGGATATGATTTCTCTATCGTCTACAAAGAGGGAAAGACGAACCGGGCAGCAGATGCCCTGTCTCGGCGGGATGATGAAGCGGTAGAATTCTCAGCTATTTCCCGACCTACATGGCCTGATTGGTCAAGGTTCCAGTCTTCCCTAGGCACGGACCCAGTACTGCCCAAAATCAAGGCTGATTTGGAACTAGGCCAGCCGGGACTAGCTCACTATGAATTAATTCATGGTGTACTCTTCTATAAGGGGCGCATCGCTGTACTGGCCAACTCCCCTTGGATTCAACAGCTAATTTCCAAGTTCCACGCCACCCCCACCGGCGGTCATGCTGGGGCATATCGTACTTACCGTCGCCTTGCCTCAAACGTGTATTGGCCTGGAATGATGAAGCATATTACTCACTTTGTGGCTGCATGTGCAATTTGTCAAAAAAATAAATCTGATACCCAAGCGCCGGTCGGCCTCCTTGTTCCGCTTCCCATTCCAGAGCGCGTTTGGGAGGATTTGAGCATGGACTTCCTATGTCCGGCGGCGTCGACTGTATTTTTGTCGTCGTGGATCGTCTCTCTAAGTACACCCACTTCATCGCCCTTCGCCACCCGTTCTCTGCCAAGCAAGTCACTGATCTTTTCACTAAAGAGATCGTTCGTCTGCATGGGATCCCAAACTCCATAGTTTCGGATCGCGACCCTATCTTTTTGAGTTCGTTCTGGCGCGAATTATTCCGGGCTACTGGTACAAAACTAAGAATGTGTTCGGCTTATCACCCGGAGACGGATGGCCAAACCGAGGTGTTGAATCGATGCCTGCAGACTTACCTGCGTTGCTTTGCATCCGAGCTCCCCAAACAATGGCACAAATGGCTTGCGTGGGCTGAATATTGCTACAACACGAGCGCCTACCCCGTGTCGGGAACCACCCCTTTTGAGGTAGTTTATGGCATGCCCCCGCCTTGGTTGCACAGTTTTTTACCCGGTGAAATCCGTGCGCAGGCAGTAGTGGACTCCCTCCGGTCTCGCGACTAGGCGCTGACATTTGCTCCGAGCCCAACAGAGAATGGCTGCATCGGCCAACAAACACCGTAGGGACGTTGAGTACGCAATGGGCGATCTAGTCTATCTAAAGTTCCGTCCTTACCGCCACTCATCCCTGTTCCCAGCTCCTAATCGAAAGTTGTCTCCTCGCATCGGGTAGTTCCGTCCTTACACTCATCCCTGTACGCAATGGGCGATCCAGTGGAAGCTCGCATTGGCGAAGCGGCTTATCGCCTTAAACTACCCGATGTCTCTCGCATTCACCCGGTATTTCACGTCTCGTTGTTGAAACGAGCGATTGGCTCTGCAGCGCCGTACATCGAACATCCAGAGGCTCTGATGGATGCCGAGTCACCGCTTCTACCAGAGGAGGTACTGGGAGAGCGGATGGTCACACGGGACGTGAGTCAGATACCCCAGTTACTAATCAAGTGGTCAGGCCAATCGGTCGACGAAACCACATGGGTGGATACGTTGAATTTACAAGGTCAATTTCCTTACCTCCGCCTTGCGGGCAAGGCTGTTTCGCCAACCCGGGCAGTTAATACGAGTTGGCGGGTCTACAAAAGGGGGAACCGCCAAGTATTGTGGCCAACCGAGTCAGAGGAAAAGGGGAAGAATGAAGGAGAGAAGACGCGCACCAATCTCGGCTATAGTTAGGTTGTTAGGGGATTTAAATTCAAATTTAAGTTGTTGTAGATTCTGTTTAATTGTTGCTGATTTTTCTCTATTGTAAGTCTATATATATTAAAGTTCCAAAATAACGAGAAGTATCTTGGGAATTTAGTATTGGACGATCGTAGTATCGTAGGCCTCCTTTGTGAGGATTTCCTTTGGGTGTTCATTTCAATTTCCATCTCAATAAAGCCGAGAGTTCTTCTATTTTGAGTGAGTGTTGGGAGTTTATTTCTTCCTCTGCGAAATTTACAGAGCACCTCTTGTGCTCTTCCTACTGACCGGTACCTTTACTCTATCAAGAGAGACTCTATGTTAAAACAAGAGAGTAAGAGCCTGGTGGAAATCTCAACGCATGGCCCAAACCTGCCAAAATTCCTCATCCATTATGGACGCACTTTGATCATTTCAATTGCTCTGGTATATATATTAGAGAGACTACTGTGTAAAACTTTCATCATATTTCATAAATATCAGCATGACTGCTGCAGAAAAGCAGCATTCCTAGAATCCAGGTCTTATGAAGAAATTCTAACAACTCAATGACTACTCAGTAAATATTATGAAAAGAGATACAGTCTTTTCCTTTAAGACTCAGACCACACATATGTGAAACATCAAAGAGGCTGCCGTTTTCCCTGCAGTTCAACGTTGAGGCTATAATCGAGTCTTTGTACTGAATCGGCATGCTCCAGCCTGCAAAAGGGACCATCTTCTCGCCATGAGCAACGTGGAAGTCGTACAGAACACCAGCGAGCAACTGTTTTCTCATCGGACTGGGCCAAGCGGCGGGTAATTGATTGACCAAGTTGCCACAATACCCCTCCCCTCATATTTCTAAGTACCTGATCGCAAGAAAATGATGAGATTTACTAAAGATAGGCTAATTCAGACGAGCATTCTTACGAAAAAGCATATTCCCTAACAAATGCACTATCAAGGTTGTGAGATGTGATTATAGATTAAAAAGAAGAGATAACTCATCAAGAAAAACATAGACAAAGAAAGTAAAGCTCTTGATAAGGCTTAAAATCACGTCTTTTGGAATTAGCTAGTCAGCAGTGAGGCTTTATAGCATACAGATCCGATTCTAATCTTGATGAAGCGTGATGAGAAAGACCATCTCACCAACCAACCCAGAGCGAGAAAAAAAAAACAACATGAGCAAGAAAAAAAAAACGATCTTGAGTAAATCCATTTACAAAAATGCATGTATAATGCATAAGATTGAAGAGAGGCACAACATTCAGTACCTCAGCAATTGATGGAGGATTTTTTTTTCTTGAAAACGGGGGTTAATTCTTTTTTAGTTCTAGGGTGTTTTTTACATTCCATAAGTGTACTGGGCTTTTTTTAAATTCCGGCTTTGGGAGAGACGCATGACCCACATGCGTCGCCCGTTAATGAAACGCGTGATCATGATGTGGTTTAGTGTAAGACGCATGATCTTAATGCGTCTTTCAATTTTTTTATTTTAATTGAACGACGCATGTAAAACGCATGACACACATGCGTCTTCTTCTCTGGAATCCTCCAAAAACATTGTCTTCGTCTTCGAAAGGGCTTAGCGTGAGTATCTTGCACGCCCCCATCGGAGTCCGGATGAGAGATTTATGACCATTATACGAAAGTCGCGCATTGAAGCGCGGATGACTCCAAAAGACATGTCCTCGTCATTGGTCGATGAATGTCCTTGGTGGGGTTGATCAAATGATGCGAAATTATTCGTAACAAGCATTAAATGCACTTTTTATAATCGGATCTATATTGTAAATTACGTGCTACTCCCTCTGTCCTTGAAAGTTTGTCCCATTTTTCTATTTCCGTCTGTCCCACAGAATTTTTCTCATTTCACTTTTTATCATTTTTGGTAGTGGACCTCATATTCCACTAACTCATTCCTACTCACATTTTATTGTAAAACTAATATATAAAAGTAGGACCTAACTTTTTCAAACTCAATTTTCATTACATTTCTTAAAACTTGTGCACGGTCAAAATGAGACGAATTATCCAGGACGGAGGGAGTATATGGAGATGAACGTGCTGCAAGGTTATGATTTTATCAATTAATTTTGAAGTTTGCGTGAAAAATGGAAGTTTTAAGTTCATGATATTAGTAAGTTCGAGTTTGGTTGCATATTAGTCGGACAAATTACCACACTTATAAGAGTAAGATAAATTTCAGTAATGGCATTACAACTGAAAACCATCTTTATCACTGGCATTGAGAATCCTCAAGGAAGCGATGTACCTTGAGCCAAGTCACCGATATCGCCACCACCACCGCCAGCAAATCTTCCACCAACTCCACCGCTCCCCTATCCACCAAAGAAGCCCGGATAGGGGCGGAAGTGGGGACGGAAAAACGCCGTCTCCATGTCAGCCCCACTCTCTATGGTCCTGCCACTGATGGCGCTCACAAATGCTGCAACAATCACTAGGAAGAACACGATCTTCATTGCCATTTTCAGTTTCTGAAGAAGATGGAATGGATGGTCTGCTTTATATAGGCTACTAGCATTCATCCCAAATTAGTTTGGGTCAGCTACTTTCAACTTGTTATAAATTTTGCAGCACTCGCACATTTGGTGGCTATTTGTTGGGGAACATGAAAAACGATTAACTCTTCCTCATCAATTACTTAAATTCTTACTGCATAATGTGGTAATTTCCATTCAGTTGGAATCAATGTGGTACAACATTCAAGAATCAAAATGTAAAAACTGAGAGCTCAAGTTGAGCTGCTTCGCTTCGCCTACGGTAAGCTCAGTCACCCTCTCGTGACGATGAATGCAGTCTTCTACAAAGGTCTGGTGTGATGCCCTCTCGCTCGCCCACAAAGAATAGCGTTTTTCGGAATAGGGAGCTCATCTCTATAAGATTTTGATGGGGTGTAAACCTTAAGGTACAACTGCTGCCCCAAATACTGCCTCGCCAAGTCCTCAGATCTTATGTTCCACATTCCCACATTGTCCAAAGCTACATAAACAGCAGTCCAAGATCTTGGATACACCTGCCATTACATTTAATCATATGATTAGAGTTGAATGCAAAAGCAAAAAAACAATCTTTTCTTCTTATGGTTTAGCTCACTTGAGTGGTGCAGCGGGCAATGGTGTCTCTCAAGTTGTAGCGTGATCTGCTTGCTTCAGTCCACTGCCCTCCGTCCATTCTATTTAATTCACATGTACAGTTAGCAAATTAGGAAGAGGATGAGATATATATGCATTCTAACAGGGTTGATGAACTCAAAACTCACCCAACAACAAAGAATGAATATCCATCCATGTGCCATGACTGCACAGTTTTTTCCCAGTTCTGAAACACAATCTCTACGTAATCCCGGAAGTTAGCTTGGATGACAGAGGTAGCAAGATACGCATTTCCCCAATTAGGTCTTTCGGAGATGCTTCCAATGCTATACACACCTCCAATGTTGAAGTAGTCCGCCAGCTTCAAAGGGGTGTCAGGGGGGGTATACGACACTCCATTCACTGCATATCGTTGCTTTCCATTGATATACACAGCAGAGTTGGCAAGCATGATGGTCCTAACCGGTTTCACCTGCCCGTAGTGGTACGATCCCTGTGGATTGGGTCGAGGCCCGCTTGCTGTCAAGTTCCGACTGTTTCATCAACATCCAACCATCAGAATTTCACTTTCAAAACATCATATCTTCACTAAAACAGTCACAAGAATTGCTTATAAAGTGTAAGAGCCTTCATTACCGTATGGATCTTGCCTGGTTCAGAGACCACTCAATCTCAGTGGTGGGTCCACCAGGGGGACGACCATAAACTTTTGTGACTGAGTTACGGTAATGGAGGATAGCGGCGTTGGTGAGAACTTTGGAGGTGAAACGAGTTGAGACCACAACGTAGTAGTCCTTTGGTAGCTGGTTTGCTGTGACCAAGACTGAGTAAGACTGGCCTAGATGGACATCCAGAGAGGAGTAAGTATTCTGGACTGTGTGAGATCCTTCTACTTCCACCAGCTTCATCAAGTGCCCTTGAATCCTGAAGTTGAGGGATGTAGCAGTCCCAACATTCGATATCCTGAATCTGTATGTTTTACCTGCAAAATAGTTGAAACTTTGTGTTCACAAAGACAGAAAAGGCATGCTAAAGATATGCAAGAGCTACTATTTTTAACTTCTAAATTCAGTTAGTTGAATCACCTTGTTCAACAGTGAATGTATATCCATTCCAACCACGACCGTTGATAATGATGCCATCGGGGAAGGGGAGAGTGTGACCACCATTCACAAAATATCTCAGTTGCTGCAAGAACATGATTTGTGAGAAAGATGTGCAGTGATTCCATCAAATCCACTCAACACAAATGTCAAAAGATTGGCTTACTCTCTGACTTCTCTTGTACCAATCCCCAGCAAGTACAACGTGATCCCCAGCAGGTGGGGGGAATGGTACAGGAATTCGAGGACGACTGTAGATTTTGATGCTCCCATATCCTCCAGCAGCCTTATGGATTCCAAGTGATGGGAAGTAGAAGTAAGTCCCAATCTGATCTTTTGCTTGGAGGGCATAAGTGAAGTTTCTACGGGGCAGGATCGGACAGTTTGTACCAGATACTCCATCCTGCCAGGAATTCCTTCTTTGCTGCAATCCATTCCTGTCAAAGATGGTGGAAATCAGGAGACCACACAAGAGCTGCTCAGTTGTGAAAACTGTACATGCACTCGAAATAGAGAGTCCTTTCTAGAAAATACAATCTATAATTAATTATAGCTGTTCTGAAAAAGGACAAATGCAATATACATTACAACAGTGACATTACTTTACTATAACCAAGAAACATCAGATTCAGTCAATGACTTCAATATATAAGTTAGCTCATAAACATATCACATAATTTGAGGGGCCATTACTCCAAGAATGGATCAAGAAAGAGAGTTATCAATTTGGCACAAACACCTGGCCCTACACGATATCCCACTTACACATGTTTATTCACAGAATTAAGTTTATACTATATATAAATGATAAAAATGGCAGAGATCCATAGATCTAGCTAGCACGTACGAAGTGGCGAGAAACATAATGGACTAATTAATTTCTGCACCCAAAAACCCTGATAGAGCTTTTGCATCAGAAGGGAGTTCTAATAACAAACATAAAACACAGAAAGTCCATTAACAAGATAATCTTTCCAGAGTTTTTGTTTTTGTTGATAGAAGTGAAGAAATATTTTCAAGAAATGAGAAGTTTAAACCAATCAAAATGTTATAATCTTGGCCAAAGAAAGGTCCTTTGCATTAACGGCAACTTAAAAAGCAATTAAACAAGTGTGATATCTGAAAGTGTTGAATGCGAGAATAATGAAACGGAATGAAGAATGCAGTTACCATGAAAGGAGAAAGGGCTCATTCAAGTAGTTGTAAACACTGATGATCAAGTTGTCATTGGTGATGCAATCGATGGTCGGCCCCGGAAACTGCCCATTAATCAGAATTCCCTGCAACACACATTCCCCCCAAAAAAACTTCAAGAAAAATCTCACCAAGAAACACACACATACAGAGAGAGAGAGATAGAAGATAAAGAAGAAGAAAGATGGACCTGTTGTTTGACGCCGATAGGATAAATGTCGCCGTAGGTGATTTTCCAAGTGTAGTATCTGTAGGGGTTGTCGGCATTGACGGCAAGAAGCAGTGCTAGGGCGACGATGAGAGAACACGCGGCGGTGTAGCCTCTCATGGACATGGTGGTGGTGTGTTGAAACAGTTTCGGTTTCTAGCAGAATATTTCTGTTTTGAGAATACGCGGGAAAAAGTAGTTACTCTTTTTGCCCCTTTTCTTTCTTGAAGATGGGATTGGGAGGAGAAAAATATGCAAAGGGGAATAAGGGGAAGGACGTATATATATATGAATATGTGTTAGCTGAGGCTGAGTTGCTCTGCAACATCTGATTTGGCCGGCTTCCTTCTCACCCGTAGTATCATGAAATGACGGATTTACCCCTACCCGATCAATTTCGTCTCACTATTTATAATTGTTAATCCTCCCGAAATACTAATTGTTAATCCTCACTATTTATGGGATTCTAAATTATTGATCAGCTATCAAATACAGAAATTTGAACTTCTATGGTAGTACAACATTTAAAAATTTTCCACACTCCAAAAAATATGCTTTAGCTTGTCTACCGACATAATTTCATCTCATCAAAAAATATAAAGACATCATTCAAACAATGTGATTACAAAGAGTTTTTTATTATTCAATAATTTTGTTACACTTGTGTTATTTCAAGTGTCACATTCAATTTGAGGAAATAATAAAGAATTTTAATTATGTTAATTAGTTGCATAATTTTCTTTGACTTCTTTTCTCTCTCTATAAACATACGTTGCCACAATTTATAGTCTAATCACATCTATTTATTAATAGTAATTTTCAAATAAATGAAAACTTGTGTTAGTTAATCGTCTCGACTTTTTAGAGTCATTGACTTGCAACACTAGTTCATTTGTTTACCATTACAACATCCTCAGTCCTCACAAAGAAAGCAATAGAGTACTATTTTTCATTATTAATAAACAGAATAGTCCACCAATCTTCATGTGTGTATACCTTAAGAGATGGTCACGACATTGCACGATCATTAAAATAAAATAGAATTGACAGTGGGTCACATGAAGTGCTATATTAACTCTACATCAAATATGTGACATGTATTAAAATTAGACTTGTCCAGCCTTCATATATTAATGGTGGAGAATTTACAAAACGCAGTCGACCAAGTTAAGCCTTGATTAGATGTAGAGAGGTGAAAAAGCATGTGATTGCAATTAGTGGCGAAATTTCTTCTTATTTTTTTAATAATTAAAACATATGAACTAGAACATGTATGTAACGATTAAGGCGATTAGTGGCAGGATTGATTCAGCTGGGCTCATGCGCCGACTAACCCATCGTCACCTCATGAGAACCGAAAAATTTCATTAAAACTTACCATTTGAATTGACGTTGATTTCATGGGTGTGGCTACTTCGCATCAACTATTTGAGGTTGAAGTTTCACTTTCATCGTTTATTTGTGATCCACTCTCACAGCATATAACGACAACCTTCCTAATTATGTTTGACTCCACGAATTTCTTGGATTCGCCAATTAGTGTGGAGAGATAGTCAACTAGAGGACTAATCCCCTATCCCAACAGTAACACACTAAACAGTAGGGGACTGACCAAATGATTTGTTCCATCCACATAATAGTGATTTAATCCTAATCCTAACTTAAAGAACAAGGTGATCTAATTCCTAACCTCATACTTAGTGATTTAATCCTTAACCCCAACTTAAAAGAACAAGGTGATCTAATTCCTAACCTCGTACTTAGAAGAATGAAATAATGTTGAACCATCACGCCAATCATATTGATTCATTTTATATAGTTACTATTCCATCCGCCAATTGAGTTGAGTCAAAAATTTAAGGCACAGAGATTAAGAAATTGTGTTGAAAAGTATTTCCTCCGTCCCCATTAATTTGCACCATATTTGACTTGACACAGGTTTTAAAAATTGTAGTGAAAAGTTGGTGGAAAAATTAGTGGAGTGTGATTAAATAATAAAATGTGAGTGGAATCTTGAGTTCGTTACGAAAAGTAGTAAAAAAGCAATGTTGTCAATTAATTGTGGACGGATGAAAAAAGAAATTGGTGACAATTAATGGGGATGGAGGGAGTAGAAGAGAGGAATAAAGTAAAAAACATATAGATAGAGTAAAGTAGGTGATTGAATAAAGTAAAAATGATTGGATGTTTGTTCAACTTAGTTAGAATATTTTAAAAAAGAATACGACTCAATTTAGTTAGGAGGAGGGATAAAAGGTTCATGATGACCTAATAGTTGGTTCGATTCTTCTTAACAATAGTTTAAATAATTTGAGCCAGTAGAGTACGCAACTAGTCAACTAGTCAAGATAGACTCTTACTGTTACAACACAATTTGGAGATCTGAAAATAATTTCAAATTTTGGGCCAAACCGAAAAACTAATCTACCTACAACTTATCACGTGTTTATTTAAAATGAATCCATTCACTCTGTAAAGTGATTTTATAATTGGCCATCACACAGCTCGCTTAATCACACACACAACATGCAAAAATGAGCCTTCAAAATCAATACTGTATTTGTTTGGACTAGTAACCAATTCTAGTATATTCTACCAGGGACTCATGGTTCTATTTGCTGCAGAAGCTCATGAACCACCCAAAGCCATGCCCTCTCTCTCTCTCTCTCTCTCAAAATATACATACACTTGAAGATCTGGTGTTACTCAAGGCAAGGGCATTGACAAAAGACAGCAAGGAGTCTACATCCCTCTTCTCTGATGGATATTTTACTGGACGCGAACCATGTTTAGGGAATAACACCACCGTAGGGAAACTCCCCAACTGCACTTGCTCCTGCGCTAATGCTTTGTCTTCTCCATCACCCCTGATCTTGCCTACCTTCACTCCCGACCCTGCAAGCTTCTCCGACAGCTCCACGTACGACTCCTCCATCGCCTGGCAGAATCTGCACCACAGAGCATACACCCCCACCACCCACGCCTCACTCCGCTTCTCCAATTCCACCAGATTCTCGATCCCACGCCTGCTCAGCTTCACCACACTATTGCTCTCGAAGAGATCACCATTGGTCGCAGTTCCATTAGGTTGCAAACCACCGTTCACATTCTCCTCCTTGATGTTGCCCTTGTGCAGCCCACACTCCTTGGCCTTGGCATCCTCCCACCACCATCACCCTTCTCTCTCGTGCTGGCCAGGCAGCACTGCTCTTGTGCACGGCTCACATCCAATTGAGATGTATCCTTTGGCATGGAGGGAATTCACAGGCACATCCATGGTACGGAGGAAACTCCATATATTGTCACCGGTGGCATTTCCCACTGGATTCCACTTCACCAAGCTGCCAACCCCTTCAAAAACAGGATCAACCTGGACCATGGGGATTTCTGACCGGGTTCCTGGGGACTGATCCTTGCTCTGGCCTGTAATCCACGCACGCAGTCCCTTAAAGGCCCTCCTCAGGGGTCTAACCTTCCTCACACGGCAGCATTCCTGGTGCCCATCTTCGTAGAATGAGAAGAGACTCTTGCTCCTAACCAAATCTTGAACTTCAGCAGCATCAGGAAACATGTACTCAATGTGGATGCCGTAGTGCTTCTCAACTTCATCAAAGAATTTGTACGTCTCAGGATTCAACCTCCCAGTATCCAAGCTGAACACCCTGAATGGCCGTCCAGTTAAACGGGCATATTCCAGCAAAGCAACATCTTCTGCACCACTACAAATTCAGCGAGAAATGCACACTGCACAATTGTTAATGAATCAAGAACTACAAAGTCACAATTTTTGCATCTATCACCAAAATCTGGAATTAAGAGCAGCTAGCAACCACAATAGGTAGAATTCAATACCAGCTACAGTTTTAACTTTTAAGTAACATCTGAAAGTACTCACACAGGCTTTAACATTTCCAAAGAAATTGCAAAGCTCAAGTGAAAAACAGTTGATAATTGAATAGTTATCAGAAATTACAATCAAACCCATCAAATTAACAGCTCAATCAAATAAAGGTATACCAGTATATGGATCAGCTCGGGTATGCAGGAAACGACAGGCAATTTATAATTTTGTGGATTAATTACCTAAAAGCAATTGCGATATCATTTCCGAATTTCTCAAGGGCATTATCCATAATCTCGAGCGGCGAAGAATTCTCGAGCTCCTTCGCCAATTCTACATAGTCCTCTACCTCCACATTTTCGGAAACCTCTGCTGCATACAATAGACCTGTTCAAAGCGCAAATTCGTCAAATCAAAACTCTAAAAGCATTTCGCACGCAGAAACATTGAAGAAAAACATCTCTACGTACCAGAAGCGGACACGGTTGCAGCAGCGGATACAATAGAGGCATTCCGCTTGGGTTCGGCATTCAAGGGCGTCACGGACCAACGTCTGCTTGAGAAATTCACGGCCGTTGTTGCGGGATTGAGCCTATCGAAGGCCTGAAATGCACTAAAATGCGCGGCTGTGGAGAAGGATCGAAGTGTTAGCAGCAAGTTAGGCTAAAAACATGTGAATTGGGAGAGAAAAGAGTGGAATTAAAAGTGTTACCTTTGGGTTGGTCAATTGAAGAAGATAAAGAAGCTGAAGATGTGACAGCAAATGCCATTTTCGTATCTGGTTGACGTGATTGTATTGTGGTTGCCTGGGTAATTGCGAAAATCTTTGTTTGAACTGCGATGAAAATGGTGGTATATACTCCCTCCGTATTAGGAGCCGTTCTTTGACTTTTGTTGTAATAAATTTAATTGAATGAATTCAATGTCCAATTAAACTTCGTAGGATTAGATAATGGTGTAGTGATTAACTAAATTCCATCGATTACACTTGTTTAATTAATCTTATGTTAGCAAAATTGAATGGAAAAAAATTGCACTATTATTGCAATGAAGAGCCAATTTCACTGTCAACGTGATTAGCCAATTGAATGAAAAAAAAAATTGAATAGCCAATTTCAACATCAACTTGCACTGTCATTGCAAAATTGAATGGAAAAACAAAAGTGCACAGTCAAATTCATACTCGCCAAAAAATAGAGAGGGAAAACCAAAATTCAGATCCGTCGAAGCCCCCCGCCGGAGCTTCGGTTTCATATCCATTGGTTAATGGGGACGGAGGTAGACTGTCAGAAACGTAGAAGCCCACGGAGGGAGGTTGAGTGTCAAATCCATCGAAACCCTTAGCCGGAGCTTCGGTGTCAGATCCGTCGAGTAATGGGGACGGAGGTAGAGTTTCAGAACCGTAGAAGCCCTCGGACGGATCTGCAGTTTTAGATCCGTCGAAACCCATAGCCGGAGCTTCGGTTTCAGGTCCGTCGAGAGCGTCGGACCGAGCTTCAGTTTCAGATCCGTAAAAAACCAAATCGGGAGGTGTCGGCCCTTCAGCCCCGTCGTCGCCTATGAACAGTGGAACACCGTGAACCACGGACCGACGACCAATTGCGTCGTAATGAGAGAGAGACTGAGTGAGGCAGAGGGGGAGAGGGTGAGAGGATTAATGAGAGAGAGAGAGAGAGACTGAGTGAGGCAGAGGGGGATAGGGTGGGAGGATTAATGAGAGAGAGAGTCGACAGTGAGAGTGAGAGAGAGAGAGTTGAATCGAGAGTGAGGGAGTTGATGTCCAAAAAATGGAAGTTGAGAGGGTAAGTAATGGCATTTCTTGTAAATTTTGCTAAACATGAAGGGTAATTTTGATGTCCAAAAATGGTAAGTGGAAGAGTGACTCTTAATGGGGGACGTCCCGAAATGGAAATTAGCGACTCTTAATCGGGGACGGAGGGAGTATATAGGAGGTAAAAACGATGGAGGCGTATGCAGGTTCGTTGAATGTGGACGTATTCTAGGATCGAAGCCGATTGGAGTCAGCACGTTCGTCCTATGGCCGAGATTGACTTTAGAGCATCCACAATGGCGCCTAGCCGAACCATTTATCATTTTTAATTAACCTTGGATATCTGATAGGAGTATAATCTAAACTTTCATGTTCGTGTGCACGAAAGTCGTTTGATTTTCTATTTTTTATAATACTTTTTTTGTGTGCATTTATGATTTTAGATTTCAATATTGTGTATCGTTTCATAAATTTATTTCACAATATTAAATAAATGTAAAGAAAATAAAATAGATTATGCATCGCTCTCGATCGGACGTGATACTAGTTATACATATATAAAAGGGAAATGGGAGATTTGGAAGAAATTAATATGTCATATAATCGCTATAAAATTATGTCATAAGTCAGGGAAGTCCAAAAGATTTTTTTTCAATCGTTATGATATAAGTTTAGGATTTACGGTTTAGGGGTTTTGGATTTTATATTTTATAGTAAAATAGAAAATTAAACAATAATTTGTATTTTTTATCCTCTACTAATGGATAATTATTATATTGACAAATTCATTTTTATTTATATGTTTTTGTGAATGTTGTTTTATAATAATAGTTTATTTTTTATAATCCTTTATAAAATTGACAATACATAATTTAATTTAATTTCAGGTTTGACAAACCATGTGATTGTATGGTATTATTTGTAAATTTTCTCAATGTTTTTTTGTTATAGGCTGTGATTGTATGGTATTATTTGTAAATTTTTTTGTTATAGGCTAAATCCTTGTCATGTGATTGTATGGTATTATTTGTAAATTTTCTCAATGTTTTTTTGTTATAGGCTAAATCCCGGTATGGAGTATATCTATTTATACTATGTTTAATTGCTTAATGGGATGTATTAATGTGACAACCCTTTTATTGTAACACGAATACCATACCACCATTTTAGGCTTTTAGATATAAAGAGCGTGTGATTCTCAACCTGCCATGTGGCAACTAATTTTAATTAAGTTTAATCATTTTAAAAAGCTAAGGGGCAAAATCGGAATTTCATGTTTCTGATGTAGTTTTATGAAACGATACCAGATTGCAGTGTTACCACAACGATTTTGCAGTTTACATATTACTTTAAATTTTTTTTGTTCCAAATGTAGTTTTATGAAACAATACCAAATTGAAGTGCTATGCATTGACTATTGCAATGTTACCACGATGATTTTGCAGTTTATACTTTATTTTTTGGAGGATAGAGAGTCGCGCTAAATTTGGAGGATATTCCAAATTTGAATCAACTTCAAATTTCCAGAAATGACTAAAATGCCCACGCATGCAATTTCGAATAAGGTAGACTGCAATCTGCACTCTATTAACAAAATTTAATCCTAGGTGTCCATATAAGAGATCTAACGGCCTATATTTGTTGTATGGTGTTACTCTATTTATAGTGTCTCCTAACGTACTACATTGCTTAATTTTTAAATTTTAAACTATATAAAATGAAAATAATTTTTGTGGAGTTTTGGAGAATATAACAAGTTTGTCATTATAATTTTTTTAATAAAATGAGAGAAATAAAACTATGTATTTATTTTATATTAATTAGTGGAGTGGAAATGAAAAGATATTTGAAGGCTAAATTTAATATAGGTTTAAGTGAATACTCCTACAAATTTACTATTTGATGTTTGATTCTAACGTCTCTTTAAAATTAATTCGACTTCTAATAAAGTTTTGAAAAGAGACGGACTCCATTTTCATTATGAATGAATGATAACATAAAAAATGATAACAGTAGCAAATCCATTCGTCACACTTCTATTTAATTTTAATGCCAATTCAAATTCATTTATTTAATCCAAACGTTTTTTATTATAAGGAGTAACAATTAGGAATAAGAAAAGTGAGTATTCAGATCGAAGAGATTTATAACAAAAATAATCAATAATGTAATAGGATTGATGAGTATAGTGGGTCATTTAATATGCACCATACATAAATGTATTTTTGAATTTTTTACATTCCTAAAAATAATTAACAAATGGAGTAATCAATAATGTAATGGGAATAAGAGTATTAATTGATTAATGAGATTAATTATGTTGTTTGAATGTTTTATTTTTTCCGTTTCTTGATTCTCAGTAATTAAATAAATTTCCATTCACATCTACTTTAATTAAGTATGCATCATATTTATTAAAAAATTATAGTAAAAATTAAATTCACTATTGTTTCTAATTTAAAAAATCATTTCATAATTTGAAGAAAATAAAATGGACTGTGCGGGTGTAATACTAGTAATAATAAAATTGCACTTTTACACCCAACACACACATATACACACACACACTTGCACATCCACACACACACACACCTGCACAAATATACACACACTCACACACACACCTGCACAAACACACACCCACACAAATATACACACACTTGCACACAAACACACACTTGCACACAAAACACACACTTGCACACAAAACACACACACATATACACACACCTGCACACACTTGCACATATACACACACATGCACACACTTGCACATACACACACACACACACACACACCTGCTACTATCAAATGGAAGGCCTATGTGATGTTTCTAACTTCACACTCAAACGCCTGTATAATTTCCTCAATTCTATTCCAGACAAGTCTATGCAGCTCGGATTTTATTGCATGGCTCATCAACTGGAATTATGTGGTTTCTTGATTCTTGGAACTAAAATGATCTCAAAAAACAAATTTGGAATACTGGTAAAAGAGGGTGAATTGTTTTGTTTTGAAAGTTTCGTTCACTTTAACCCCACATGTCTTGAATGTTACAGAACACGGATCAGCAGTAGCAAATATAATTAAGCCAAAACATGTATAAACTGAACTCGGGCATGTATATAATAACTGTGGTTCATTTACAAGTAACAAAGTAAAAAAGTTGCATATTAAAGGACCTTTATCTATGAAAAATGAAACCTATGATGGAAGATAATAATAAGAAAAGGGGTATTGGACGCCTGTTTGCATCCAGAAACTGTCTTGGTGGCTGATTAATGGTTATGTACAAACATAAACAAAATCTAGCAATGACAGAGGGCTGCCCACCTTCATTCACATCATATCCCTTGGATAACAACCAAGTACCCGAATATACCGTGCAAACTCCTGCAACCAAGAGGCAGAAAGGGTGGGTTTAAAACTTGCAACAAAACAAGATTATACTCTCACAAACTTTTCTTTCTTCTCTTTTATATTAATTTACCTACAAACTTCAAATCAAATAACAAAGATGACTAGTAGAACACAAACCTGAAGATGAGCCAGTGCATATTGGGCACGATGCTCTGCCATCGAAGCTTCAAAGTCGATGTAAAATAAATACTCAAAGTATCTGCATGTGGATTATCTCATTTATAAGCATAAAAAAATAGTAAAGTATGGCATGTCCTGCAGGACCAAATAAGTAAAACAATCCAAGTATATTTAGCAGACGGAAACTTATGTCCTCTTTCAAAATTTACCGAATAGAACCACAGGATCAATTTGATCTTATGCAATCAAGTCTCCTACATATGAATATAGAATGCAAATAAGGCTCATAAAAGTAATCACCAAATTAGAAGCATCTTATGACAAGCCAGAAATCACATTGTCAACTTCTGCTAATGTTGCCATGGCCTCGACTCAATTAATACATCCACTATGGATTCTCATTTGGCATACAATAAACTTGGATATACAAACACACTTACTTGGCACGTTGTTTTTTTGAGTCATCAACAACCCACAATGGCCACATTTTCTGTGGGCGGCTCTCTATCTGTAATAACAAATTAAAACTATCTGTAAACATTAAAGTATAACCGAAAGGAGCTGCTAAAATCGGTTCTACAATTACCTTTGATAAATTAATGCCCCTCATAGCAAACACCGCTAACGCCTTGAATAGAGCTCCTGGCCCTTCTTGCAGAGTGAAGACAATGCTCGTCTGTACAAAAACAAACTCTTTATAACAGGAAGCAGGACATGTGCTTAAATAAAGAAAAAGTACTACCTTGTAAGAACCCTCTCTTCCTGGGATTATAGGTTGCCTTGCAAGTATCATAAAACGGGTTACGTTGTAGGAATTGTCCTGTTTTTTTGGATCAATGAACGGAATTAAATAAAAAGCTGTCACATAATTATAGTGCTTATTCTAATTTAACTGGACGAAATGAACAAACAGAATAAGTAAGATGGAACAAGTGCTGTCAGCCTAAACAAGAAGCCTTACAAATAAAATTTTTGGAAACTTTTATTAACTGGACGAATATCTGAAAATTAGTTGGAAAATTTGTCTTAAAAAGGGGATAATATTAAATATTGCCCCAACATTTAAATTGTGACATTCCGATGCCTAATGTTTAGACATTGTCACAAAAGTATCCTAACACGTGCTTTAAAATCAACGTAATATGTCTATGATAGCCGGTAGAGGAGGTAGACAGGTTCTAAGGCGTGGTGACTGGCGAGGAAAGGATGAATCAGTATATTCATCTCCTAAGGAGGCAGGATGAATTAAGGAATTTCACTTCTTTCAAAGGGCCCAAATTCAGCACACTCATTTAAGGTACACCATGTTTACCTATAACATTAACTAGTGGAGTAACATGTATAGGTGCGGTCGGCCAGGGTCAATGGACCCCACCACTGGTCATAGGTGCTGTCGGAAAAACTCCATTAATTCATCCACCAACCAACGGTATCTCCGCCGCCGACCCCACGATAGCTCTGCCTCCGCCCCAACCCTTCTCGTTTCAAATACTCCCTTCGTCCACCATTAGGAGTCCCATTTGAGTTTGGCACGAGTTTTAAGAAATATAAAGGAAAGTTGGTTGAAAAAGATAGTGTTATATATTAGTTTTATAATAAAATGTGAGTGGATTGTGGGGTCTACCCAGTGGCGGACCTATCAAGAGCCTTGAGGTCCCATGGAACCCCTAACTATTTCACAATTTATACTATATATATTCATAGTATATCCATATTACCTCATCAGCTCTAGTGGCTAGTCACTACACTTAGCAATTTCCCTGATGTTTTTTGCTATGATGCACTATTATGAAAAATAAAGTTTATGTTTTGTACTCCTACTTCATGACTTACTTATTTAAAAAATTATTCATAATTAATAATATTAAATGCATAAATATCTCTAAACTCTAGTTTCCATATTATTAATTATTTTTATCTCACTACTCATCTCCTTCGCATCTTTAATTCTTTATAATGTCACAACTTTCGGCAACACCGACATTTAAAAAAATATCCTAGAATTGGATCCCCTAACGTCAAAATCATGCGTCCGCCACTGAGATCTACCTACCATTTATAGTATAAGTGCAAAGAGACTCCTAATGGCGGACAGACTAAAATAGTAAACCGGGAATCCTAATGGCGGAACGAAGGAGTAATTATTTTTCTATGGATAGAGTCACGATATTTCAATAACAAATTCGGGCTTATTAATATTTTCATTTAGGTTTTTTGTTTCGTTCAGGGACACAAATGATGCAATTGTTTTAAAGATTTATAAAGTTAAGAAATTTTGAACTCTTGACACGAAAGAAGAGTGTTGCCATTGGTGATTGGTGCTAAAATGAAATAAACTGCAAGGGTTATGGTCTTATAGGTCATCATTTGATCATCAGCGTCATCCAACTCTCCAACTAACCACTCGTTACACTCATCAATATCATTGAGCGAAATAGGATCAGTTGAATCTCTAAGGTCGCACCTCTCATGCAATTTTATGTTATATTTCACATAAACCAATTCATGTATCTTTTGATGCTCGAGCCTATTTCTCTTTTTCAAATGAATCTGCCAAGTAGATATAATAATAGGTTGGTTTGTCAATTAAAATATTATATTAGAAGCTAGGTGGTGCGGCGATGGGATTCTAAAATAAAACCCTAAGAACCCTTTGGTACGATGGAATGCATTGAGGGCGGAATGGATTGAATATATGAATGAAATGACAATTCCTTTGCATTTTCATTCCATTCTCTCCTTTATTCAATCATACCAAGCAAATGAATAGATTGGAAGTAGGAATCACTTTCTATTCAATGTGAAAACTTTTTTCTCTAATGAGGTGATATCCATCTCTTTGCATTTTCTATCGTATCATTTCATGACGTGTTTTCTTTTAAACCTGCCATGCAATAGCGCCACGGCGGCGCCATGGCAGATATTTAATAACATTGCATGAGTTGTGGGCAAGGGAGGGTGTGGGGTTATGATACACACTTAGATTACAATCCATGCTAGACAATTACCACTAACGGTTGGAAGTGGAAGAGTAAGTTGTTAACGGAGAATGATAAATTGCAACGGTGGTTATATATCATGGAGTAATGGGCAACGGTTATTGCCAATGCAATCAATAATACTCTCACCGTCAAACAACATTGCATAAAATTGAGACATACCAAAGAGGAAAGTGAGGGACAAAAGGAGTATTAATTATCATCTGTCTTTCTTTCACAATTCCAAGTAGAAGAGTCCTATATATGGTCGCTTCGATTAGAGAAAAGGATGTTGAGTTCTGAATTTAGTAAAAGGACGGTAATATACCATAGGGCCTCGTTATGGGAGTGGCCACGCAAGATGATTATCTTTTGTTTTGTTCCAATTTATATATCAACTATACTTTGTTCAATTTAAATATCAACTATATTTTCTGTTCGTATTGTTGGTTGTCGGCTTTCCTCACCTCTTTTCTCTAACAAACGGGTGGAGATGCGGGGGAACGAACCCCATGCAAAAGATAATCCTCTTGCTAGATCACTCCTTTAACGAAGCCCTACGGTATATTACTTCCCTTTTACTAAATTCAAGACATAACATCCTTTTCTCTAATCTAAGTGACCATTATATAGGACTCTTCTACTTGGAATTGCAAAATAATACAAGGATAATGCTTAATAATTGATTGCATTGGCAGTAACCGCTGGCCACTACTCCATGAGCTATAACCGCCGTTGCAATTTATTATCTCCATTAACAACCTAGTCTTCCATTTCCAGCCGTTAGTGCTAACTGGCTAGCATGGATTTGTAATCTAAATTTGTATCAGGTTAGCCATGAGAAGTTGAGAACGAGCATGATTTGGTGTTGATGTCTAACTGTGTTAAAGAATAGTATACTTGAAATCAGAATTTCGCTTATGTGAATTCAATTCTAACTCTATAGTTTTTGAGTTGATCTATGGCCATGCTAGAGTTGCTCATAGTTTGGGTGATAGTTATTGGATTATGGCTAGAGTAATACTATATGACTTGCAGCTGGAATCAGGAAGACTGTTATTTAAGGTAAAATTGGTGTCGAATTGTTAGACAAAACTTCAGTTGTAGTTTAACTCAAATTTGATTACTTTTATCTTTTTTTGAGGATCCGTGATGGTCACATTTATGTTACGTCGGAGTTGTGAAATAACTGAGAGGTGATTGATTGAATGACATCTTAGTGGTATGCAGTGACAGGAAAATTCCGACCCCCTGAATTCCGTTTCCTATATCTGTCACTGACATTAACTTTTACATTAACACTCTAACGTGCATGTTCCAAGCGAAATCTCTAAAGCTAATTTTACTGATTACATAGACAATGTATGCAGTGGTATCATGTCAAAAAAGCTATACCAAAACGCTGCATTTTAACTGTGCACGAGCTTACAGCATTTATAGTAAACAACAGTGCATCTATTATGAGTTTCAGTTACATATCTTCAAATATTAGGCAACAATCCATGAAATCTCTTCTGTAATTCATTTCAATTATATACTGCCTGCTTCTGCAGATCTCAAGGAGTCAGCAGAATGATGTTTCAGAATTTACAGTAGAAGGTTCAAACAGTAGAGTCACATCTTATTGCACAAGCGTATAAAGCACTTCACATTCATGCAAACACAAGACACAGTGTCCAACCCTATAGCTAAGTTGCCTTCTGTAAGAATCCTTTTATAAACAGTGGAAGTATAACATGCTTGGGAAACAACAAACAACACAGCCAAAGTAAAGATTAAGGCAACATCCACGAGTTAAAAAAAACCAGGAACATGAGCCAAAGCATTTAATAAAACTGAAACTACATTTATACAGGATCACTCAGAACCTCACCTGTATTCCTTCTTCGAGAACATCAAGTCCATAGATAGCCGCAGCTTGAGCACTTGCAATTGCTCCTGTCTCTCTCAGACCTTCAGAGCCTACCATCTGTGTTTGATGCTGATGTGACTAAACTAAATTGCAAAAGAGCACAAAACTAAGGAAAAGTTACCTGAGCGGCAACAGCTGTATCAACTGCATTGACCTCGGTAACACCCAACTCATTAAGAATTATTTTACACTGCGCAAGTGCCTATAACCACCACACTTTAGTCATTCATTATGCTCAAGTAAATAGAACAATCGGTATGGTGCCATAAATATCTTATCTTGCACATAGATAAAGTAATATTGTCATGATGGTATGATTAGGATCCGAGTACTTAGATTGAGAATTATTTAATTACTTATCCACAATACAAATCACTTTGGACTGCATGCATGTAAAAGACATGAAGGGTATAGATGACCTGCGGATGGCTCACGACATGCTTTAACTCCTCCTTCCTAACCCCAGGCAATCCAAGAAGACAGTGATTGACCCTCAACTGAACTTCCCCCACTATGCTAAGCCTATGACGAAGTAGCAAGTCATAGTTACGATGGATGCTTCCTGCAACAGAATTCTCGATTGGAAGCACAGCTCTGTCTACAAACCACCTCTCAACTGCCTGAAAACGGAAGTCAGCTATACAAAGGTTTGAGCAGATAATATGATATCAGAGAAGTATTTTGAGAAACATCTAACCTTGAAGACAGCCTCAAATTCTTTACATGGGACAGTCACACTCTGTGGGAATGCTTTAAGTGCAGCCGTCTCACTATACGCTCCTGGAATCCCCTGGCAATACAAGCAGCTTGCTCTTAGCAAAACATGCCAAAATTACCAATACATATAGCAGAATTACTTGTTACGCACCTGATAAGCAACACGATAGTTTGCACCATCACTAGAAGGAGTGGTTGCAGACAATGGTTCTACAATCAAAACACTTTCGTCAAGTTGCAAACAGAGGGGCACAAGAAAACATAATTAGGTCACTCGTGAAGTTGCATACAGCAGGGTAGAATATATATAACGATTCTCCTTTAAAGCATGCTCGTGAAAGAAATCAAATTGGAATCACAACGGTGTGGGTGGGACATGGCGGAAAGGAAACATTCAAAACATCTGCTCATCTCTAACACTTTTAAACTCACAAACTCGACTTTGTATTAGAAACACCACATGGTAAAATGACACCTATCAAATCGAGCAAGATTCCATCTTTATCGTCATATACTTCACGAATTTAGATATAATATCCGTCGTTGTCAATACTTCCCAAAATTTAATCAAATTAAAATTCAATACTCAAATTTTCACCGAATCAAATACTTCCCCCGTAATTAATTAACAACGGTAAAAAAAATAAAAATAAAAATTAAATTGTCTCAACGTTTCCCGATTTACTCATCTTTCACCCAGACACAATAAAAAATTCAGCAACACCAGATGATTACTGTAAAAAATGGGAATTGACTAACTTGGGAGGAAGTTAAAATTATTGTGAAACTGAGTTGAAGGAGCAATCTCAGTGGGCACTTGAGCAACTTGCTGCGTTGTAGGGACCTCATCATCCACAGGAGTGATTGCCCTCAGCGTCCATTCCCTCCGAATCTTGAAATTCAAGCAAGCAGGCCGACAATCTGAAAATCCCAATTTTAAATTGGGGGGTGTTTTTTTGGTATCAGCGCCAACACCCAAGAAAGGCGCGGGTGTCAAAGGCCGTGACTTTTTGTTGCTGTACCAATCCCAATGCGGAATGAGACTGTCGCAGGAAGTGAGAGACATGGGAGAGGGAAAGAGAGAAAGAAGAGAGTGGTTGATTGAGTTTATGAGTGGTGCAGTGATTTACTCAGAAAATGGGGAATGTCAAATGAGGAAGGAAGAGCGATTGCAGAATAAAGAGAGAGGAGACAAGGAGAGGTAGTTGGGAAAATTGTCGGGTTTACGTTTTCTTTCACCACTGCATGTGGTAATCGTGGCTGTGGGAGAAGAAGAAGGGGCTGCCCCTTCCTTCTTCAGCTCCACCACACTGCACCAATGCGATACTCCTCTTCTCTAACGTAAACTCGAGCATCTTTTTCTCGTCACTATCAACAATATTCATTTATTGTAATAATATAAAGACAAAATTCTAATTTAATTCCTATAACTGCTTTGCTAGTTGAATATATTTTCATCCTCCTTTTTTAAATATGTGAACTTTTCGATTTAATATAGTCAGAAATACTTTTATACATTTACTTTTGATTTTGAATTTTTTTTTATCTTGATTGTTATTTTAGTCAATTATGTATTAAATGAGATATCATCTTAATTTATCTTTCATCAAACCTTTTCTCTTCTTATCTCTTGTTCTCCTCATTTTTCCTTTTCCCTCTCTTTCACACACACATACAATAAGTGTTGAGTTGTATTTTTTTTTGTCATCGAATTACAATTGAGTTAAATCCTCTTTTAATAAATTCCAATACACAATCTCTATCACTTAATTTTCTCTCTTGTTCTCCTCATTTTTCCTTTTCCCTCTCTTTCACACACACATACAATAAGTGTTGAGTTGTATTTTTTTTTGTCATCGAATTACAATTGAGTTAAATCCTCTTTTAATAAATTCCAATACACAATCTCTATCACTTAATTTTCTCTTTTATTTTACTTAATTGATTCTCTCATTTTACTTATCTATTTTATTCTCATTTCAGTTAAATTACTAAATATTTATTCATTAATCTCGATGGCCAAAAGATTGCATCAACACTAATAGAGCAGCATTGGGAGGGACTATGACTAATCACTTCTTTGGTTGGGAGATTATCGAACTAAGTAGTAGCTGTGAGAGTGATGCAACACAAACTCCACTTCACTCAAATTTTAAGAAGGCTTATCCAATTACTGTTTTTACATAATCTCTCTCGCTCAGGAATATGTCCTCTTTAGTTTATATTTCATGTTAAGGTTTATTTTCTATTTAATTGTAATTATGTGTGCGTGAGAGAGAAGAGAGATGATGTTTCATTTAAGATGAATTGACTAAATTATCTACCAAGTGAACAACAATATAAAAAGATCAAAAAAGTCATGAAATAGCACAGTCACTCCAAATATATTACTCCCACCATCCCCTAAAAATAAAAATTATTGTTTTTAGTTCATTCCATAAAATTAGAAATTTTCTATTTTAGGAATTTCTTTCTCTCTATTGAAGTGAGACTTATTTTTCACTAACATATTTTTTTTCTATATCTCTCTTACTTTACTTTACTAATTTTGATTTAAATCCACGTTATTTTAAAAGTTCATATTTTTATGAAAGGGAGGTTTTCTATATCTCTCTTATTTTACTAATTTTGATTTAAATCCACATTATTTTAAACGTTCATATTTTTATAAAATGGAGGGAATACATCAAAATTCAAAGATGTGATATGATATTTTTAAAATATGTGAACCGCAAATATACAAATAGTAAAATATATAGACTAAATATACCAAATTGATAAAGTAAAATATAAATATAGAGAAAAAGTAACTGTGGCTTTATACGTCTCATTAAAGAGATAACTTTATCATAAAAGTGGGCAGTTCAAAATGAAAATAAAATTATTAACTATAGACGAAATATTAAGAATTACACCCTTCCATTCCCATTAAATATCTCATATTTCCTAATTTGGACGGTCACCAATAAATGTCTCATTTCACTTTACTTCTTTTGGTAGTGGACTCTATATTCTAATAATTTATTCTCACTCACGTTTCACTAACTTATCCTATCCACTTTTACTAATAAAGTCAAATAAATTTTTAAAACTCGCACCGATCAAATATAAGACATTTAATGTGGACCGGTGCGAGTACACATGAATTTAATTTCATACATTAGACTTTTGTCTTCATGTAATCAGACGGTTTTAATTTGATGCAGATCGGACAAACTTCATTGAATAAAGTAAAATTACAAGTTGAAGTAAAAATTGATGTAGATGCGTAGAAATTAACCATTTGTTGAATAAATATGAATTTGAGCAGGGTGAAACAGTCCATATACTATATCTTGTTTACAATTAAATCCACGAGTTATAATTTGGTAATTTTTGGTAATTCTATTGCCAGTTTATAGACTTTATAATTTAACTTCCCTATATATTACGCGGCTAGATAAACTATTAATGCAATTTGCTCTTCAATTTTAATTAAACTAATGTGTTATTATACTGAAATAAGGTATGTGAGACGGATCAAAAATTAGAATAATTCGGTGCCGAATTTTAAATAATAATAGTAAATACTCCTGTAAAGAATAATGTGTTATTATATTGAAATAAGGTATGTGACGGAGTATTATTTAATATTATGTACTCCCTCCGTCCCGGATAATTCGTCTCACTTTGACGGGCACGGGTTTTAAGAAATGTAATGAAAAGTAACTTGAAAAAGTTAGTGGAATGTGAGTCCTACTTTTATATATTAGTTTTATAATAAAATGTGAGTAGGAATGAGTTAGTGGAATATGTGGTCACTACAAAAAATGGTAAAAAGTGAAATGACACAAATTATATGGGACGGACTGAAATGAAAAAATGGAACAAATTATTTGGGACGGAGGGAGTACTGTTTTATATCATTACAATTTTTATGAAATCTCGGATGACACCTGTAAAGAATAAAAGTTTAATAAATCTATATTATCAAATTCATATATGTCATATAACATAAATTATAATTCATATATCAATATCATATATACTTTCTAAAATTGTAATTCTGAATCAAATGATTAAATAAAGTTCAAAGCCTCAATTTACTAGTAAAAGTAAACAATATCTCTTCAAATTAATTGAAAAATTAGTAGATACTTTAATAAGAAATGACTGAATATAGGTTTGTAAATATAAGCCATTTGTTTAAAATTTAACTAGAAAGACGGATGTATACACAGTAAATAGAAATAGTCAAGGCCAGGCCCATAATTATTTTTATAGCCCAAAATTAAAAAGTAGCCCAACAATAAAATAAATAGCCCAAAACTAGCGCTGGAGTCTGGACGCCTGGAGTGCAGGCCCTCTCGGGCGGAGGACATCTGTGTAAGGGGGATCTGGGCCTGGTGCCGACCAAGGCTTGGCTTCATTTCAATGTAAATGTCATATCCAATTGAAATTTTCAATCATTTCCACTAAATTTAAATTTTAAAAAGTCATTTGTTTTTATTTTACTGTAAACCCAAAACATGGATACTCCTTATGTCCCACAATAAGAGTCCTATTTTGTCATTTCCGTTCATCCCATAATAAGAGCTTATTTTACTTTTACTATAAATTGTAAGTAGACCTCACATTCCACCAACTTGTTCCACTCATATTTTATTACAAAACTAATATATAAATGAGACTCATATGCCACTAACTTATTCAACCTATTTTTCTTTACATTTCTTAAAATTCGTGCTCAAACTAAATAGGACTCCTATTATTAGACGGAGGAAGTATATTTAATACAAAAATCCAAAAAGATGAGTTTTGGATCTTAAAGAATCATTGAAAATGGTCTAAGTCGCTAACTGTTTAGTGGAGTATAATAAAAAATAAATGTTACCTAGAAACTTTTTAATTATATCCAAATTTTATTTGATTGAAAAATTCCTCTAAAATACTTAATTAAGTTCTATTTCACTCTCATTTTGTTTAGTAGTACTTCCTTTGTCCGTCATTAGAAGTCCCGTTGACTTTTCTGCATTTGTTTTATAAAAATAATACTCCTCCGTCCCATAAAAATATGGGCAATGAATATGGCACGGGAATTAAGACAAAATTGGTAAAGTAAGAGAGATGAGGAGAATGATATGGTAAAGTAAGAAAGAGGAGGTGAATGCTAGTTAAATATGAAACCAAATGTTTCATATTTAATGGGACATATAAGTACTTATCTTTTATTCACTGAAATAATATTGTACTAGTTGGAAAATGTTATTCCAGCATAGCTAAATGTATGTACACGTATCGTATCAAGGATGACTAATATTTAGCTTCTAAGTACTACTACTACTAACTTAAATCTCATGCACTATCTAGACCACATAAGTTGAAGGTTTGTTTTAGCTAATTGAACATAAATAAAAAAGGATAATAAATATTCCCTTCGTTCCATAAAGTTATGAACATTTGGGACAACATATAAATTAATGTACAATTGACAAGTAAGAGAGATGATGAGAAGAGTAGTTAAAAGTAGTGATAATGGATAGTGTGATCCATATTATTATTAGTGTTTAATGAATTATAATAGTGGGCCCTAGTATGGTATAAGTTGTACATAAATTGATATATATGGGTAATGCACTGCTGACAATTTTTTATAAATGAAAATGCTTATATTTTTATGGGATGAATGGAAAAGAAAAATATTTATATTTGTATGGGACGGATGAAGTAGTAAACTGAGTGGATCAATTAAAGAAAGGAATTCTAGGGTATTGATTTTTATCGACGATTCAATTAATCCAATTATAATTCAAGTCGTACTAGGATGATCTCAAATATAACAATAAGTAATCAAACCATGGATAAAACACTGGAACAATTCTGCATCATTAGCATATAACGCCTAACATATCATATGATCTATTGAACTCACACTTAGGGTTTAGTCTCAAACATCCTGATTATTTAACCTAAGGTGTTAAACATTTCTAGTTATACATTACTAATGGAGTGTTATATTACTAACTCAATACTTAAACTCAATATTTAATTACTAATTACAATTAAATAATAGTCATTAGATATTCAAATCAAGAGCATATATCATCAGCTCCGGAAAATCAACAAAAAATGTCAATAAGGTATTAAGGTCAATTTACAACAAAATAATTGTAACTAACTTTTGAAAAATATCCCATAACTTTAAAACACATATAACTTTCTCAATTTAAATTATTTTTTCGCACAACATATATCAAATTAAAGATAATTTCATAAGTATTCTAACGTGATCTTACTTGCATATGTTCTAATGTCAAAATTTGAAAAGAATTTAAAAAATTTTCATAAATTTCATTAACAGTTTTATATCAATACATGACACATAATATGTCAATACGATGCTTTGTATAATGTCAATATGAAATTGTATTGGCATTGTCATGTCTTTGTGTTGATGTATTTCATACACTATATTGACATTGTGTTTCTAAACCCTAAATTTGATAGTTGCTATTATCTTTTTAATATCAAAAAATGAAAAACGAAATTACCCATGACAAATTGTAGACCACAAGATTTTTAAAATCTTATGGTCATAAATTAGTTGTAGTTAGCAATTAAATGATGAGTTAACAATTGATCACTCCCCTACATTACTGTTACTCATCTCTTAATAAGTCTTGTAACAACACAACAAATCATTCAGATATTGGTCAAACGATCAAAAGCTTTAGGATTATTAAAGTAAACAAGTCTGGCGTCAGAACCGTGAAAAACCGTGAAACTAAGCCGAAACCACAAAAAACCGCCGGAAACCGACGGTTCGGAACCGGATTCGGCGGTTTTGGAACCGGAACCATAACCATAACCATAACCGTGAAACACCCTCACGATTCGGCTCTGGTTTGGCAATTTCCAAACCATAACCGCTGATTCCGGAACCGTGGGCATCTCTAATAACACTGACAACTCCATCACAAAATTTCAACTAAAGTTATTGTCCGGAATATATAAAATTTATTACTATAATGATTCAATAAATTCGAACTTTTTTTAAAGAAAAGAAAATTGTCGTAGCCGCCCAAACCGAAAGTGACGCTCAAGATGCTTAAAGCTTATCATATGCTTAATATGGTTTATCTCAACCACAATAAAATTAGTAGTGCATTAGTTAATTAGGAATTAGGCTGATGGGGTACGGACTAAACAAGCCCAACAGCAGTGACGGCCCATCAGCCCAAAGCCCAAGGAAGAGTATGAGTTCGGCATTACCAAAGAGTTCGGCCTCAGCCTACAGCTCGGTAAAAGCCAACCAATCAAGCTATGCTCTCAAGTCGGCACCAAGCTCTCAGATCGGCAACCAAAGCAGTTCGGTCTCAGTAAGAGTTCGGCCTCAGCCTACAGCTCGGCAAAAGCCAACCAATCAAGCTCTGCTATTAGGTCGGCATCAAGCTCTACTCTCAGATCGGCAACCAAAGCAGTTCGGTCTCAGTTTTCGACCGAACAAGGAGTTAGTGGACCCATGCAGGATTTCCACGACTTCCAACATACCCACTACCACGTGGCGTCAACTCAGGCCACGATCTTAGGCCATGACCTACACGACCTCCACGACCTAGAGTGATGATGTAAGCCACGATCTTAGTTCAATGTATAAATAGAACTTAGATCTGATGGAAAGGGGTTAGAAGTTCTCTAGAGAAAAATACCATATAGCAAGTCTGTGTTGTAAGCTGTAATTCCAGATCAAGCAATACAAACCTGCCCCCATTTCTCCCCGTGGACGTAGATTTACCTCAGTAAATCGAACCACGTAAAATTCTCTGTGTCGTGATCTGTATTTTCCTGCATTTACTAACATCAACAATTCGCGGACTCATCACTGGCGCCGTCTGTGGGAAACAGAGAACCAAATTTGTGATAAAGCGAATTTTTGATCCATTTTTTCCACCCAAAAAATGCATACCAGATCGCAGAGTACCCGTATTCCTGCCCGTGAGAACCAGGAGGAAGCCAATCCATCCCATAGGTCTGGAAAACAGCCTAGGGATAAATCCACCACCAGTTCTCATGGCGAAGGAACAAGCCGCTCCAAAAATCGTCCCACTGAGTCTTCCCAGCAGCCTGATTTGAATGAGGCTGTCAAGCTGTTCTTGGCTGAGAAGCAGGATGAGTTCTTAGCCTTCCTGCAAAAGAGCCAACAGACGAAGACGAAAACGGTAGATTCTCCTTCCTCGTCCAGACATGAAAGTCACTACCGCAGTAGTACCGTGTCTTCCAGGAAGAAGAATCCTCAACCCCGACACATTCCTGTTCCTCCTCGGTACCGGAATCACAGGAGATCTCCATCTCCTCCATACCGAAGAGATGTCGGGTTCGCCATGTACGGAGCATTGAAGACTCCGTTCTCGGACGATATCACCCGAACTCCCCTTCCACAGAACTACCGAACTCCGTCGATAACCTATGACGGACTCGTGGATCCTCATGACTTCCTGGGACGCTATCAGTATAATATGGCGAACCAAGGTCTCAATGAGGTCCATATGTGCAAGCTGTTCCCCGAGCTGCTCATCGGGAACGCCAGAAGGTGGTTCGACAGCCTTCCTCAAGGCAGCATTAGATCCTACCGAGATCTGATGGATGCTTTCCACAGGAGGTTCTTTCAGAAAGCGGAAGCCCGGAATACTTCGGCTCAGCTGCTTTCTATACGTCAAGGTCGCGACGAAAAGATCAGCGACTTCCTGACGAGATTCCATAAGGAGTGCCTACAAGTAGATAATCTCAATGATCTACTTGTCATTTCGGCATTCCAAAATGGAATCCTGCCCGGAGCTCTCTACAGAAAGCTCGTGGAATGCAGTCCGCAAACAGCTCAAGAGATGTGGGACATTGCGGACCAGTTCTCCCGAGCCGATGAGGCAGACCGTCGAAAACGGTCTTTAGACAGCTCATCTAGAGGAGACGAAAAGAAGCCCGATCACAACGATCAGAGGCTTCCTCGCCGAACACCTTCCCCATCAAAGGAGGGATAGCGGTCATCCGAGGTGATCGAAAAAGAGCAAGTGTGTTCGCAGATTGCGCTTAAAAGTGCCGAGCAATCAGTTCGGCACCATCAAGCATAGCAATCACAGCAGCCGGAGTCAGAGGCAGGCGGAATGACCGAAGTCACACCGGAGCCGAACTCAATGGTGTACGGCACTGAAGCTGTGATTCCGGTTTAGATCGGCATACCCAGTCCCCGAACTCAATTTCTCCTCAGAAATGAATGGTGACGGAATGAGAGCCGAACTAGATCTTGCCGAAGAAAGAAGAGAATTGGCCTGCATAAAAGCAGCCAAGTACAAGGAGCAAGTAGCCCGGTATTACAACCAAAGGGTGAAGAAGCTGCAACTTCAAGTGGGAGATCTCGTCTTGAGAAACAACGAAGTAAGCCGAGCAGAAAAGCTGGGCGAACTCGAACCCACCTGGGAAGGTCCATATCGGGTGTCAGAAGTCCTCGGCAAAGGATCTTACAAATTGACTCAAGTGTCAGGAGCACAAGTACCCCGAACATGGTACGTTTCCAACCTCAAAAAGTTCCATTTGTAAGAGACAGTCCGGTCAGTCGGTCTTGGGTCCTGTTCGGTCAATGTGCTTTATTTGGTTTGCTTGGTTTTTGTTCGTCTCTATGTGCTTTTTATTTGTCTATATGCGTTTTGTCTGTCTATGTGCGTGTCGTCTCTTACAAATGTTACTGAGGTATCTTGTTCTTCGAAGGCTGATCCCCTTCTTAGAACATATACAAGCCAACGATTGTGCGTCAAAGCTTCTAAAGAGGATACAAGACCACAATTCAGCTTAAACAAGCAGTTCGTCCGAAACGAACTGCAACAAGCCAACGATTGTGCGTCAAAGCTTCTAAAGAGGATACAAGACCACAATTCAGCTTAAACAAGCAGTTCGTCCGAAACGAGCTGCAACAAGCCAAAGATTGTGTGTCAAAGCTTCTAAAGAGGATACAAGACCACAATTCTGCTTAAAAATCAAGCACTTCGTCTGAAACGAACTGCAACAAAAGTCCGATTCTCGCGATAAAACTTGCCTGAATTAGGACAAGGGAAAGTCCAATCCATGCGATAAAACTCGCCGAATTAGGACGACCAAGTTCGGTCAAAGCAGTTTACCTCATAAGACCGAGGACGACCATGTCTAGTCAAAGAGGTTTACTGCATAAGACCACTTCGGTTAACTGGGAAAGTCCGATCCACGCGATAAAACTCGCCGAATTAGGACAAGGGAAAGTTCGATCCCGGCGACAAAAATCGCCAAATTAGAACACAGACCAAAGACGAGTCCGGTCAAAGATGTTTATTTCATCAGACCGACAAGACGAGTCCGGTCAAAAGATGTTTATTTCATCAGACCAAAGACGAGTCCGGTCAAAAGATGTTTATTTCATCAGACCAAAGACGAGTCCGGTCAAAGATGTTTATTTCATCAGACCAAAGACGAGTCCGGTCAAAGATGTTTATTTCATCAGACCAAAGACAAGTCCGGTCAAAGATGTTTATTTCATCAGACCGACAAGACGAGTCCGGTCAAAAGATGTTTATTTCATCAGACCAAAGACGAGTCCGGTCAAAGATGTTTATTTCATCAGACCGACAAGACGAGTCCGGTCAAAAGATGTTTATTTCATCAGACCAAAGACGAGTCCGGTCAAAAGATGTTTATTTCATCAGACCAAAGACGAGTCCGGTCAAAGATGTTTATTTCATCAGACCCAGGACCAAGTCCGGTCAAAGAAGTTTACTTCATAAGATCAAGGACCAAGTCCGGTCAAAGAAGTTTACTTCATAAGACCGAGGACAAGTACGATGAAATTTTTTCGCTAAGCTGTAAATACAGTGTTAGAAGCGAAAACAAAATTTCATTTTCAAATCTTGTTCGGCATACAACTCCGCTACCCTACAAAATGGCGTTACGCTATTACACAGGACTATTCTACTGTCCAGGGTTGCTGAAGTTAAGCCACCTATCTGCAAAATCCTCTGGAAGCCGAGTTCGGTTGTTCCGAGCAGATGAAGAATAAGCAGGTCGACGAGATGCTATCCTCGACCCAACGCCTCTTCCCCGAGCCCGAGAAGCCCTAGCACCTCGGCGGCGAAGAGTCTCTTCACGAAGCATTTGCCGGTCTTGCTCACTCATAACCACAGCTCCTCTGCGAACTTCAGTCCGTCCTCGACTTGACGTCTCTGGTTGTCCCTGAGTTCGTTGCTGATTTGGAGTAGGATTTTGAACAAGGGAACCAGAGGTTTGATCTGGAGTACTAGCATCTGTTGGCGGGAAATGCCGAAGGAATCTCTCTATTGGAGGACGCCGGGAAAGAACGATGTCGTACCGAGAAGCCCAGCGCCGCAATGATTTCACAACTTGTTGGCAAGCCGGGCTCTCCAGCACATTGTTCCTCCGGAGTACGTGATATTCCTCCCACAGTTCGTCAACTCGTTCCTGAACTTCAGAGATGGTCATTCCCCCACGCCTGCAGATGAAATCCTCATATGCAGTCCTCTCGGCGACGGCAGTGTTCAGCTCGGCCTCCAGATCCTTCTTTTCGGACTCTAAGTCCTTATTATCGGCCTCCAGCTTCATTGAACGAGCCAAGAGTTCGTCATTCTTCATCTGGTCAGCTATAGCTCTTTTCTCAGCTTCGTCTAAAGCCGAAGAGTACAGCCGCTTCCAGTGAAGTACCTCCAGCTCCTTGAGAGTTAAGAATACAAAGCAGCTACGTCAGTTCGGCATTTCAGCTTACCGAGCAGGTAGTAAACCACAACAGGAGTAAGAGAGTACGAAAGGCTATACGAAGACACAAGAGCAGAAAGAAGAATTTTTTCATTCATAAGAAAAAAAATTTTCTATACAGGGAGGGCTTCAAGGCCATTTTACATAAAGGAAGAAACTAAACTAAGAGAAGGGAGACGAAATCATACTTCGCTAGCTTCGTCTCCACCTTCTCGGTGAGGTTCAGCTTCCTTCTCCTTATCTGCTTCAGCTTCAGCCTCTGCCTCCTTGCTCTCCCCAGCCTGCTCGGCGCCACCGTAGCCGATCTGCTGCGTCTCCTGATCGGCTTCCTTCTCCGGATGCCCGGCCCGCTCGACTTCGGCCTCCCGCTCCAGCGGCTCGGCCTCACCCTCTCCGTTGTAAGTCGAAGCGGGTGAAACGGGTCCCACGGAGGCAAAGATAGCCTCCAGGTTCTCGTCCCGATCAGCTCGACAACTCCGGACTTGGTCTGCAGAAAGCAGGACCGAGGACGAAGCAAGCTCCTCAAGCACCGGCAGACTCTGAAGCCGAGCTGCTATCTCCCGGCCGTACAGCGGCAGGACGACTTCAGGCCCCTGCTCGCCCTTATCGGTAATTAGCCTTACCAGATCACCGACAAAGGCCGAGAATTGGTGGCTCAGAAAGAGTTTCTCCACGAAAGCACGGAGACCCTCTCCTTGGGCAACCACGGCGGCAGCATCACTCCGTTTCGTCTGCTCTCGCTGGATGACGAGCTGGTTTTTGGCAAACTGAGCTTCATCCTGGGCCGAAATCCTAGCAGCTCTGGCTTTCTCAAAGTTTGCCTCAGCCTGCTCGGCCCGGTGACAAGCAGCCGCCAACTTCCTCTGCATCTCAGCATAGTCGTTGGACGCTTTGGAGAGCTCGACGGCGACGAGCTTGGAGAGCATATCGTTCCTCTGAAAATGGATAAGGAAAAAAGTCAACAGAGGGCACCAAAAATACAGGACAGAAGCCAAGCCAAAGAATCAAGAAGACAATTCACCTCGGCGAAGTCCGTGGGCCATAAAAATGGCTCACAGATATGCTCCGAAGGAGGCGCCAAGACCACGTCTTTCTCTGGCGCTCTCGGGGGCTTCTGGGTCTTCCCCTTCCTACTTGCCGAAGTCGACTCCGGCTTCTTTGGACCCGAAGAAGTCTTTTGCCTCTTCGGATTCTTCTCGGCATCAGGCGCCGAGCTGGTAGCCTTCTCTCTCTCCGGCTCCTTGGACTCCGAAGATTTTCGGGTAGCCTTGTTCAGCATGTACACTGCCAAAAAGCAAGAAAGCAAGGTTAGTTTTCTTCGTTAAAGCAGTAGAGCATAAAGATAAAGAGAAATCCTCACCCTCGGCCTCTTCGTCCGAAGACGAGATGTCGAACACGACGTCGCCCTTGACGAGCTCAGACTCCGTGTATTGTTTCCTAACTATGGGAATCTTGTTGAGCTCGCCATCGAGCTCGTCCAACGGTTCAGGCCGAGGATGACGGATAACGGACTTCGGCCCTCTCCAGGGAAAACTAGGAGCCGCGGTCCTATTATAAAAAAAGAAGCGATTTTGCCATTTCGGCCATTTGGTTTTACAAAAGGCCCTAAAAGGCTGTAAAGGGACCAAGTAAAACCAAGATCCCTTCCTTTTAAACTGGAAAAAATTAAGGATTGCCCTCAGAGACAGATCCTTATCTAGCCTACGCAGTTCGGCAGCAAAAGCCGATAAGTGCCTCCAAGAGTTCGGAGTCACCTGACCTAAAGGGAGTTGAAAAAAATCTAGCAACTCTACAAAGGCAAGGGGAAGGGGGAAACGAAGCCCGCATTCTAAGCTGGCTTCGTAGACGGTGGCGTAACCTTCCGGCGGCGAGTCCGCCCTATAAAGGTCGTCAGGAATCGCAACCTTCCCCCCAGGAAAAGAGTATTTTTCGTGAAGGGATATCACAGTATCCTTACTCAAGATACTGTGAAAATACTCTACGGTCTTCTCCCCGGATTCTTTCCGGCTAGAAGACCCCTTACCCCCTTCACCACCGCTACCAGACTCAGACGAAGAAGAAGCAGACATGGTCCTTACTCTTTGCAAAATCTGAGGAAATTTTTGAAAGCGGAAGAAAATCTTTCACGCAAAAGATAGAGAGTGCAGAAGAAGCCAATAGCAAAGGTGTTCAAACGATGAAGAAGGGAGGTATTTATCAGATTCGGCGAAGATTTCAAAATCGTCACACCGTTTCGAATCCCACCTTTTCAGGATTCAACGGCCGGATTTTACTGTCGCATTTAATGCAGTCACGTGCACGGCACGTCCCCTGACGTCAGCCTCCCCCGTACCTTTATCCAGAATGCCGAAGTGACTCGCTTCGCCGAAGTGATTCACTTCGTCTTTCGGGGGGGGTAGTGATGGGGTACGGACTAAACAAGCCCAACAGCAGTGACGGCCCATCAGCCCAAAGCCCAAGGAAGAGTATGAGTTCGGCATTACCAAAGAGTTCGGCCTCAGCCTACAGCTCGGTAAAAGCCAACCAATCAAGCTATGCTCTCAAGTCGGCACCAAGCTCTCAGATCGGCAACCAAAGCAGTTCGGTCTCAGTAAGAGTTCGGCCTCAGCCTACAGCTCGGCAAAAGCCAACCAATCAAGCTCTGCTATTAGGTCGGCATCAAGCTCTACTCTCAGATCGGCAACCAAAGCAGTTCGGTCTCAGTTTTCGACCGAACAAGGAGTTAGTGGACCCATGCAGGATTTCCACGACTTCCAACATACCCACTACCACGTGGCGTCAACTCAGGCCACGATCTTAGGCCATGACCTACACGACCTCCACGACCTAGAGTGATGATGTAAGCCACGATCTTAGTTCAATGTATAAATAGAACTTAGATCTGATGGAAAGGGGTTAGAAGTTCTCTAGAGAAAAATACCATATAGCAAGTCTGTGTTGTAAGCTGTAATTCCAGATCAAGCAATACAAACCTGCCCCCATTTCTCCCCGTGGACGTAGATTTACCTCAGTAAATCGAACCACGTAAAATTCTCTGTGTCGTGATCTGTATTTTCCTGCATTTACTAACATCAACAATTCGCGGACTCATCATAGGCCAAATGAGATGGAAATTTTTTTTGAAAAAAAAAACAGGATGGAAGCTGGGATTGAAAATAGAGATGGCTAGAAAACAACAATGGTGAGGGAACCAAGTTTGCGTAGACGAGCTGGTATTTATTCTCCATTTTTTCTATAAATGAATAGTATCAACCATGGTCGACTTGAATCCAAGACCTTTGGCATTAGATAACCACCCTACCACTAGACCAACATACACACACAAAAGAATACATATTTTCTCTTTTTTATGCATGGAGTTATTTACTATGAAATGGCTCGTTTAAATGGAGTAATATAAACAGAGATTTCTTCAACAAGGTAATGTGCAGGCAAGTTTGATGAACATATCAGTTAAAAAGTAATGGACTGAAGATAAATTTACAATTGAAATGATTTCAGAAGAAATATATTTACTGCCCTTCATTAAAGCCAAAGGTGTTCTCACCACTATAAGTCATGTAGAGAAACCCATCCTCGTCCTTGTATTCATCATAGATTGCCGATAACAAAGAAGCTATAACAACGAAACCACATTGTAAGCGAACTACAAACATGAATACACAGTTAATCACAAGGATCCCACTCACCAGTCGGAGGCAGCACGTCCTTGACAAAGATGAAAATAGCTCTCTCAGCACTCAGTTTGATCCTCTTCCGAACCACATAAACAAACTGCCCCACAGTCAGATCAGCAGGAACCAAATATCTGTAAATCATATGAACAAGGGAGATGATGCACTCTAGTAAGAAATAGTAAGAACCTATTATTCGCATAACCTAACAGCCACAAACTAAGGCTTTATTGCAACCCGAGAAAGACAGGTTTAAAAACATACATTTAAGCAGTATCTATCACTAAATGGGACCGAGCCTAAAATGTCTGAATCAAAATATTCAATCTCTATAAAGACCAGTGTTCAGCACATTATAGCTTATGCACCGGATGAGCAGTCATTCCAACAAGGACCTTACATCTCAGAATTAATTATTAAAATCAACTTAGCATATATCCCAAGTTTGCTGATTAAATAAACTGAAAAGTAAGGCAAAGATAAACACAGATAGTCAACAAGCTTTATCCGAGCAAAAAAAGAGAAAATCCTACTGATTATATTATTCTTTATCTTCCTTTTTTCTCTTTTCTCTGGCTGCTGGGGAGGGATTGAGCTTGGGACCTCTCCCTTTTACACAGGAGAGGATCCACTTCTGTGGCCCAGAAGTGACTACTCATTAGTTACGGTTCTTAATCAACACGCATCTACAAATTATACTAGTAATTCTTATTTTGCTGTAACCAATAATTGAACATGATACTTTACGCCAACTTCTGCAAAGATGAATATATTGAAAATTAGATTAATGAGCTCTTTACACCACAGTAAAGTTGCTGCTCTCACTTCTTTTTATCAATGTCAGGTACATCACTTCTTTCTGCCTTCTCCACAATGACCTTTATAGTAGCAAAAAGAAATAAGAATTACAAACACAAAGACTGCAAATAATTAGACCTCAACCACAGAATAAATTGTTTATAACTCACTGGAATTCTATCCGGATATTTTTCTCTGATACGAGCAGATTCAGCCTGTCTTTTCTCTGCAGTAATGGATACCAAAACATGAATGATGACTGATGAATAAGGAGATATTCTGATGAAGAGACCAAAGCTTGCCAGGAATCAAGCATGAAATGCTGGGCAAGCAAAAATATTATACATGTAGAAATATGTAAAACAAAAGCTGATGAATTGACTACGGAGTCCAGATTGAATCTATCCAGTACCTACAGAACAACGGCCGGCTGTTCATGACTATGTAATTTATACAGTTAACTCTTGCTTACAATCAAAAATAGACTCAACAGCAAAGTAAAAGCATCAAGAACTCTAATTCAGAAAGAGGTGTTGCACTATCCATTACATCCAGGGAAATATGTCAGCCAATTTAGGGGGAGCTTTCAATCTGACTGTTATTGTTTGGTTATCAGCATCCCAAGAGAATTAGGCCAAGCTATTATATTAACGTATCATTCAGCAAGAAATCGCGTACATGTATAATGTATCCAACCCAAAAACAAACCAATCAGATAGTCAATGGTATTTAATCACATATTTAACCACAGCAGATCAGCAAAACGAAAATTTTCCATTTGGGAAAGATATCAATCAATAGTAGGGGCGACCAGAACATTTACCTAAATCAATCAAAATAGGTCAAGGGAAAAAAGCATACCCAAAGGGTGCTCTAGTTTGAAAGAACCCTTGGCCATCGCAAGATTTGATTTTTTTTCTCCAACTGCAAATTTCAGACATGTAAACAACATCAAGAAACAGGGAAAGGAATTAATTCTTCACAAATACCGAAAGCCCAAAAGACTAGCAAACACAAGTAGTACTATATTTAAAACAATCACGGGTTATAGTTTTGCGTGAAGAGGGCAACTAAAACACAAATTCAAGCAGAGAGGTACTCGGAAACTTACTAAAGACGCAACAACAAACGGTAATTGGAGCTTGAAAGGGTGACTGGATATAATTTGGGACGTTAGAAACAAGGAATATGGGATAGAGATTATGAAGCAGAGATCAGAGGGACGAAGCTTATTCTAGTACTCCGTATAGAAGGATACAGAATTAGGTGTCCAATTCGTATACGAAATCATAATTAACAAATTCCCATATTTTGTTTTTGTTAATATTAATACTAACATTTTGTATTTTAATTAAGTGAAAACTTCCTCATTAGTTTAAAAAATGAACATTTTTCATCTTATAGAAATAGTTCATATTCATTTATGACAACCTTTTTTTCTTTCTTTTACTTTATCATTTATGAGTCTCACAATCAACTACACAATTTCAACTACTCCCTTGTTCCAGTTTAAGAGTCATATTTTGTCATTTTCGTCCATCCTAGTTTAAGAGTCTCATTTAGAATTCACAATATTTGGATATAAAATTTAACCTCATTATTGATAAAATTTACACTCAAATGCCATTACTTTCATAAAAATAAAACAAAACAAAATCTTAAACATACAAATAGTCAAAAGGGTCTCACTTTCCACTACTCCACTTCAATTATTATACACTCCAACAACCACTACATCACTTCAATTATTACACACTCCAACAATTTCTTAAAACTCGTGCCCTAACTAAAATTGCACTCCTAAACTGGGACTCGGAGGAAGTATTTTTTACCATTCTCTGTTACTTTACCAATTATGCATTAAAAATTGTGTCAACCCTAAATAGTCTAGTTCTATTGAAGGGAGTACATCATTTCACTACTACTATATGGAATCATACTATGTCCGGCATTAATTGACATATTTTGACTTAGTACGAGTTTAAAAATGTAATAATAAATGATTTGAAAATATTTTTGAATTGTGAGTTTTTATCGTAAGTATTGAATATGAATGGGTTAGTAAAATGTGAGGTCTTTACAAAAATAGAATTTAATTAGCAAGTGCTACTCTCTTCGTTCCCTTATAGTTGAGTAATTTTTTCATTTCGGGAAGTTCCATCATAGTTGAGTCATTTTCATGTATAACTTTATTCTCTCTTACTTTATTCTCTCTACTTTATTCACTTTTTACTTTATTCTATCTACCTTTTTTCTCTTTCTTACCTTTTTATCTATTTATCTATTTAACAAACTCAATATTCCTTTCTTAAACTCTGTGCTGAAAAGTTTCGCCTCAACTACGGAGGAACGGAGGGAGTAATGATTAAATTTGATGAAGTAATTAATACTGAGTGCTCATAGGGGGACCACCTCTTCATTTTCTATTTATATTTCCCCCTCTCATTGACATTGATATGAATGTTAATATGCATTTATAGATTTATACTTCAGATACTCTCAACTTTATCACATACACTGACATTTATATGGATGTTAATTATTAGTAGTAATATTTAGTTGAGTTATAAATTTAAAATTTAGGGTACTCAATTTTAACACATACTCCTCCATGTCTATGAAATATTGTCCACTTTTGTCATTTCATTCGTCTGTAAAATATTGTCCACTTTACTTATTTTTCATTTTTGGTAAATAGAGCTTATTTTCCACTAACTCATTACAATTACATTTTATTATAAAACTAATATATATAAATGTGGAATCTACATTTCACTAACTTTTTCACTCATTTTTTTCACATTTCTTAAACCCTTTGCCGAGTCGAATAAGGACAATATTTCGCGGACGGATGGAGTATACTTTAGCGAGGGCGATAGTTTGTGATGTGTACTAAATGAAATCCATATTGACACTACGATGCTAGAATTTTGACATAATGGTACTCTTGGAAAATCATTGAATGATCAAGATTTTTCTATACTACTCTGTAGTAAAAATATTTTTATAGAACGTGTCAATATTTTGACATAACGGTACTCGTGTTTTATTAATTACTCGGTTGCTATTAGGCGCCTTGACATTGGTATAAGTGTTTTACCAGTTTTAACCCATGGACTAAATATAGAAATATGAACCACACCAAACATATTCAATTTGCAGGTCTTATTATTGGAAAAATTAAATTTAATTAGCATAAAATCCTAAATTGGTATTTATGAATAATAAATAGTAGTAATCGGAGTTGGAAGAGAACAAGTAAGTGAGCAAGTGGTCCATCTTCATTTATACTTTGTAGAGGCCACCCTCACCATCCCCCTCCTTTCCTTTATTATAATTTATAAGGTCCCAAATTAAATTTGGTCATTACATTTATCGGCGCTCTATTCAATTCTAGTGAAGTATACTACTAGAATGGTTCACTGTTATTCTGGACCACCCTGCACAAAGCTCGATACCATCCGTTGTCGCCGTCGACATATTTAGACAAAGAGCCAGGGGATCGATCAAGACTCCATATTATAAGAAGTTGCATGTCTGAATTTATTCACAATTGTATTGAATTTTGATGTGTAAATGTGTAGAGAGAGAGAGAGATGAGTTAGGTGAGGTGAGGGACAAGAAGGGGGTCAGTAAAATCACGTGAAAACAGTCATGGGGATATTTAATGTTGTACGTTGAAAACACAGCATGGGATTACTTATCAACATGAAGAGAGGGACTCTTCCTCAACCAATTATTTCTCGTTTCTACACTCCACATTCCTAACTTTCCTTTTCCTACCCATAACATTTTTCTACTACCATTACCATGCCACCATGCCTCTTCTTTTGTTGTATCTTGGTAATTCACATATCATGCTTGCGTAAATACAATTATATAACATAACTCAACTCACGTAGATATATGATAAAAAGGTGTTACTCTAAACACAATGGAAGAGCATATATTACTATAACCTTTAAAATGATGGCTCATGTCACAAATATATATCACATGCACTCACAAAACCGTGCAAAAGAAGAAATAGGCATATTGCATTCTATATATTTTAAAGATACTAGTCCATAAAACCACGAATTTTGACCTAATTCTAGGTATTTTTCACAAACTTTAAAATTGTCTACAACATAAAGAACGGTTTCTTATGCATTCTAAATTGTGGTTATTTTTCAAATTTTCCTATGCAAGTAAAGTAGTTGGTTCTTTATTTTAAGGTTTTTTTTGATAGCGCCTGTGTGTATGTATCTATACGTGGTTTTATTTTTACTTGTTGAAACCTTTTTGAGGTGAATATAGTTTCAATTTTGTAGGCAGTAGCCCTTTCCCCCAACAGTATAATGTGCACGGGATTCGGGCATGGGCTGGTGGTGGCTTCTTTGGAGCACAAAGCTCTATTATAAGATTTATTTTGTCTCGTATCCTTAATTCCACTCATAATTTCCCACATTCTGTAACCACGCACCAACCTAAAGTAAAAGAGAAATGTAGGAAACATGAAGAAATGAGTTGCTGAAACTCGACAATGAGACCCCCCCATATTCATGATGTTAATTCAAACTTCTATTACAAGATCATATTTTATTCAGGGCTAAAACTTATATACATCCGGATGTACGGTACTTCCATCATTAATTTCTTAATTAATTTAGAATATATTAATCACAATCAGGGCCGAAGTTGACCTCTTTGATTTCTTTAACATTACAATTTGCAATATGTGTATAGATTAGCATTACTAAATTCCCCCGAAATGTGATAAAAGATGAAGATTCCTTTTCTTTCATCAGATTGCAACTTTATTTAATAAAAGGAAGAATACGAAGCTTGAAGCACATAAGGACAATGTACTGTTGAATTCATGATGGAAGAAATGGTCCATAAATAAAGGAATTAATAGTCCACTGGTATTTATAGTTATAGTTACAGCACTCCTAATACGACAATCATTTCACCCAAATACTTGACTATTCATAAATACAAATTAATAGATCACAGAAATCCCAATAAAAAACAAAACGAACAAACAAGAAAAGGCCACAAAACCAGAGCATGCGATAGAAATTAGAAGCTTCATCATCAATGCACATTTGACAACGACGGATAAAGAACAGTGTCATGGATTTAATTTCTTCGATAACTTAAATATAATTTTGGCAATGTATGAATAAATCAAAAAATGTATCTATCAGGTTTGAAATTCAAAAAAAGAAAACAAAATGCAGGTAGTGATGGTGTTAACACGCCTTTACCCCGACCTCATAAATGCATATTGAAGGCTCCAGATTTGCTGCAGTCACATTTTTCATCGTTACATAGCTTTTGAATAAATATACTCTCCTTTTTTGTTGTTGGGTTGTTGGCAAATTCAATGCCTTGTTGCTTCCAACTTCCAAGTTCCATCCCTCTCTTATTTATATATCGCCTTGTATTTCTCTTGGAGGATCACAATTCACTAATCTTTCCTCTCATCACTTATCCCTTTTGCTCTATATATTTATCTCTCATTGCAATGTAAAGGGTTGGTAGAGTGAGTGGTATGCTAATGATACGAGATATTGGTGCGGTTCAATTTGAAAGCCGTGTTCAATATGCTTAGAGCTCGGTTATTTGATTGAGCCGTGCCAATATCACGTATACGTATTATGCTAGTGCTTCCTATCACTCTCTTCCCCTTCCATGCAATCCCAGTGACAGGTAATACTCCATGTTCAAATGTTTTTTTAGCAACAATATCTGTGTTTTCACTATTATTGTGTTTTCTGTCTGTGGTCATTGGCCAAAAAGAGAGAGAAGGCAAACTTATAAGGTGAATGTCAGTCAATGGAAAATAGGTACACATACAAGCATATAGCTAGATAGATAATTATGCTATTTTTATGTGTGTTTTTACCAGAAATACTGGATAGATGCTAACTATCATCCAAATCTGTACTTGGACATGTTCTGTTAATGTTGTTTCATCAAATATATTATGTTTTGTCCACATTAGGACATTAGTTTTGTCAAACAAGGCAGTCATACTACCCCAAACTTATTACAGTGATGATACAATATTCTCTTCTCTCACCAACTATTCTCCAAGATTCATAATCACAATGCATGGTAGCTCAAGAAAAGTTTATCTCCTATAGGAAGAAGAGGAGAAGAATTGCATTTACTGAGCACTGCCTAAAGGCTTCCTACTTTTCTGACGAAGTGCTTGTGGTAGGTGCAAGAGTGCCTACTTTTTGGTATCATCATTAATGCTATTTCAAAGGAGCAAACAACAGTTTCCAAGTTGGTTCACATTTCTTCTCTCTGTAATAACTTCACAACTAAGCAAATCATATTTAGAGTAAGAGTAACCAGCGACGAAGTTTGCAGTTGATTTAGACGATAATGTATGGAACAAGAAGCTGAATTGCATGCATGTTATTATTCCTAGCAATGGATACTATTTAGTGTAAAGAAGATAGCAGAATTAAATGAGAAAGCGAAGAAAAAGACATACCTAACTGAGGTAATGTGCAAAGAGACTCGAGGCTCCACCTAAAGAGAGACACGGAATAAATCTCAACTTCAACACTGCAGCATCATGTACCCAACATGAGATACTACTTTGCAAATTGTCATTTTCAGCTTATATTAGCAATCCAACTTAAGACAAAGTATGACAGGCGTGCAAAGTGTCTTCCGTTATATAACTTCAAATACTCTTTAATCTGATTCTGTAGCTGAGAACTCTAACTCATAGACTGATCTGAATATACTGGAAATGCCAAGAGTTCTTAGTCATGCTTCAAATCAAATATCTAGAAAAACATAGGATAAGGTCTTGGAGTACAAATAAACTAGCCTCATCAGTCATCACACGAGAGAGCAGTTATTTCTTCACAACATTGCTCAAAATTTACTTCCATGACCTAATGGATAATTAGGTACTTGCAGGTTGAAACAGAGTACATGTATGTAATTGAATGAGTAAGCAATCATTCATCAGATCTTGCCATGACCAACAAGGATTTATTGGCATAAGAATTAGTTGCATACAGATATTTAGTTAACCAATGTTTTGACTAATTGAGACACACATATATAGTAACATTGTAGATATAGGGAGAGAGCAAGGATTGTGCAGCCCAAGGATAAATACATACTCCAAATTGAAGCTAGGCTAGGACGACATCTAATTAAAGCAACACTGACTGATACTCGCAAGCAGAAAACAAGCACAAAAGTAATGAAAGAATCATGGCTATATCCAACATCATCTTCTCTTCAACACATCATTTAATAGATTTAGGGAAAATTTGCACAACTGTTTCATAGCATGTTTTTCATTTGAGTTCAAATCCGACCAAATACCACAACATATTCACATAAAAATGAGTACATGATTAATCTTCAAATCCTCCGTTTACTAAAATATCAGTAATCTTCAATATCAAATCCTTCCCTCAATATATTTATGGAATCTCATTCCTGCCAAGTGGTATTACAATGGACACCGGATTGGGCGGGCCGACCTTAGAAGCTGGCCATTTACGGGCCTATGGTGTGCATTATTGGGCCCCCCTATATTGCAAGTTGCAACTCTAATAAGTTAATTAACTGATTTTTTTTCATTAATATTCTTTATGAGATAAGTGAATATATTAGATGGAAAAAGATTAGATACATGATATCTAAAATAATATTTCAATAATATTTGGTCATAGCCTCTTGATTTATTTGCTCATACCATGGAGGTGGTTCAAACTACCCACATAAAGTTGTGATTAGGATCGAGTTTGAACTTTTACCGTGGATTAAAGTAAGCCATGTTATTGTCTATAAAATTAAGAAAAAAATGACATTTAGTTTGTCTCATACTTTATAAAATTTAGTAATGCATCCGTCCACGAAAAATAGGACACATTGTAAATGGCACGGGTTTTAATATGAAATTGGTAAAGTAAGAGAGAAGGAAAAAAAAGTGAGAGAGAAGTAGTGTTAGTGGAATGTGAAGTCTATATTATTAGTAAGAGAGAAGGAAAAAAGGTAAGAGAGAAGTTGTTGAACACTTTCATTTTTTAAACATGGTCTATTTTTCGTGGACAACAAAAAATGACAAATGTGGTCTATTTTTCGTGCACGGTGGGAGTATTTTATTTTGTATCTTTACGTTTAAGTTAAAAAATGATGTTGTTTAGCCGTTCACATAATCACAATAATACTCCCTCTGTCCCAAGGAAGATGCCCCCTTCCTTGGGTGGCACGGGAATTTATACAAATTTATTTTGTGTGTAAAGTAGAGAGAGTAAAGTGAGAGAGATGGATACTCGTCCTTGACATCACCCTATTTCTACACCATCTTCTTATACCCCTACCCAATTACATTGTTTCGGACCTTGTTATTCCTAGCAAAGCGCAATTGTGACAAATTATTACATAAAAATACTACTATATTTTATTTCCCTATATTGAATGATACTAAATGTGGCATCGATTGGTCACTTATTGTATAGGTATTTACTAAATAAGAACTATTTTTATTGTGTTTTGTTATATAGAAAGATATTGTAAAATAAGTTTTATTTAAAGAAATTATTCAATAAATTTTGAGGCAAATTTTTTGGAGAGATGAGGAACAAAATAATTTAAGATAGAATACGTAGACAGAGAGTAAAACGGAGACAAAAATAAGAGAAAAAATATCAAAGGTAAAGTAGAAGAATAGTGGCAAGTTTCAGTGGAATGAACGATTAAAAGAAAACAATATAATTTAAACTAAAATACGATCGTATTATAGCACAGATCCACACTTGAGAGTGGATTATCTATTGTGGAATGAAACATAGCCGAAGGCTCGAAGTTAATGTGTTTTAAAACGATCACACTTTGAATCAAATTAATGCGGTTTCTTTTATATCATTTTCCACAGAAACATAGTGATTTTCTAAATAGTTCTGTCTAGGGGTGAGAAAAAAAACCGGAAACCGAATATCCAAACCGAACCAAACCGAACCGAAATTTGAAATTCGGTTCGGTTTTTTCAGTTTTTCGGTTCGGTTTGGTTTTAAAAATAAAAAATTTTGATTTTTCGGTTCGGTTCGGGCGAAGAAAAAAATCGAAAAACCGAATTATATATATATTCTATTAATTTAATATATTATATTATATATAATATATATTCTTTTAATATATTCTACTATATAATATATATTATATGTATTATTAATTTTATATTATATATAAATATTATATTAGTATATATAAAATAAAATAAAATACACATATATAAATATATATTTATATTATATTTATTTTTTTCAGGTTTTTCATTTTTTTTCGGGTTTTTCGGTTTTGTTCGGGTTTTTCGGTTTTTTAAGTTCGGTTTTCAGTTTTTTGGTTTCAGTTTTTCGGTTTCTCGGGTTCGGTTCGGTTTGAATTTTGAACTAAATTAGGTTTTTTCGGTTTTGGTTCGGTTTTGGCAAAAAACCGAACCGAAACCCGAATGCACACCCTTAGTTCTGTCGCATAATTCATACTGTTTTATGCCATGTGATTAATCTTGCAATGTTCATAAATTATTTAATATATACAATTATCATTAAATTGTACAAAGTAGGAGATCTAAACAGTATACAAATTTTGTTGTGTTTTTGTAGAGAGAAAAAGAGTGTTAAAATATATTTAGTTTGTTGCAAATTTATTCAATAATTTTTGTTCGAAGTAAATTTATTAAAGAGATGGGGAGCAAAAGATGAGGAACGGGATAATGATTTAATATGAAGATAAAAAAGGAGAGGAAAACATGGACAAAATGGATTAAAGATCGGTGGCAGACGCAAAAATATTTATCGATAGGGGTTGAAATTTCTAAATTTTATTCTAAAGTATATTTTTGAGTGATTTAAATTATTTATAGGGGCTTTTACATAATAATATGTAGTACTAAAATTGAATAATTTTTTTAAAAAAAAAATCAATAGAAAAAAGTTGAAAAAATAATTTCATTGAGTGCTTTAGCCTCTCCTCCCTATTACTTGAGTCTGCCAGTGTTAAAGATAAAATTATATAAAAAGATTAAAGAACAAAAATAAGAATAAAAGAACGAGATTGGAAGATTAAAATAGTGAGAAGTTTTTGTGGAAAGAAGAATTATAAGAAAACACTCTAATTTAAAGCAAAACACGAGCATTTCTATAAGCATGATCTGCTTTGTCCTCTTATAGCAAAGGATCTACACGTGGATTCTCTGCTATGAGAGCATCTGCAACGGTGGTGGGGAAGAAGGCCGTCGTCCGTGCCAGCGGCGAGGATGAGGCTCGCTGGCACGGCGCTGCTCGATGCATCGAGCAGCGCCGTGCCAGCGAGCAGTCGACGTGGCGGCACACGATTGGTAAAATTTTTTTTTTCTAAATCCTAAAAAAAAATCGTTAATTAATTTTAAATAATGATAAAAAAAAAAATTGTTTTCCAAATCCCAAAAATATGGCCATTTTTTGCCCATTTTTCTGAATTTTTTTATATTTTTTCCCCAAAATCATCTATAAATACACACATTCATCATCCATTTATCACATCAAATCATCTCTAATTCATCTCTCATTCATAATTCTCAACAGCGAGGTCTCCCCCACGCCGAGGTGAGCATACGACGGTTGGCCAGAGGATCAAGACAAGGCACACAATGCGCGATACCCGAACCCACATTCAGTTACAAGAAGACCTAATCAACCACATGTAGATGAAATTCGGCAACGAGTAGTGGTTTTTTTAATTTTTAGTATTTTAATTATGTAATTTTAAATTTTTAGGCTTTTAATTATGTCGTTTTTATTTTATTTGTCATTTGTAATTTTATTTAGGTTTTTTTAATGAATTTTATTATTATGGAAATGTTATTGTTTAATTGAATTTTAAATTAATTGTGCTCGTCCTTGCGGAAGAGCACAGCTGTGGGTGTTGTGCTCTTGCCAGAGAGCAGACAGAAAAAGTGGGGCCGAGCCCATAACCGTGCCGCTGGCAAGAGCACGGTTGTGGATGCTCTGAGGGGAAACTCAACACATGGTGATGTGTTAAACGAGCGGCACATTGAATTACATTATTGCGGCTTTCTTTTATTCCTATTTCCACCAAAAAAACTTGTTTTTCTTTATTAATAGGATCCCACTATTTGAATTATCCTCTTTTTTCTCTCTTTTTAGCCCTTTTTATTTCTTTCTACGGGTTCTATCTTAATCTTTTTCTCTTTTTCCCCAATCCCTTTTATTATCTACAAGTTCAATCGACTCTCATAGCTCATGGCTTGAATAATTTTGCTTAAATTAATTTATAATTACACTCTTTACATAGCAAAATTTACAATATTAATTATCATGTGAGGGAGGAGTACAATCTAATGGCAATTTTATTCAATAAACAGTATTACATCAAATCAATCAAGTAACTATCCAAGAGTAGGTTCTATATTTATTAATCATGATTCGTGACGGGAGTGTATTGCATAGTATTTCCACTGTGCATCTGATTTTTCCTTTTGAATTTTGCGAAAATGTTTTACTAGTGTTGTTAGTGCTCCAAAAATAATATACTCCACTCCATACCATCATACCGTCGAGATCAATTTTCAGCTCTATATATACGTGTCGATTAAAATTGTATCTCAGGTTATTCGTGCGTACTAAAATAAAATTTAACAACTCTAGATAGATTTGTCATTTGTGTACAAAGGAGCAAAGGCGTGACAATTGTTAGAGTGTCGAATTATTGGAATAATTAAATGCATGACACGGAATTTAGAAATTAAGATAAGCTATAGCATTCATATTGTTGGACCCAGATTATACAAATCAATAATATTGTAGTAATTGGACCCAAATTACACAAATCAATAGTACTACTAATATTGTATTTTTTCCAAAAATGCAAATTTACCGTACAAAATCTTAGGCCATGCCATTTTGTACATTTTTCTTGTTTCAATTTTATACTAGTACTACGCACTAGCTACGAAAATCCCCCCAAAAAGGCAAACTCCGACGTCCAAAACATTGCTACCTCACAAAATCTGTCCCCTTTTATTTTCATAAACCAAACCTATTCAAGAAGTAGCAAAAAGGCGATTAGTAATAGCAACTATACTATTCAAGGAAACCCGTTTTCGTCAAAATCGCGTTTCTGAGGTTGCTGAGATCTCTCCCTTTGAGAGTTCTTCCCACTCCTTCACACATGGAGAAGGAAGCGATCTGCGTCGACGCCACCCTCCTCGCCAGATACTCATGCGGCGGAAGCATCTCATCATCGCCGTCGCCGTCGCCATCATCGGTGTCGGTGACATCGTCGTGGTGGCTATGTGCACCTCCCTTCTTGTTCTTGGGATTCTTCTTCAAGATTTTGGACCAATCGGGGATGGAGAGGGGCGCCGAAGAAGCGCCGCCGGAGGATCTCGGAATGGCCCTCGCGGCGGTCAAGTGCCACGTGGACGAGGTGGGCGAATTCTTTCTTGTTTTGGAGCCTTGATCTCTTGCCTTCATCATGGCCCACATCTCCTCTTCTTGATAATCCTCCGCCGCCATTCCTCCGCCGTCGGCGCCGTGAAAATCCGCCATCGCAACAAGAGAGGGAGAGGAGGAGAGCTTCAAGTTTGATTGAAGTGGACGTTTAACAAAAGAGCTTACTTAGTAAATGCGCGCGTGTGTGCGTGGATATATATAGTGGTTGGTTAATGGTTAGTTTTAAATGGAGGTTTTCCAAATTAAAATTGCTACTCCACTATATTAATTATGGAGGGGGTTTTTTATTATTTAATTGGACCACCAAAACACCCCAAATCAAATTTACATATATCAAGGAGTGAAAACACGAGTTTGATGCAGGAGGAGAAGGGAAAAAGACTAATTCTAGAGGGATACACATGACATAATCAAAACTAGAAAATAAAATGGCAATAAATGGATTAACAAAACTAGGGATTTTCACATGAGAAGTCACTCACAAGTACATTGAATTTAAGAGCTTTGGTTTTTTTTTTGTTATAGATAAAGTTCAAAACGCCCACAGAACCAAAATAAAAATGAAACAACCCAAAAGGAAATGAAACCCCTTCAAGATATGTAGATTCCATTATTTTCTACTTTTAGTAAAATTAAAAGGCAAAAATGTCAGAATTCTGAATTAGGGTTTTCTACATCGATTGTAATCATAAATATACGTGTATAATCATAAATATGGCTTATACACAAGTTTCAACTAGAGGGAAGTGGATTGGGAAAGATGGAAGAAAACTATTGGGCGTTGCCCCCAAACAGCTTATCCGAACTTAGAGCATCTCCAATGGCGGACGTCCGATCGGACATCAGTGACGGGCGATCGGGACGTCCGCCATTGTGGCGTGGAAGGTAGGATACGGACGTCCCGTAAGGACGTCGGATATCCTCGGACGTGCGGGCGACGGGCGGGCGGACGTCCGCCATAGTGGTGTGGGTCGGACGTCCGGTATTAAATTTATTTATTTATTTTTTAAAAAAACTCTATATATACGGCTCGTTGCCCGCCATTTCATTCACACCACTTGTGTTAACAAGTTTCTCTCTTCTTTTACTACAAATTTCATTTCTACTTAATGGAGAACGACAGAACCTCCCCTGGCACGAGCGAGTCGCTGACTCCGATGTTTCCCGCCGAACTGGAGGGAAACTCTAGCGGAAATGCGCCAATGGTTCCGGCAATGTCGGGGATGGGTGGAATGCGTAGGATGGGCGGGATGGGTGGTATGATGTACCCTTACTTCGGTATGAACAATTGGATGGGTGGGATGGGTGGTATGATGCCTAGGGCAGCGGTGATGGGGGGCATGACCCCAAATATGATGGGGATGGGGATGGGGATGGGGATGGGGGGCATGACCCCAATATGATGGGGATGGGTGGGATGATGCCGGGGATGATGCAGACCGATTGGGCAAAAGGCTGCGCAGCGGAAGGCTAGGGGAAGCAACAGCGGGTCGTTCGAGGTCCAATCGGAGGCCCCTGCTCCCCCAGAAGAGTACGACCGTCTCGCCCGCGCGCAGATAATGACTAGCTTGGTCCGGACCATGCATAGGTGGCATAGCACGACAGATCTTGTGTACAAAAGGATGTTGAAGGATGTCATCGATGGATGTCGGCGCGATTTGGGCATGCCACCCATTGGAGATGATGGCGCCGAGATTAGCGGCGGGGACGACGGGGGCAGCACGGGCGACGGCGAGGGCGGCACGGATGACGAGGAGTGAGCCGAGTCAAAAATTTTATTATGTAATTTTTTCTTTTTTATTATGTAATTTTTTTTCTTTTTTTATGTAACTTTTTTTAATGAAGTATTTGCAATTTTCCCGTATTCCGTGTCAAAATTATAATTCCGTTACGTATATTTGTGAATTTGTGATTTTTTTATTGCGGGAAGTCCTAGTGGGAAGGGCGATGAGAAGGGCGGATTGTGAAGGGGATGTCCTAGTGATGTGGCAGTGGGATGGGAAGTCCTAGTGACATGGCAGAAGGTGTTTTTGGGAAGTCCTAGTGGATGTCCGAGTGGGACATCCGCCACTGGAGATGCTCTTAATGAATCAAGATGTGTAGCTGAGAAGTCCATATTGTAAAAAGAAAACTTTATAAAGAATGCCTAGGAGAAGGTGCTAATGCAATTGCACATTGAGATTTGAGGTTTTTTTATTTAATTGTGACTCAAATCCAAGTGACTCAAGTTTATGTAGTACTATTAGCATTTTAAGATAAATGTATCTTATTTCATTTCCATTACACTAATATATTTCATTCTATGAAATTTAATCAAATTATATTTTGTTCCACAACTTTTGAAATAAGAATATTAAATCACAAAGTTTCCATTTTTCTCATTTATCTTATTCATATACAAATTAATGTCTTTTGGTGATGATAAAAATGAAATTATTTCAATAGAATAAGCAAGTGAGATGATAAAGTAATAGAGAAGAAATGTACTCCCTCATTCCTGAAAAATAAACAACATTTGAAATGACACGGGTTTTAATGCATAATTGATAAAGTAAGAAATAAATAGAAAGAAAAAGTGATTGGAATATTGTTAGTGGAGAATAAAACCTACCTCATTAGAGATAAAAAACTTTTCTTAAATAAAATTGATCTATTTTTAAGGGACATCCCAAAATGACCAATGTGGTTTATTTTTAAGGGACAGAGGGTGCATTATTTTTTACTAAAAGGAGAAATAATTCACTTATAGTGGGATACTGTAAAGAGGAAAGGGACATGGTTATGATGAGATAGTGGGAGTACTTCATTCGTCCTGCTACAGGCGGTGGAATCAAGCCTTAATTTCACCCGACCATTCCAATGCGACAGTCCTCCTAAGAGTTTTATCCAACTGGGTAAGACTAAGCCCGTATAGTCACCCGACTGAGTACCAATCTATCTGTCCAGGAGAATCTACCATGTCGAGTAGAAGTAATCTTAACTTCATCTGGCTGGATCCAAGTTGGAATTCAGTTTGAAGCCCTATTTTATACTCCGTCAATGAAAAATAGTCTTATTGTTGGAAAAGACGAGTTTTAATAAGAAATTGGTAAAGTAAGATATGAGAGAAATAGCAGATAAAGTAGGATATATAAAAATATAATAGCCCCATCGAAGAAATTTGGTCACGTAACCGTTGAAATTGTACTCCCTTCATCTCAACTAAGTTGAGTCAAAATATTTGGACACAGAGATTAAGAAATTGTGTTGAAAAGTAGGAGAGATGAATAATGAAAGATAAAGAGAGAATAAAGTAGATGATAGAATAAAGTAAAAGTGATTGGATATTTTATTTTTTTGTCAAAAAAAGGAATACGATTCAACTTAGTTGGGACATCCCAAAAAGGAATACGACTCAACTTAGTTGGGATGGAGGGAGTAGTTTTTTTAGTATTTCCCGTTCTACTTTTTTGGCTTTTTAATAAAACAAATATTTTCATATTGTGGTCTTAACTTTATGTATATATTTCACTATTTTATTATATTCGAAAACAAAAAAGTACAAATACATACAAAATGGTTGTTAAAAGATAGGGCGGGTTAGAATTTGCCCTATTGCCGGTGAATTGGTAGGATTACCGAATGCTAACGTGGAGGACAATAAATTGCTATAGGGCGGACTATAGTCCACCCCATTGAGAATGCCCTATTGTAAGTTACAACTCCCTCCGTCCCAAAAAAATAAGGACATTTTCTATTTTGGGGTGTCCTATAAAAATATCCCATTCTATTTTTGGTAACTTCATTCTCTCTAATAAGGTGGGTCTCATTATCTACTAACAATACTATAATTACTTTTGCTTTCTACCTATCTCTTATTTTACCAATTGTGCATTAATTCTCGTACCGTCTCAAATGTCCATATTTATATTGAACGGAGGGGGTATATAATTTAGTTGGACACGACACGATAATGACTTGAACATGATATTACACAGTTAAACCTAATATTACACAATTGAAACATGTTCTAATATGATTAAAACTTTATCACAACATAAATCTAAATAATAAAATTAAATTATAATATTTCAATTGATAAAAGTAATTAAAATAATAATTTTATTTCTCAACGGATAAATCAAACCTACCACGACTCAACCCGAAATAATTGGGTTCTTATTGGGTCAGATCGATAAGGACTCAAACTCATAAACTTTGCACGTGTTCGTGTTAAATTCTCGTATTGTATCAAAAATTGACAGTGCTAGGGTAGGTGACTTTGGCAAAAGACAAGCTTCGATTGCGGCACCAGTGGTCAGCTGACACCATGGTCATCCTTCCTTCAAATCTCCTCATTTTTCCTTATTTGTCCTTAATTTTCTCTCTTTCAAACCCTGTTGCACGCGGAGCTACAAAAATGTGCATTCCTTGTAAAAAAATACTCACTCCCGTCCATGAAAAGTAGTATAAATTATTTCATTTTTAGCTTGTTCCTAAACAGTGCATGAACTTTTTAATTTTGGAAACTCATTTCTCTCTAATGAGGTGAGACCCATTCTTTACTAACAATATTTTTTAAAAAAATTCTTTCTATCTCTCTCTTATTTTTCCAATTATGCATTAAAACTCATGCCGAGCTAGGGGCGTAGCCATAATTTTATTGAAGGAGGGGCAAAAATATAATACTCCATTCGTCCGCCATTAGAAGTCTCATTTCTTGGCAGCACGTGTTCTAAGAAATGTTAAAAAAAGTAGGTGGAAAAAAAGTTAGTGGAATAACTTGTATATATTAGTTTTAAATTAAATGTGAGTAGAATGAGTTAGTGGAAGGTGAGACCCTATTACCATTTATGGTAAAAGTGAACCGGAACTCCTATTCGCGGACGGACTAAAATGAAAAAACGGGACTGCTATTCGCGGACGGAGGGAGTACATAGGAAAATTTTATGTATTTGAGAATGGACATTTAGTGTGGTTGAAATATATAACCAGAAATCCATGTATAAATATATAAGGAAATGAATGGAAGAGGAGGGGCATTTGCCCCATGTCCTCCTAAGCTAGATCTGCCGCTGTGTCGAACCAAATGTTCATATTCTTTGAGCACGGAGGGAGTAAGAACGTTTCATCAATAACCCGAGCAAATTAAATAGAAAAGGAAGCAATAAAATCGGTTTATCACCTCTTGTATCTAAACTAAATTATTATTCTTTTTCAGATTCCCTTTCAGACGGTGGGCTACGGAAATACTATGGGACATCCTCTTCCTCACACCAACATCATCCATATCTACTTCAGTAGTGTCGCCGGCCAAATGATCATACCTCAAATATCTACTTTTGGGCTCTAATGTTACTCCTTTAGAGCATCATAACTGGTTGAGACTATTATTGCGAAATCAGTGGTATTTCAACATCCAACTCAATTATATGACAAGTATAAGTCACATCGAACATCAGGCGATCGGCTATTATAACTATAACCATATCCCAAATTTATACTATCCACAGCACCAAATTTTATCTCCAATATATCATATTCATTAAACGAAACCCGTTAATATTAATTCTTGAATGCGAAACACTGTTCCTGTGTTTTGGGATTTATAGCTGAGATGACAGTGCAGTTCACAGTCTACTGAAAAACAGTACTAAAATTCAGCAGAACTTGGTAGGCCTTATCTTTTGGAATATGGGATAATTCCATAGCTACCTATATATATATATATATATATATATATATATATATATGCAGTTATATGTGGGGTAATGCCTGTGTTCCTCAGACCTCAGTGATTATATGCAGGAATATGTATACAGAGAGAGCATATTGATTATATATGTTGGATTAATACTGGTATTCGGAGCTTTTTTTTTCATGTCGAATACATAAGAGCACCCGCAACGTTGTGCCGTTGCGGTGCCTATGCCGTTCCGGAGGAACGGTTCCGCGGCAGCACGCGTTGCAGCCGCCGTGTCGTCGCCGTTGCGGTGCCTATGCCGTTCCGGAGGAACGGTTCCGCGGCGGCACGCGTTGCAGCCGCCGTGTCGTCGCCATTCCGTGCCTATGCCGTGCCGGGTGTCGTCGCCGCGGCACGCGGCACGACACGTTCCGCCACGCGCCGAGGCGACGTGGCAGGCTCTCAGCGCACGCGTGACGCCCACTCGCTACCCCGCGAGTGGGTTTCGTCACGGTGACGCAATAATTCATTTTTTTAAAAAAATTCGAATTTAATAAAATAAAATAAAATTTTGCTACGGTATTGTGACCGTTTTTTTATTCGTTTTGTTTTTTTTTTTTATTTTTTTAAAATTTATTTACTCTATAAATACTCCTATTTCATATTCATTTCACACCCAACTCCAACAGGATCTAATTGAGCACATTTGGGCAAACTTTGGCGGATGAAATTATTAAAATTGTGTACTTTTATTTTTTTAGGATTTTAAGTGTGTGCTTTTTATTTTTTTAAGTTTAAGTTGTAACTTTGTTTTAATGTTGTGTGTTTTTTAATAAAATGTGTTTGTTTTTTATTAAAGTGTGTTTTTTAATTGAATTGAGTTGGAAATAAAAAAAAATGAAATTGAATGAATAGTAATTTAAGGAACGGTTAAGGAACGGAGGGTTGCAGGTTGGAGTAAAAAAGTACAGTGAGGCCCGCAAATAGTAGTTTAAGGAACGGTATAGGAACAACGTTGTGGATGGCCTGAATTCTTTTCCCAGGAAGAATACATTATTAATACCTTCCAATTCATTAATTTCTGCTGATTAGAAAGGCTCTACTTCTCTACATCACTACAATCCATTTCATGCTTTACGAATTTCTCTATAAATACTTAAGTTATGTTTGTAAATGTATGTATAAAACGAGAAGCTCCTCAATTTGAGATTTCAAATATTCATGCTTTAAATCATGTAAAAAGAACAATACGCACGCCCGCACACAGAGAGAGGGTGGGGGAAGAGAGTTTCAAGAATTATTTTATTTATTTGGTGGGTGACATGTCTTGGTTTAAAATGGTATTGCCAAACGAGTCTTTGTCATTAGCTAGTGTTAAACTAATTATTCATGCATTATATTATTAAAGGATGGTGATTGTTGGGGTCGTACTAATCATGTCAAGATCAAATTATAACAAAGGAAATGCATATTCAATGTTATCTCTAGTTGTGTGTGAAATCAAATATTAATAATCAATATAGTAGAGTTAAATTGGCAAATAAGTCATTCCTAAGGATAACGATGAATTTATTGTATACTTCAGTGATAGACTTAATTACCCAATTTAAAGAGTGCAAAAATATTAATTACCCAATTTCTTGTCAAATTCTCTGCGGGTTGGTGGCAATGAATTATTAGGCTTTAATGTAAGTATCCAATTTATTTGTACTTGTACAGTCTTTTTCTTTCTTTCCTTTTCTTTTGAAAAAAATAATCCATGTGTGCCAAAATTTTAAAAATTTTCAAGAAATTCATTTGAACTTCTGAAAATTATATCTTTATTGGCAGCATCATAGCAATTGTCGAGGCAGCTAATTAAATTTTTTTGAGAAGATGATATGGGCATTCAACATCATACTATTCCTTAAACTTCCCTTTCTTTTTATTTACATTGTCCATATATCATTCCCTTATTTTACGATTTATTTTTAACACTCACCACTCTAGTCACTAATGCCTAAGGGCATCAGCAATAAAGCCTAATTTTGAGCCTCATTTCACAATCCTTTTTTTTATCCTATATCAATAAACATTGTTTCAGTCACAAAATATAGAATAAGGTCAACCACATTTTTAGTAACATTTCAATCTCATTAAATTTGTCAATCTATCATTTTAAATTACATATGTATATAATACGGAGTATAATATTAGAAAATAATAAAATTACAATTTACATATAATAACATAAACTATTTGAAAATAATAAAATTACAAATTTATAATAATAAAATTACAATTTTTTTTACACTTTTAAATAATATATAATAATACTCCACTTGTCCCATGTTAGTTGCACTTTTCTATTTTGGCTCTATTTCTATTTTAAGTAAGAATTAGAGTATTTAATTAATATATTTATGTTAGTTAAGTGTTCCTTTATCTATTGATCACTCATTATTTAAAATACTAATTTATTACACTAAAAAATCAATCTCAAATATACTAGTACCTAAAATTAAAAGTGCGACTATTATGGGACGGAGAGAGTATAAACTAGTACTCCTAGTAAGTTTCAAAGTGCATGCTTGTTTGATTCTGTGTATGGCATTGCCATTCTTGATTACAAACAAAATTAGTATGTTCACGAATTTGATGTGTTTGTATATATAAACCTCAAATTCTTATTTGATTTCTAGAGTTTCTATTTTTCAAGGACGAATGTAGTATATTTTTTATCCTTCAATTCTTGCTCAAATCATCTACAAATATTGCATTCATAAAAAAAAATTACACCAAACTCTCAACGTTTTCATTCTCTCTCTAATTTTTCTCTACACATTTTCATTAAAAATTGTGCAAATATGTCCGACCAACAACCACCATCCAACCCGAGTTGGAACTGGAGCCTGTAGCATGCAGACCCAAGCCCTAGCGGTTCCCAAGCTCCACCCCTTTCAGTGCCTTATAATCTGACTATTTTATTCGGATATTTAACCCACACAAGTGCAGCCGACACTAGTCAAATAAATTCACAACAAGAATGGGCGCACGACGTGTTGATTGAATCTCTCCAACGCCAATTGGGCCTATCGTTCATGAGGCGCTAGCGGTCGCCGCCGCATAATTAGTTTTATTTTTTTAATAATTATGTAATTTTTATTTTTAGGTTTAAATTTTGTCATTTTTAATTTTTAGGATTTAAATTATGTTAGTTCTGATTTTTAGGAATTCGTAATATAATTTTTGGATAATTAATGAAGTTTTACTAATAAAATATTTTTTATTACTTAATTGTATTTTTAAATTGAAGAATGAAATAGTGGGACCCATGAGTAATTATGGAATGAGATAAATTGTTGCATGTGTTGTCCCTTATTTAACAAAAGGAATAAAAATAGTTTAAAAGTAGTATGAGGCCAATGAATAGTTAATTGAGAGAGGTGTAGTAAGCGACTATATACATATACATATTAGTAAGATCCGTGATAAATATTTTGTGGGCGTAGTTGAAAAGATCCTAGTTTTTTGAGGAAGTAGCCCAATAATCTGGCTGTGATTGGTACACAACACAAAGAAGAGCATATTACACAAAGTGGTGTCTAAGTCATGAAATTTTTCAAACCGCCCAAATCAAGATAAAAAACTTTGATGAGATATGAGCACAATTTAACAGTGCCATTTACATCAGTAGAGCTTTTCAAAGGAGGTGGGTCTTTGGTTCCACTAAATATGCTTCTTTAGTCACACTAAACCATCATTTTCAGCTGCAAGTGTGTTTTCAGGTTTAAAACATCCTAAGACTAAAGCAATTTATTTGGTGGTTACTGGTTATCTTAGGCCCCCACTTGACTACTAATGCTATGCTATGCTATGCTATGCTATGCTATGCTATGCTACTCTATCAACAATTGTTGCATTTCACACAAATTACAAGACAAGTGGGGTTTGTCAAGATAGTTTCACAAAACAACAATCCAATGGTGATTGTTTTACCAGGAATGCCAAAAAACCTACAATCTCTACCAATAGGAGGAGCTTGATGTGATACATTCGATTACTGAAATGTAAAAAGTGGTAAACAGAAAAAGTTTTAGCTATTATTTTCACTTGGAAAACTATCAGGGGATTCCATTCTTGTCAACATGATGGATACAGGTAACCCCTATATCACTCTTGATAATTTACGTTGTTTCTCATGCTATGTATCAGACATCATCAACTGATATGAGAGCCTTTTTCATCATCATCAGCTGATATGAGAGCCTTTTTCATCACCACTTGCATTAGCAGCTTCCTCTTTGCCTTGCGCGTAACCACCTCAATTTGATTGAGTGAAGATAAGGGACTGATCCCTAATTTGATTCTATGCTTTGAATTTGTCGACATTCATACAAGATGGACATCGTTCGAATGAATCAATGGAATAATAGTCTGTTTAGAATAGCTTTGTGGGTGAAGAAGATTAACAATTTTGCAGAGACGGTGGCATGATTTGTATCATGTTGTCAATCTAGGAGGTGTGGAGGCAAATGAAAACGGTGCTGAAAAATTAAGTTTGGATGAAAAGAGAGAGGATTAAGAAGATAGAAATGACCACAAAAAGATTTTATCCCAAAAATTTTAAAAAATCTACACTATTTTTTTAAAACTAAGTTATTAAACTTGTTTAAATAAGAGCATCCACAATAGCGGCGAGCGCCAAATCGGCGAGAAAAACGGGCGCCAAATCAGCGCCGGGAATCGGCTAGCCGGTCCGCTCGCTGAACCATTGCAGCAGGCGAGCGCCAAATCGGCCAGAAAAACGGCGAGCGCACGCCGATTCCCGGGCGCTGGCCGATGCGCTCGCCGATCGGCTGGCCGCCATTGCAGGCTCCCAATCGGCTAGCCGGTTTTTTTATTTTTTTATTTAATTTTTGAAACACTATATATACGTGATTTGCACGTCATTTTCATTCGCACCACTTGTTTTAACGAGTTTTCTCTCTATCTTAATTTCTGTACAAGATCAACAACGCGAAATGAGTAACGCGGGTGGTAGTGGTGGGGATGCTGAGGAGTACGAACGGCGAAAGAACGAAGAGTTGAAGGCCTATACGTCCCATGAGATAAACCGGCTGATACAAAAGGCCTTGCAGCCGGCGGTACCTCGACCTCGACCCGTTGTCCACCGCCGAGCAGTGATTGAGCGGAATCACGTAGCTGCACATCAGCGGCTATATGAAGACTACTTCGCACCGGAGCCGCGGTTTAACGCCAACCTTTTCAGGCGGCGTTTTAGGATGATCAGTGCCCTGTTTATGCGTATTGTTGACGCTTTGGAGCGTCGATATATGTGTTTCCGCTTCAGGCACGATGCGGCTGGCAGACCCGGCCACACACCTATTCAAAAGTGCACTGCGACAATCAGGCAGTTGGCCTACGGAGGCGCGACAGACATGTGGGATGAGTACCTCCACATCGGTGAGATGACTGCCCTTGAATGTATGAAGTATTTCTGTCAGGGCGTGGTTGAAATATTCCATAAACAGTACCTTCGAAGCCCTACCCCCGAAGACTGCTAGGAGCTGATACAGATGCACTGGGAGAAGCATGAGTTCCCGGGTATGTTAGGCAGCATAGATTCTGTGCATTGAGAGTGGAAGAACTGCCCCGCTGCCTAGAAAGGGTTCTACATGACCGGCTACAAGGGAAAGAATCCCACGATGATCCTCGAGGCCGTAGCTGATTACCGGCTGTGGATTTGGCATGCATATTTTGGGGTAGCCAGGTCGAACAACGTCCTCAACTCGTCGCCCCTTTTCAACGAGCAGTCCGTCGTTGTGAAGACAATCAGATGCGCATCCGATGAGAGGAAGGTCTACTTTGCGGAACGGCAGGAGTCGGCGCGTAAGGATGTGGAGCGTGCATTTGGTGTGCTCCAGTCTCGATGGGCGGCAATTAGGGGTCCAACGCGTTTGTGGCATGTCGACTGCATTGCTGATATAATGTACGCCTGTATTATCCTACACAACATGATTGTCGAAGATGAAGGTGTACAACTGACTAGTTGGGCCAATGACGATGCTAATGAAGCCGGTCCAAGCCACGACATGCCCGCCCCCAACGTACGAAGTGGGGTACCTCACGATGAAGCCGGCCGCCTCCAAGCACATGCCGACATGCGCCAAGTGGAAGCTCATATTCGACTCCAAAAGGATTTAATTGAAGAGTTGTGGGCGCGGAGGACTGCACGACGTTAGTTTTTTTTAATTATGTAATTTTTTAATGTACTTTTTTTAATTTAAATAAAATTATTGCATTTTCCCGTATCTGTGTCGTAAGCTGAATTCCGTATTTTGTGTGATTGTTATTTTTATAATTTTGTTTATTGTGGCTAGCCTATGACTAGCCTATTGTTTGTCCAGTTGCTTGTCCTGATGATGTAGCAGAAGGAGTTTTTAGTGCTGATGATGTGACAGGAAGAGTTTGTGGCTAGACTATGATTGACCTATTGTCATTGTGGATGCCCTAATAGAAATACTGGAAATTCGAATTTTTGACATAAAAAAACACTTAAAACCCCAAATCCAAAACCCTCCGAATCAAACGCCGCCGAGAAGAAAATGGAGTTTGAGAAGAGGAAGAGCGCGGCCATGAACTCGGATGCACCAGATAAATCTCCCAAAGGCACCATAGACGCGCCGATCATCCCGCTGTTAATCTCCATCAACTCCCACCCCTCTTACTTCACGACTAGCTCTTGCTCCGGCCGCATCTCCATCCTCTCTCAGCCCATCCTCTCTCCCTCCGCACCCAAGAAGAAAGCTAGGGGCGGCTCCTGGCTACTCTTGTCTCACGAACCAGTTCACCCCCTTCCGTCTCCGCCTTACTATTTCCTTCTCAGCCGCCTCTCCCCGATGCAACCGAGGAACAGAGCATTGTCTTTAGATTTGAACCATTGATAATCGCCGTTGAGTGTGTGAATGTGGAGGCAGCTTAGTCTCTGGTTTCTCTTGCTATTGCTTGTGGTTTCCGAGAGAGTGGCATTACAAGTGTAAGTAAGAGAACGATGATCGCTATACGATGCTCGATACGGATGGAAGTGCCTCTGGGAAGCACACACAAGCTTATGGTGACCCCTGAGTATGTAGAGTATCTTGTTGATATAGCTAATGAGAAGATGGGGACTAACAGGAAGAGGACTGATCATTTTCATGATAAGCTAAGGGAGAATGAATTTCTGAGAAGTGAGATTGACGCAGATTGTAAACTAATTAGAAATGGTGAAGAAGCCTATCCTGAGGCTAAAAAAAATGAAGTTTTGGAGGGTTTTGAGGTGGGTGAAATGGAGATCTTGGAGGGAAAGTTGGGGAAAAGCAAACATGATCGCAATGATGAGAATGGTAATTGCTGAACACAAAATCAATTGTTTAGGAATAATTTACATATGATGGTTAAAGCTCCATATTTGATCTGCCATTGAAACTAGGTTAATTTGTTAGCCCGCCATTTTTTTATTGTTATTGGTGTTTGATCAGTGTGCACATATATTTTGAGTTACATTTTGATTGTTATTAGCATTGGTATTACTTTTTTTTAAATCCATGACTTTCAGGAAAAGAATTGAGCATCATAACTTGCCGCAAGACTTAAATATATGCAAATATAATCGAACAGGAAGACATGCAATTTGCTGTAGAAGCATTTTCACATATAGATTTATTTAAGAATGTATTTTGTACTGGCAATCAATTATCGAGTTCCACTTAGTATGAATTTACATGCACATAAATTTACATGAATTGGCTAGATTCTACTTTATTATTAAAATACTGTAATATTGTATTCCACCATAATTATAAACTTATTTGGCTATTGCACAGTAGTGTGGCCAACTGATAAATGTCTGATTGCAGGTCTGCTCTCCATTAATGTTTCAGGGGTTTAAATCTTTATATAATTGACAGGATCAGAGAAAATTTTTGGCGTTGATCTCTCTGTTATTGAAGTAGTTGGTGAACCTGTTGAGAGACTCTTCTTGTGGGGTCACTCTTCTTGTCCTTTGAGCCAAAAGAAGATTATTATTTTTGGTGGCTTTGGAGGTATTGGAAGACATGCACGTCGAAATGATCTTTTGATATTTGATATCGAATATGGAGTTGTGGAGGTAATTGCTGCTGCTGGAGCCCCTTCCCTCGGCTTGGTCACTCATCTTCCCTAGTAGGAGATTCCATATATGTAATTGGAGGTAGGGCTGACCCCATGAATATCCTGAACGATGTTTGGGTATTTCATTTGCCAAGGAAAGAGTGGAAGCTTTTGCCATGCTCTGGTAGTTTGTTTCCTCCAAGGTATTGGTTAAATGATTCTTGCTTCTAAAGGTACTCAGTTTGTTAAAATATCCATGTTTTCTCCTTTTGACACATCCACCTTGATTGGGGCATTACTGTTAAAAAATCTTTCTTTGTAACTGGGGTAACTTACTACAGTATATTTTTTATTCATATGAATAGTCCATTTCATTTAATAAATGTTCTCCTCAGCAGCATTCTATATATGGTGACTTCATTGTTTGTAGGTCAAATTAAACTCAGCTGCTTTGAAAGTTTTAAATTTTATTTTCTGTGTTTGGGCCTTGATTCATATTCATCTCACAGGCACCGGCATTCAGCTGCTGTTGTTGGTTCTAAAATATATGTCTTTGGTGGAATCCATGATAATTCAGTCTTATCATCTATTTACATCCTCGACACTCTTACCTCTGAGTGGTCAGAGATACAATCCCATGGAGACTTGCCTGGTCCCCGTCATTCACACTCAATGGATGCAAATGGGTCTAAGCTATTTATTTTTGGTGGATATGGTGGAGACAAAGCTCTTGGGGATCTTTACACTTTTGATCTACATAGAAGTCTATGGAGTAAGCTAAAGACAATTGGGCAGTCACCAAAGGCAAGGTTTTCACACTTGATGTTTGTTTATCTAAATTTTCTTGGTATTTTGGGAGGTTGCCCTGCCACCGAGCACCAAGAATTGTTCTTACGACATTCAGTCAGAATGCTGGAAGAAGATAGTCATAATAAAGACTACTGAAGCAAGCCTATTTGTTCGAAGTAAAATAAATGTGATTGGCGATCATCTAATAATAATTGGTGGTGGGGCTTCTTGTTATGCATTTGGGACGAAGTTCAGTGTACCTATGAAGATTATCCTGCTTCAGTTGATGTCCGGTTGTGATAATTCTGAGCCTACAGAAAATGGAGAGAAGGGTGTGGCCTTTCTACATTCTCAGTCTATAAGTAAAGAAAAAGTTAATGGGTCTACTAACCTAAATTCGGAGTTTGAAGAACTGAGGGTAGATAGTGAAGAGGTACCTACCCCTTGCGTTCTTCAGCTAGAAAAGCAGTATGCAAAACTGGCAAAGGATGTACTAAAAAAATTTAGTTGATTGGATCTTGAAAGGAAGGTTTACTCCCAGGAGGGAGGCTCACATATCTGTTTTCCTGTTACCAAAGAATTCTGCAAAGTATCAGGAGATAACCAGGGCATAGCAGATAAACTTGGACCGCTAGCTGATCAGCTTTCAAAGCCAACTTTCTGGCAAATTATGTTGAAACTTGAAAGACATCTCCAGTTCAGCTGCTCTGGATCTTCTTATGTCATGTGGTGCGACCAAGAAGGTGGATGAAGTTATCAAAGTCAAGAAAACTCCTAATTCTCCTTTCAAAATTTTGAAGGAAGTCGTAGCCACTTTGTTAGAAAATGCTGGTCTTCCTGCCAATCGCATAGAACAGTTACCCTCAAGGTGGTCTTATATGTGATATCTGTTGTTTCTGTGATGTTATTATAAGCTAACATTATTTTATGTGGTGTAAGTTCCCATAAATTCCTGAATTATAGTCTTTTATATTTTGGCAGATGGGAGCGGCTAGGGGATATTATTGTGCTTCCTGTTACATCATTCAAAGATGAAGTGTGGAATTCAATTGGTGGGGAGCTTTGGCCTCTTGTTGCACGTACTCTGGGGGCTCAACGTCTTGCACGTCAAGTAAGATCTGAAACTTCTCTTATCTTTTATAGAATCTACATGATTCTTCCCTTTGAAAGATATGTTGCATTTTTATTTCGACTCACAAAAAGAAAGTGAAATCTGGGTAGACACTTTCCACTTTCTGTTAGAACTTTAATTAGTTGTTGAAATTCCCTGTTGAGCTTGAATGGCACGGTGTTAATATGCTGCTAATTAATGGCAACTGGCAAGGCTTTATTTTCTCCCTGACAAACAATTGTGCTAGTGCTACTGCATTTGGATGCTACTATCTTTTGACCAATTTTCTTCTACTCAGTTCTGCATTTTGCCTTCTTATTAATAGTGCCCGAGTTCTATGTGAAGCCTTAATCAAAGGGCTGTCTGCTGATGGAGTGTGTTGATGATACTTAGGGTAGGATTGCGCAAACAGAAACAAGAGATAGTAAGTTGGAGATTCTTGTTGGAGATGATGGCTGGGTTGATCACCGTGAAATGGCATACTTTATTCATTTGATGCCACAAAGTGTATGTTCTCTTGGGGCAATCTTTCTGAGAAGCTGCGGATGGCCCATCTCGACTGTAGAGATCAAGTGGTTGTAGATTTGTTTGCTGGCATAGGGTATTTTGTACTTCCATTCCTTATGAGGTATGCTATTTCCTGAAATCCTCTTTGACTCAACATTCAAATTCATTTGGTTTTGTAAACCTATTCTATCAGTCTCCATTTTAATTGATTATCTGCATTCATTCATATGTCATGACTATCAGGGCAAACGCCAAAATGGTTTATGCTTGTGAGTGGAATCCACATGCTATAGAGGCACTCCATCGCAACCTCTGCACTAATTCTGTGGCTGATCGCTGTGTTGTACTGGAAGGCGATAATAGAGTTACAGCTCCTAAAGTATGGCAATTTTATCCTGTAGTGCTACATTGTTTTCCTTGATCATATGTCAAAACTAATTTAAGTGTCTCATTTCATGGCACTTTAGTCTTAAAGACAATCTCATTTACAGTTGTTTTTGGGCTGTCCTCACCTTTTGTTGGAACTTGAGATCCCCCCCCTCCCCACCTAGCCACCAATAAGAAATATGCATCATGTCTTAACTGTTGATTGGTAGTTACTAAGGATTAGTTACCAATATATCTTAACATCCTCCCCCCATTTCCCCCCTCCATATTCTATGCATCTTGGTAGAAGCTTCCAACTTACAGTTACTCAACTGACCTACCACTGGGATTACTATGTATAACATCTTTGGCTTTCCTTTCTGCAGTATTTTTTTGAGGTGATAAACCATATTAAAAAGTATTCCTTGACCGGATGTGACTGTTTTGGCTGTGATTTACTTTTACTTCTCTTAACAAAAATTTTCATATACAGGGAGTTGCTCATCGAGTCTGTCTTGATCTCATACCGTCGAGTGAATGTAGTTGGGAAACTGCTGTCGCAGCCTTAAGGTAACATTAATCTGAAATTGATAATGATTTCAATTATTTATCCTGCAGCATAATAAAGATTCCTAGTTTTGAATGCAAAATTTGTGTTTCTTGAATTTTTTACATATTAATCTCGCACAAAATGGGTAAAAGAACTGATTCTTCCCTGAAACCCTCTTTGCAGTCAAATATGTGTTGTAGGAGGATTGTTATATTTGCTGTGGGAAAACATTTCTTGAAATAGTCTGCATGCATATATTGCACAATACAAAGTTTTCAGGCCATGTTTGGTTGGCGGGAAAGTAAAGTTGGCAGGGAAAATGATTCCTGGGAAAATGAATCCCGGGAATATGATTCCCAATAACTTTATTTTCCTGTGTTTGGAAAATATCAAGATTTTAAATTTTATATTTGATTGAAACATCAAACTGAAAATATACTTATTATATTTTATTTATAAAGAACAATAATAATAAATTTTTTAATAAACTATTAATTACAAATAATAATTATTATATTATTATATTTATTATTACGATGTATAGTTTAAATATGGATCATCCATCACAATATATAATAATACAATTATAATTATAGTTACATGGAGTATTATAATAATAAATATTATATTATTATTATTATTATTATTATTATTATTATTATACTTACAGATATTATAATTAAATAAATTTTATAATATAAAATTTTACTTCGATTTTATTAATTAATTATTAATTTATAAATAGTAATTAGTATTTATTAGTATTATATAGTAATTTATATTATATAATTATATTTTAATTATTTAATAAATTATTAATTATTATTATGATAATAACAATTATATATAAATATTATAATAACATGGTTATAATTATGATAGTTTTAATTATAGTTATTTATTATATTGAAATTAAGTATGATTTATAATTTTAAATTATTTTTAAAATACTGTAATTAATAATAATAATAATAATAATAATAATAATATATTGCATTAAATATGTAAGAATCCTAAAATTGGGAAAAAGAATACTTAAGAAAAGTTAGGATTCAGAATCTTGGAAAGTTGTACTAACTTTCCTTGTTCTCAGGATTCTGATTACTTTCCTAGTTTGATTAAAAATCGAAACAAACACAGGAATTTAAAATTTAAGGAATCAGATTACTTTCCCAAACAAAATCCTGACAACCAAACATGGCCTCAGTGTTCTTGGATTTTGAAGATTGAAGGAAAAAAAGATCTCGATTGTCAAACTAGATTGACTATCCAAATGTTAATCTTCCAAGTTTTCATGCAACATCAAAATTGCAGGGATGAGGGTGGGGTGCTACATGTCCATGGGAATGTGAAGGATACGGAGGAGGGTCAATGGACAAACCACGTCATCGAAATGATCTCTGAGATTTCAAAATCACAAGGTAATCTGATCCACGAACCACAAGTACATATAAACTCTCTACACACAAAACTGATAAAAACGTGCAAACTCCACTTACTTGTAACTCGACATGGCTTTGCCTGCAGGTCGTTTGTGGGAAGTGTTGGTCGAGCACGTTGAGAGAGTAAAATGGTATGCTCCTCGTATTCGCCATCTTGTCGTAGATGTGAGGTGCAGAGTAAGCCAAAGATAGGACGCTGCTGCAGTCGAGGTATATAATGAAGATTCGTGGTTAAGTCATTGTATCAACCATTACTGTTGCTTAGAAGCTTTTCAATCTTTATTCCAGTTGAACAAAGATGATATGATAGTCAATATAAATGATTACGGATTCTGTGCGTTCATTTATTGGAATGGTTTTATATTCTATTGTCGAACATAAGTACTTGCTTTTCTGGATTTTATGTCTGAATAAGTTCTTCATTAAAGAAGATATCTAAACCCTTATGCATCTATAAATATATAATTCAATCACGAGTTTTGATTTGCATCTCTCAACTTTGTCCGAAAGAAACTTAATTCCACATCCTTCTAAAATTGGTAATATGAACTTAAGTTTGTATGTATGCGCGGGCGGCAATTAGGGGTCCAACGCGTTTGTGGCATGTTGACTGCATTGTTGATATAATGTACGCCTGTATTATCATGCACAACATGATTGTCGAAGATGAAGGTGGACAACTGACTAGTTGGGCCAACGACGATAACGAAGCCGGTCCAAGCCACGACGTGGCCACCCCGAACGTACGAAGTAGGGTACCTCATGATGATACCGGCCGCCTCCAAGCACATGCCGACATGTGCCAAGTGGAAGCTCATATTCGACTCCAAAAGGATTTAATTGAAGAGTTGTGGGCGCGGAGGACTGCACGACGTTAGGGTTTTTTAAAATTATGTAATTTTTTTTAATGTACCTTTTTAATTTAAATGAAATTATTGCATTTTCCCGTGTCTGTGTCGTAAGTTGAATTCCGTATTTTATGTGATTGTTAATTATTTGTTTTTAGTGCTGATGATGCGACTAGACTATGGTTGTGCTATTGCTTGTCTAGTTGCTTGTCCTGATGATGTGGCAGGAGGATTTTAGGGCTGATGATGTGGCAGAGGAGTTTGTGGCTGGGCTATGGCTGGGCTATTGCTTGTCCACTAGCTATTGGAGATGCTCTTATTTAGGCATATTAGAATATTAGAGCATCTCCAATAAGAATAGCCTAGCCATAGCCCAGTCATAGCTCAGCCACAAACTCCTCCTGCCACATCATCAGGACAAACAACTGGACAAGCAATAGCCCAGCCACAATAAACAAAATTATTAAAAACAAATAATTAACAATCACACAAAATACGGAATTAAATTTACGGCACATATACGGGAAAATTCAATAATAATATTAAAATTTTAAAAAGTACATTAATTAAAAAAAGTACATTAGCACAAAAAAATTACATTAATTTTTTAAAAAAACTCCTACTCCATCGTCGTCGTTCCTCCCGCGGGTACCGTCGGAGTTTGAGACCCGCTCGTCCCTGGAGTAGGCTCGTTGTTGTGCTCCATTTCGCGTTGTTGCTCTTGTACAGAAATTAAGATAGAGAGAGTACTCGTTAAAACAAGTGGCGCAAATGAAAATGACGTCCAAATCGCGTATATATAGCGTTTCGAAAATTAAATAATAATAAAAAATCCCGCTAGCCGATCTGGAGCCTGCAATGGCGGCCAGGAGATCGTCGAGCACATCGCCGAGCGCTCGGGAATCGGCGTACGCTCGCCGGCTGCAATGGTTCGGCGAGCGCCAAGAATCGGCTAGCCGGTGCGCTCGCCTCTATTGGAGATGCTCTTACTCGCTAACATAGAATATTAGGCAGGTGTGACGAGCATGGTTAAGAGCATCCTTAACCCCGGCCCGGATTCAGGCCCCAAGCCCCGTCCACGTTATCATTCCCCTAATTTTGAGGCTCAGACCACAACTCCTCTAACCTTACAGACCCCATCCAGACCACAACTATTAAATTGCACTATTTACAATTTACCACTTATTTTACGCGTGAAATAAAAAACGTCGAGCAATTAAAACATGGAAAAGTCGTTTTCATTCAAAAATTGAAAATTACAACATAGAAATTAAAAAAACATTAAAACATAACGTCAATGCTGGAAAACGTTGGTGCGTGACCAAATTTCTTCTATTTGATCCGCTTGGAGGCTAGTGTGTGTTTCTTCTTGGCACATCGCAGCTAAACGGGCCATTACATTGCGCATGTCGGGAGGAACACCCTGTACGGGAGGGTCAGTGACAACGTGGTTACTGGCGGTGCTGGAGCTTGCATCGTCGCTCCATGCCGTGATATTTTCTCCGTCGTGTTCAACGATCATGTTATGCATTATGATACATGCATACATGATGTCGGCGATTAGTGGACGTTGCAATCCACGGGCCGCTCCCTTCACCATACCCCACCGTGCTTGGAGGACTCCGAATACACGCTCCACATCTTTCTGCGCCACCTCTTGCTTTTGAGCGAACAATGACCTCTTCGACGTTGTCGGACATGTGATAATCTTCACGAACATGGGTCATCGAGGGTAGATCCCATCTGCCAAATAATACTCCATATTGTACCGACGTTGGGAACTCTACGTTCGGCGCTCGCCAGACACAAAAGTCGTTGAACAATGGAGACTCGTTCAACACATTGAAATCGTTGTTCGACCCATCGACACCAAAGTAGGCATGCTAGATCCACAATCGTTGGTCGGCAATGTCACACCCAACCCTATCTGACGTAACTACTTATAGTAAATAAATTTAAAATTTAAAATAAATACTCCACACGTCATGTAAATAAAATGCACATATTATATAAGTTCAAAACCAACGTTTATCAAGTACATACTTCAAAACATTCTGAACAGTAGTGTGACCCTCACATCACTCTATATACTACACATTTATGAGGAAGATAAGGTTGCCAAAACGCGTCAGCCGTCGAACCTGATAACACGTGCAGTTCATACGATCCACGTCAACCAAAAACTTCACTAATATCTTATTCCTGAAAAATAATAGTGGTTTATATGAGCCACAACTCAGTGTATATAAAACCTTACCTTTAATATCACACACAAATATCAAATACATTCTTTCACCAACATATATCACCAGAAGTAATAAATATCATAAACAATTTAATATTCATATGCATATGCCTCTCCGTTCTTTTTATTATTTTGTGACAAATCAAGCCTGATATCTGCCCGAAATTTCCATTATATACGACCTGCAGGTCCCTTTTAATTATTTGACCTAGGCATGCACAAGGGTCGAAAACCGCCGGTTCAGGGTCATGAACCGGCGGTTCAAGGGTCGGGGAATGTATGAACCTGAACCGGCCCGCCTAGCTCCCGGCGGTTCCGGTTCCGGTTCAAAAAACCGGCGGGTTACGGGGCGGTTCAAAACCGCCGGTTTTCGGCTTGAACCGCCGGTTCCGGGCCGGTTCGACGGTTCGACGAATATTTTTTTTTTTTTGCATTTTTCAACTTTTCAATTTTAATCAACTTACATTACACTTTTCAAGTTTGTTTTTTTATGAAATGTGAGTAAATAAAATTGAAAAAAATACGGATAAAGTTGCAATTTTATTGAAATTGCATGTTTACAAATTACACGTTACAAGTTACAACAATTACAAATTGAAAACATATGGCGGTCTTGAAGTCTTAAACAAAATTTAAATACAAATGAGACTACTAGTGAAGAACTAATTACAAATGACAAGAAACGATGTTGAAGTTCTTAAACGTATAAGTGTATTTTATATATACTCTTAACCGGCGAAGAAGATCTTTCTACATAACTACATTAAGGACACCTTTAGCAATTCAACTTTAAATGTTGAGTTTCGTCTAACAATCAACAAATATAGTAGAATTGTCAAAAGTTTCCCTCATTTAGCCGTATAGAGAAATATACTTCATCGACTAGAGTATATACAAATACAATTATGTAATTGTTTTTGCATATACAAAAACATATGGCGGTTCAACCCTAAACTGGCGGGTTGTCCATGGTTTCCGTCAGAAAACCGCCGGTTTCTGACCGAAAACCGGCGGTTTCTGACCGGTTTTGCAGGCCTACACACTGACCCTAGGCCTAGCCTCTGAAAAGTTGCCGGAACCGTCAGAAACCGGCTCCCGAACCGGCGGTTTACCCCGACAAACCGGCGGTTTACCCCTCAAACCGGCGGTTTACCCCGCGAACCGCCGGTTCCAACGGCTATACTAAACCCCTACGCGAACCCTACGAACCCCTAACCTACGAAACACTATTTAACCCTTTGAACCGGCGGTTCGAACCGCCGAACCGCCGGTTTTGAACCGCCGGTTCAGGTTCAATATATTGCCGAACCTGAACCGGCCCTTCCGACCCTTCAACCCTTCTGCCGGTTCAACCCGCCGGTTCCGGGCCCGGTTCCGGTTCATGAACCGGCGGGCCCGAACCGGCGGTTAACCGCCGGGCCGGGTCGGTTTGTGCATGCCTAATTTGACCTTTCCACGAAGGCCCCTCTTTGATTTGACCTTTCCACGAAGGCCCCTCTTTGCATTTTGACCTTTCCTCGAAGACCCCTCTTTGATTTGACACGAAGGTCTCTCTTTGCATATTTTCTTTGACCCGTAGGTCCATTATCATTGAATATGACCCTTAGGTCTATTTCCATTACCATTGATATCAGATCCGGGGCAGGATTGTCGCATATCCTCTTTAATCTCATGATTCAAGTAATTCTAATGCCATATAAAAACATATAATAAGCACCACTCACATATCTATTGCACCAATCACATATCCATATCATATTCCACCATCGATATCAAATAACACAACTATATCAGATTCATATCATATAATCCAAATATTCACTCCAAGTCAGCACATAGCAATTAACTACATAACACATGTAAAGTTAAAAGTGTGATTTATACACACCTAATTATAATAGGAAAACTCACTGAACCACAGAATCCAAGTTATTCAATCGTATGATTAAAAATCGAACTGTGTCGTGTGAATTTGAGATTGAAGAAATTTCTCGCGTATTTGCTGAAAGCTTTCTGTTATACATTTTTTTCTTCCACGGACCTCTTCTAATATCTCTTTCTCTAAAAAGTTTTGCATATGAAGATGTATAATTGTATACAAATATTCATATTGGCGCTAGCCGACTCAAATAAATAAATGGAATGTAATTATTCCAAGTGGCATGTCCTAAGTACACATGGTGGTACGTGTCACCTACATATTTAATGGTGAAGTGAAGATAAGTTTATAAGAGCATCTCCAATGGCGGAGTGAAGTGAAGATAAGTTTATAAGAGCATCTCCAATGGCGGACGTCCGGTCGGACGTGTGCGACGGGCGACCGGGACGTCCGCCAGGCAGGGGAGGTCGGATACGGACGTCCCGTGAGGACGTCGGGTGTTCTTGGACGTCGGCGCGATGGGCGGGCAGACGTCCGCCATTGTGGCGTGGGTCGGACGTCCGACCCGGACGTCCGATTTTTAAATTTTTTTTAAACTCCATATATACGGCTCGTTGAATTTTATTTCATTCGCACCACTTGTGTACTTTTTTTTATTTCAACCCGGGTCGGACGTCCGGGTTGACGTTGATGTTAGTACTTTTTTTTTATTTTATTACTATATAATTTTTTTTTCAAATCATGTATGTTTTTTTTTAAATGAAGTTGTTAATTTTTCCCGTTCGTATTCGTGTTGAAATTTTATTTCCGTAAACGTAAATTGTTTTATTTGTGAATTTGTGATTTTTTTTATTGCGGGAAGTCCTAGTGGGAAGGGCGATGGGAAGGGCGGATTGTGAAGGGGATGTCCTAGTGACGTGGCAGTGGGATGGGAAGTCCTAGTGACGTGGCGGGAGGTGTTTTCGGGATGTCCTAGTGGATGTCCGAGTGGGACATCCGCCCACTGGAGATGCTCTAAAAAAATCATGTAATAGTTAAAATATAAATATATAAATATATAAATAAAATTAATAATTAGGAGATTGGTCATATTCAATTTTGTGCCTATGTGTATAAGAATGTATATACATATATATTAATGTATCAAAATACTTCCATAATTCCATGCACTCATTCACGTTAGTACACATGTACACACTTAAGTTAATTATTTGGTATTTAAAGTACTCATACACATATACTTTATATATATAAATATACATAACATATAATTATGCAAATAACATTATAAATATGCAAAGATAAATAAAACCATATTAATATACAAAATGATGCATGTTTAAGGTTGGGGATGTCACAGGCTACGACCTCCAACTCGATTGTCGGATGTGTGCCCTTGTGCCCGCTAGTGTATTATCCTCTCCAAGCTGTTGGACAATTCTTCAACTGCCAGTGCATACAGTCGATGCTACCCAGCATCCCGGGGAAGCCGTGGACCCGCTCGTACATGTTCACCAACCTCAGGGTGTCGGCGGTCGTTGGCTTTCTCAAGTATGTATCCTTGATTGCTTCGATGCCTTCCCAGAAGAATTTAGCTAGACAACCCCGTCCAGTATGCTCGCTTACATGGAGATACTCATTGAACATATCTGCAGTAGTTCCGTAAGCGAGTTGACATATGGCAGATGTGCTGTTGCCGGCCAACAGCATTGGTGGTTTGCATGAAATACGAGTCACGAGCTACAACTGCGTTGACGATGCGCAGGAATAAAGGCCTCCGTATCCGAAACCGATGACGGAACATCTGATCACTCCATCGAGGATCTCTAGAGAAATAATCTGTGAAAAGTCGCAAATGAGCTTGTTCACGGTCTCAGTGTATATACATCTGAGTCTGTGGTACACAGATGTGTTGTTCGTTCCACGATTGAACAACAACTTGGTAGCGAGCGGCCTCGTCGTTGATTTCCTCTTGGATTGCGAGCATCGCCTCCTCTAACATTCTGGCAAATTGAACTTCAATTGCTCTTTGAGCATCCGATCGAGGAGACATTTTTTACGGATATATTTGCCGGTGATATAGTACTTGAGAGGGAGAGGAATGAAGTAGAATAGAAATGAAAATAGCGTGGAATTTATAGAAAAAATTTTGATTTTAAAAAAAATTAAAATTATGGCCTGGGTTCGGCCCGAACCCCCTCCAACGCTAGGTCGGGACACACCGGGGCACCGCCCGCATCCTCCATCCCCGAGTCGGGCCGCAACGGGGCGCGGCCCAGGCTGTGACTTCGCCTCCTCTAACGCGCAGGACGTGGGCCGGGACCTAGGTGTGGTCCGGTCCGCCTACGTTAACGATGCTCTAACACAGGCGGGTCGGACCGCACCTGGGTCCCGACCCGCGGCCTGCGCGTTGGAGGGGAGGGAGACGCGGCCTGAGTCTCGCCTAGGGACGGAGGAGAGGCCCGGGGCTGCGCCCGGTTGCATCCTACGGTCTCGGCCCGGAGTTGCAGGCTCTCGGGCCGGGCCACAATTCATTTTTTATTTTTATTTTTTTTGATAAGTCGAATTTTGTTGAGTAGTTGAACATACATACCTTCATATTTGTTGTATTTTCGAGTCGAGGAGAGGAGTAGTTGACGGAAATGGAAGTTGAGAAAGAAAATGAAAAAGAGAGGGGAAGAAGATGACTGAGTGGGAAGAGAGGAGGGGAAGAAGAGAAAGGAGAAAATTTTAGGTTTAATATATTTAGTGGGATGGGCTTTATTTCAATTTTATGTATTTAAATATTTGTTCAATTTTAATGGGTTGGCTTTTTAAATGTATTTTTTAATTTTAAATTTCTATGTTGTTAATTTTTAATTTCCGAATGAAGAATGGATTTTTCGTATTATAATTGCTCAACCTTTTCTATTTTACGAGTAAAATAGTTTGTAGTTGTAAATAGTGCACTTAAATAGTTGGGGTTTGGATGGGGCCTGCACAGTTATGGGAGTTGTGGCCTGACCCTGAAAATTAAGGAAATAATGACGTGGAGGGGACTTGGGGTTTGGATCTGAGCCACGATTAATGATGCTCTTAAGCCATCTTAAGAAGTGATTTTTTTTTGTTTTGTCTACTAAATTTTTTAAAAATTTAAAACTATCTCTGGTTCTTCACATTTTTTATAACTATCTCTGGTCCTTCACAAATGCTATGAACTAGTAAAGACTAAATCATAGGATATTGAATAAGAAAAAGGACTTAACTGAATCGAAAAATAAAAAATTGCCGAGGTGAAAGTGGAGAAACAATGACTATCTTGCTGATGGAGGAAGACGAAGGCATAAATTTTAACAACTTAACACTCTTGAATATTTTACTCTTTCTTTCTCTCTAAAGGTAGGAGGGGCATTTATTTTGGGCATGACTCAAAAAGTTTTTATGTATTCCTCATGTTTGTGTGTAGTAGGAGATGCAGTAAGTGATCCTCATCGCTATTATTATTAGTGTTTTAATGGTGGTATAAGTTATAAATAACTTGATGTACATGGGTAATAAATTGAGATAACTATTCATAAATGGAAATGCCCATAATTTTATGGGACAGACAAAAACAGAAAGTACACATATTTTTATGGAATGCAGAGAGTATGACGTATCATTATTTAATTTTTATTATGGGAGTGTGCACATAATTTTCCAAATTGATAATTTAGTTTTAAATAAACTAATATTAATTTATTCTAAATTTTACAATTAAGGATTTTTTTTTCTCGAGTTCAATTTTTCTCTTTTCTTTTATTATTTTTAATCTAATTTTGCTTTGAATATTTTGATTCGTGTATTATTAATCTTCTTGATTAGCTATTTTATGATAATTTTTCAATTTATATATTGAAATAGTTTTATGTATAAAATATTTGCACTTTTATAGTTGTTGTGTTTATGATTTTTTTGGTATGATATCTAAAATATACCTCATTTGTCCCATTAAAATGATTCATTTTCTTTTTTGACACTTCCCTTAACGTGACATATTTCTTAAATTGGAAATTTGAACTTGTTTACATTGGTCTCTCACTACTTAAATCACAAAACAATTGATGTATCAAATAGATATGCCAAAAGGATTTTGGGATAAATAGAATTAGGAACAAAAGCGTAAATAGTATCCGGCTCGGGCAGACTAACTATATTTCAAGAATACTCAAAAGGTTCAAAGAAGTATCTACTCCTACGGCTCAACACTTCAAACTATCAGTCAAGCAAAGACCAAATAAATGAAAAAAAAGAGATAATGCCAATATAATAGGGAGTATCATCTGCAAATGAAGAAAAAGAAAAGAGATTATGCCAAGTATTATCTACACCAGACCAGATGTTTACAAGCAATAAGTGTAACAAACAGGTTTATGTCTGATTTTGGCAAGGAGCATTGGTTGGCTGTCAAGTGGTAGATGAGAGTAAGAATGGTGATGGTGATGCTACAGCGGGATTCACCGATTCTGACTATGCTAGGAATGTTGATAATCATAGGTCCAATCAGGTTATGTTTTTTTGTGATGTACGGTTCAGCTATTAGTTTGGAAATCTAGTCTAAAAAGCGCAATTCCTCTTAGCAGAAGTTAAGAGTATTTGGTCTTGACAATTGCAGAAGCTTTTTTATTAGAGGTCTAATTTCAGAGTTACATATTGTTAGGAAGGTTGTTGTTATTGGGTGTGATAACAATAGTGCTTTCTGTCTTGCCAAACATCAATAGTTCCATGAGACATACTGATGTTAGATTACACTTTGTGAGCGAAGAAATAAAGAAATGAAATATTATAGTGTTTAAGTTCAGCACGGCTGAATCTGCTGATGTACTTACTGAAGCCTTACTAAGATATAATTTCGAGTTGGGTAGAGGTTTGATGAATCTATGCAAGGAGCAGTGTGGTGATTGAAGCACTCTCTCACACATCAATACAACTTTGTTTTCCTTTCGATTCAATCTCTCGTTATTCGATTCTCATATCCAATTGGTAACATATATATCATATATAGTTTTTTCTCTATAAATATCTATATCTAGAAAATTCTATATCCACATAATTTTATTAAAAGTATCAAGATATTCTAATACCTAATTCTAGAGAATTCTATGTCTGAAAGAATGACCACACTAAATGAGTTGGGGTGCCAAGTCCACCCGAACGGATAGCCAAGGCGCAGAATGGACAATGTGTCACACTCGCAGGTAGTTTGGTGCCAAACTATCATCCGGTAGGGTGACATATGAAAGATCACGAATTTTAGTTTTTTTTTTTTTTGCGACTTTTTGTATTCTGTCATCTTCTTAGTACAAAAGCTCTTTGAAAAACTTATTGTATAAATGTTTAGACATCTATAAACCTATTTTGAGTGTTTTGGTCTCCTTTGGAAGGAAGAGTTAATCTATTCGAATTCACTTTAGTTGCTTGTGTGATCTTGTATTGGTTAGGTAGAGATGCGCTTGCTAGTGTGACGTTATTAGATAAATGGAGCCATTTAAGGTGAGTTGCTTTGGTGAAAGTAGGCAATGATTGTTTTCATTGTATCAAAGAAGGTCCAAACACTTAAAAGAGATTCTCCCTCCATTACATCCCTTTTCTTATCCATTCATTTTTGTTTTAACTTTTTTTGGGTTGTGTTTTTTGGTCTTAAGTTAGCTAGAAGAGCAAGTTTTTGGAAGCTTTTGCTTAGTCTATCTATGTGCAAGAGTTCACATCCCCACCACTCCATCCACTACTTTACCCACATATATATCTAGACTAACCATGCCCACATGTTCCATCCACATATGTAGCAAAACCAACAATGGCCGACCTAACATGATCTTTATTCTTGTAGCAAGACATGCCATGACCCCTGCTTCGCTCAGGGATGATTATCAATCTCATGTCACTATCATTAGTATTAAGCAGCGGAGCTATCATTACCTTGAAAACAATCTGGTACTAATGAACGACTTTTCGTATCACACACTTGAAACTAAGGGCAACATTTCTTAATTCAGCAACGGCAAACAATAACAGTCATAGTGGAAGTGGCAACGACAAACGCAATACTCGCTGCAGCTGCAACATACGGTAGCTGCAGCGTATGTGGCAGATATAGCGACGCATACAGCGGCCATGACCTTTTTCCTCTATGTTTTAAAACGTTGAAGCGCTCTCTCCATCCCAAACTATATGCACCATATTTCATACGTATCATTAGCATATATTTACGATCACAAATTAATAGAAGAAGCTTGAAAGTTGTAAGCAGTGAAGGCGGCCGGAGCATTCGCATCACGGATTCCCGGGAAGATGTTACGGATAAAGAATAAATAGAGGCAGTAAATACACTGAATGTACCTTGTGTTTAGCATTGTATTAAGAAGAATTGGCTCGGTAGTTCTAGTAAATTCTGAGAGCATCGTTTGTATAATTGTATTCATCCACCATTGCTATTATCTTACGTCATTATTACTCTCTCCGTCTCTGAAAAATATGAATATTTGATTTGACACGGGTTTTAATGCATAATTGGTAAAGTAAGAGAAAAATAGATAGAAAAAGTTTTTAAAGTATTGTTAGTAGAGAATGAGTCTCACCTCATAGAGAAAAAAATTTCCAAACTTTTCAGGGATGGACTAAAAAGAAAATAGTTTATATTTATAGACGGCAGGATATCAATTTATCATCATCAATACAGTTCTTATTTCTAGTCACAGAGAATAATCTGAATCAATTTATCACTTGCAACAATGATCTGCAGTAGTTCGTCCGCATCACAATTGGATACCATATAGTATAAAAAAATTTGTTATGTAAAAGTAAGGCAAATTTTGCCGCTTCTAATGGTAGAAGTAAAACATTTGAGGTTGAAACATTTTGACACTGTTTTCTAAAACACCATTATTCATAATCTATACATATATCAAGGCGGAATAGCAAAAAATCCAATTTCTCAGTTTCAAGAAATATTGTTCACTATATTATAAAATTTTATTAGCATATAATATACTATATTAACACATGATTGATATGAGTATATTGTTCACACTTATACATCCAGTGAAAATTCTCTTAAAGATTATTCCTATGATCATTGCATGAAATAAGACCAAGTGGTCTCTCCCTCGATTTATTTTATTGATCAATGTGATTATGCCATTTGTACATATTACAATGTCATTGATCAATAAATGTTTTATTTAATATTCAAATATCTTTTATATATTAAATGAAATATATACATAAATTATACCAAAATTCATATTTTTTTTATCCTCTACAAATAGAGATCACATTTGCTATAGTTCTATTAAAAAAAAATCTCTATTTTTCTCCGCATATAATATTTCTTCTATTTTACAATTTCTTATTTTTTTAAGTTATTCACCATGGAAGATGAGAATAACATGTTCTCTAATTCCAAAATTTCAAACCTTATTATTTGGGACAGTAAGGGTGTCCACTATAAGGTGGACACGCCCAATAGCCCCGCCCCAGTTTTTTGTCCATAGCCCCGGATTTTTGTCCATAGCCCCAAAATTCTATTTTCGCCACTGTAGTGGACACCTCCAATAGCCCCCAAATTTTATAATCAATTTTCATTTTAAAAATAAAAAATTTTGCACGCGTCGACCGCCGCGCCGGAAGCTGCGGTCACTATGACCGCCGCGCCTATAGGCGCGCCTCACCCCCACCAGCCGCGTCCTCGCCCCGCACGCGGCGAAGCCGTTTCCGCCCCCCTCCCCCGTCCTCAGGCGCGGCGGCCACCCCAGCCACTATGACCGCCGCGCCTCCCGCCTCGCCCCACACCCCTCTTCGGCGACCGCCGAGCCGCTCCCATAGTGGACACTCTAAGCCCATCCCTATGAGTTTTCTTATACGAAGTGTGAAGACAAAAGCTCATCAACAAGAATAGTCAAAATTCCTTATTTAACTACTAGTGCTTATGTAATTGCTTACACTCCTTATCAAGGTGAGACGTTTTCCTAGTTTAGAGGTTACCATTAGAAGCTCTTTTATGTAGAAAGAGAATATGTAATGTGAAAGACAAGCCAAATTAAAACTCTTTTACTGTATTGTTCAATAAGTTTCATGTCTTTCTTTAACCTAGACCTTGGTATCAGAGCAGGAAAGCCAAATTAAAACTCAAAAGACTCCAACCAACAATGGAGAACAAACAAATTGATCAGCCTGAAATTTTGATTGAGATTATGTCAAACTTAATACTGCAGTCCTACAACCAGAACTCAGTCGGCTACAACCGGAACCACCGCCTCCAACCGGAAAATCAAAGATGTCGTCGATGGTAAGAATGGGGAAACAATGGAGCAAGTGAATGTTACCAGTGCCGCTGCCGAGAAGACGGAGGTCCGTCAAGGAGAATAGGAGATGGCATTTGGCGAAAGAGAAATATGAAAAATGAGAAGAAAAAAAAAAGTATATTCTTTATTTCTCAATTACTCTATAAGGACTGTACAATCCTTATAACGTGCTGGGGGCATGTCTTCTTCCGATTCGGATCCCGGCAGTTGATCACTCTCGTGGTCGTGCATGTCTTGGAAAAATTCTTTTTTTGGTAATGCATGTTAATGAAATTGCATTTTAATGAAGAGTTTTAGTTGTATTCCGACTCAGGGAGTGACGCATAACCATTATGCGTCGTTAAAAGAGAGGCGCATAACCATCATGTGTCTTTATTTAGTGACACATAAGGGTTATGAGTCATTAGGGAGTGACGCATAAGGGTTATGCGTCTTTTAACAATATAAACAAAAAAATATTTTGTTTTGCATAATTAAATTAAAAATAAATTGGAAGAACTAGAAAATTGAAACTAACAATAAAAATCAACAACAAAAAAAGGTGCTACTGGAGTACTAGAAAAAAAAATTAGTTAGTTTTAATTTTAAATAATTTTGAAACTACTCAATATAAGTATGCGTCTTACATTTCTTCAAAGTAGAGACCGAAGAAGTTTACCTATAGGCACGCTTTTAATTTATGTCAGAGTCTTATACATTTTCCAAGAAAATAACTCAAACAAGTTAAATTAAATAATGATTATAATAAGTACTCCCTCCATCCCCGAATAAGAGTCGTTAATTTCCATTTTGGGTCGTCCCCCATTAAGAGTCACTCTTCATTTTTACCATAAATGGTAGTAGGCCCCACATTCCACTAACTCACTTCACTCACATTTTATTATAAAACCAATATAAAAATGTGGGTCCCACATTTCACTAACTTTTTCAACCAACTTTTCTCTACATTTCTTAAAACTCGTGCCCGGTCAAAGAGCGACTCCTATTAGGGGACAGAGGGAGTATTATTTTTATTGGCATGTATATCTTCTTCTTCCCCAAGACATGGGAAACCATTTCTCTGCAACTTAAGAAATTTAAGTTTCAGCCCTTTTTATCCTCTAGTTTCCATCGATTTAATCTTCCGCATCACTAATTTGGTGAGGGCTGAACTTGATTTTTCAAAATTTGTAAATTGGAAAAGAAAGGGAAAAAAATTGTGTAGTTGCGTCCGCCAGTGTCCAGTCGCCTTGACCGCTCCGAGCATGCCCCAACCGCCCAGAGCGCACCCCGACGGCGCCCCACGTATCTCGCTCGGCTCACCCATGTTGAGGCGAAGCCGGCCTCGATCATGGTGACCCGCGCCCCGAGCGCGCCCCAGTCGCGTTTTTGACAACACACTAGGAGGCCCCCATTAAAATAAATTCCATAAGTGTTGAGAATAGTTTGGTGCAACCCTTAATATTTGAAGATGGCATATAAGGGTATCCAAGACTCCTAGCTCAACTGGTTGAGAAGGGAGGCAAGGATACCGCCCATCCAGGAGGTCTTGAGTTCGAATCCTGCCTTTACAAGGCTTGTTGCCTTGGGGCTTGGCATGCTGATGAGCCTTGACCTGTCCGGGACAACGCTGGTCCACGGGCCGAACCCGTCGGAGGGTGGCTGGTCTACGAGCGCATAATGGTTGTGCGTCATTAACCAAAGACGCATAAGGGTTGTGCGTTTCATTAATAACGAGCGTCACTCCCTAAGTCAGAATAAATCTATACTCTTTCATTAAAATGGAATGTTTCATTAATAACGAGCGTCACTCCCTAAGTCGGAATAAGGCCATCCGCAATGGGGCGAACGATGGCACGCCCGATGGCGCGCATCGTCCGCGCCCGCCATCGTCCGCACCATTGTGGGTGCGTGACATAGGCCGCGGACGATCGTCGCGCCCTATACTAAGGGCGCAGAGTATAGGGCGGACGATGCCTATCGTCCGCCCCATTGCGGCCTACGCGGACGATGGCCGCGGACGATAGGCCATCGTCCGGCCCACTGTTGGCTACGCGGACGATCGACGCGGACGATGGCACGCGGTTTCGTTTTTTTATAAATAGAGTTCATTTGTAATTTCATTTCACGATTTCACTTTCGAAACTTATTATTACATTTACATAATTACTACGAAATGGATTCAAGTCCCAATAGTCCTATGTTTAGCGGAGAGGCGCGTTGGCCGGGTACAGAACCCGGCGAATATCGTTCGTTCGACGCCGACACCCAGTACCATCCCGATTTCAGTACGGAATCGTACTGGTTGTCTGACATGGAGCCGTCTTCCGATCCCGATCCCGAACCCGCCGCGACCGCTTCCGCCCCAGCCAAAAAGAAGCAGAACCGGCAGCGGGCACAGAAGTTGCCGCCTCCCGGAAATTGTGATGAGTACGCCCCCGGCCGTACGAACTACACCGACGACGAAACCCTCATTTTGGCCCGGTGTTGGGTAGATATATCGGAAGACCCGATTTTCGCGAACAACCAGAGGCAGGGTGCGTACTGGGAGCGCATCGCTGGCCTCTACAATGAGGCCAAGCCGCCGACCGCGTGTGACACCCCGACCTTTTCTATTTCTTTTAAGTTAGTTTTTGGATTACCGTCAAATTTTTAGCCAAATATCGTTCCGTTTTATTTTGAGAGCCTGTGGAATTTTTTTAAGAAGTCAAAATATTAATTAATTATTCTAATCCTGCAGTCAAATCCCCAGTCAACATGAATTTCCTTCTCCTAATTTCATTCTACACGTTTTTTTTCATCAATATCCTTACTCCCTAAAATCTCTCCAACCATCAAATCCATTAATATCTATCAGTTTTGCATATATATACCCAAACCATATATATACCCAAACCTTTCCACACATATTCAAATTTTGGTAGAAGAAACCGAGAGGGAGAAGAGAGAGCCGACGGTATTCTGGAGTAAGCTGTTTTAATAACTAATTTCTTTTACTAGTTGGTTACTGTATCTTTTGGGAGTATATACAAATATATAATTTTATGATGATGGTTTTTAAATGGAAGGGGAAAGGGGTACGTGTAGTTTTGGAACGGGATGTGTGCCCATTTGTTTCATATTTTAGATTTAACTACTATCTCTCTAATATTATTTAAATGTTTGATGCTTTTAATGAATATGTAGGTAGCTATATGATACGTGTTGGAAAGGGAGTATGTGACTTTTAATAATCCTAATTAAGGCCACATTAACAACTAATTAATTATTTGCAGTTGTCTCTCCATTCGAATGGTATGTACTCATAATCAGATTAATTAAATTTACATTACGATAATTATTGTTCTTATGAAAGTACAGTAGGAAGAGAAGGAGTACAGTACAAGATAGAAAAGGGATTAGGAGTATATGCGTATTATTTTGTGAATGGAAGTCCTACATTTTATTAGGTTGCTTTTGAGTTGGACGGCCAGAGTTAATCGAAATACCTAAATTTTTTTTATGGGGAAAAATTGTGATCTTACCTACAAAAATAATTCAAGCCTTCGAATGCATGCATTTTAATTAATGCTTGATTCATTGTGTTGATTTATGTGTTATTTAAATGCTAAAGGTGATTCCTTGCGAGCTAGACGTGATATCAAGGGAAAAGAAATAATTCCGGATTAAGAACTTGAGGTGGACTTTCTTTTTAAATAAGGGCAATGCCCTAAGTATATTTTATGTGAAAATAAAATGAATATTTGTCATGCCGTGTTTTGTTTTATCTATGGAACCTATCTGATGTGGCTTTTGCCATCAATGGATAATCGAATTCGGGTCTGTCTAGGGAGTGAGTCCCTATTCAGGCTAGTGTACACCTATGGAGATCGTGAGCCGTCTTTTGGGTCGGCCGGTCTAGTGACTTGGAATGTGGCCACATTCCTTGTCATCAATGGATCAGATATGGTAGACATCTATGGGAAAATGACTGATCAGTCACGAGTTCTACGATGAAAATGATTTTAGTGTCTTGGGCGATTTCTAAAGTTAAAACCCCATGGTCACTCAATGGTGGCATGATAAATACTTTTTATAAAAATGTTTTCGGCATGAGTCCATTGAGTGCATCAAGTACTCAGCCCTGCATTTCTTTTTAAAAAATGTGCAGGTTGAGCGTGACGAATGCGGTGGGTGTTGAGCAAGACCATTGAAGAAATTTAAGTGTTTAGAATGTGTCATGTCTTCACACGTGGCATATTCCTTCTCTCAAATGCTTCCGCTAAGTAGTTTTCATTCTTTTGAGCTCTTGTATCGCTAAATATTGTTTCTTTTGAGTTGTTGATTGTTGAGATACTCTGATTTTATTCAACCTATTCTCATTTGTTTCGAGCTATGGTCGATTTGCGTTGTTTTCCCCTTTCTTCCCCGCTTCTTTAATCCTCCCCTAGTCGCGATCAACCGTGTTTTCTATCCTTAGAGAATGCGGGCGTGACACCGCGTACAAGCGCAAACGTGAGCAACTCCGCAAGCACTGGGATCAAGTGAAGAAGCATGTGAACTTGTATGCAGCGGAGTTCGAGAAGTCCACGCGGGCACAAGGGAGCGGCGAGAGCTTGAGCGACGTGCGCGCTAAAGCGCTGTTGTCGTACCGGTCGATGTACGGCGACTTCTAGCACGAGGCCATCTGGGCGCTCTTGAGGGACAAACAGAAGTTCCAAGGTGGAATTCTGCACACTGGTGCGCCGAAGAGGACGAAGACCACCGAAGCTGGTGATTACACGAGCAGCGGTAATCACCTGGTTGACCTCAACCGGACGTACGTGGATGAATGGAGTTCCAGCACACCGGTGTCCTCCCGGCGTCAAGGCTGCGAAGACCAAGGGGAAGGCGGCCGCGACCTCATCCTCGACCGCTGCAAACCCATCTTCGTTCCCGGAAACGCTCCCGACCCAGACGGCCACCGCGTTTGAGTCGTTGGCAACAGCGTCGATGGCGAGGACGTTATTGCAGACGCACAAGGCCCTCAAGAAGTGTACCGACCCCGACGAAGCCGAATATCTCCGGGCGTTAATCGATGAGCTGCGTCGGAAGTTGGGAATTGCACCGACTTAGTTGTTTTTTTTTGTAAGTTGAATGGTGTAACTTTTTTTTATTAATGCGTCACCATTTTTTATTTAGACGTTTTTTATTTACTAGTTACTTGTTATTTGAAAACATTTAAATTAATTAAACAAAACAATAAAATGATGATAGGGCGCCTTAGGGCGCCCCACTGCAGGTGGGGGGAAGGAGGATAAAACTGATGACGTGGCGCGCCTTAGGGAGCCCCGCTGCTGATGCCCTAAATCTATACTCTTTCATTAAAATGGAATTCCATTAGTGTCCTATAACAAAAATAGAAAGAACTCTGCATGTCTTCTACAACTGTTGGATCTCGAGGTCTCTATCATGCATATTGGTTTAATATTGTCCGATTTTATCAAATCCATGGATTTATTTTTGGATCATTTTCAAAAGATTTTAAACTGATTAGAATAAAAAATATTTATATATGTACTCCTATTTTCTTGTTTTCTAAGAGTTCGTTTGTTTGTCATGTTAAGGGGTAGATAGTCCCCTTATCTACCTTAATATCCTCGTTTATTTGACATGTTGCGTATACACATGACTCGGCATTCAATCTCAAAATCCGTCACTACAGTTGCTTGGTAATTCTAAATTTGTGATAACTCTATACCTGCTTTCAGCTGTGATTGTGCAAATCCTCAAAACAATGATAGACCCTCTCACCAACAAATTACACTAATACCCCCACCATTTATTCCTCTTCCTTCCAATACACCGACTCCCTCCAACCCCAAAGCACAAAATCAATATCTCAAAACACCCTTCTTCTCCATTCACCATTCAATCCCTCCAGACTAACCCTTCACCGAACGGCGGATGGGGCGCTTCCCTCGCCGAAGGCGGCAATCCATCCGACCTCCTCTTCCTCGTCGGCGGCGGTTGCTAGTTCTTTCTGCTCTTCTGTAAATTCACTTTTAAAAAAACAAAAACAAAAACAAAAACGTAATATTTCAAGATGATGCTGAGAATCTAGCGCGTTCCTACTGTCGTCTCTAACTACCAGAAGGAGGATTCCGATGTAGGCTACGACCGCAATTGCCTCAGAAGCTGTTTCCTACCATGTGTTTGATCTTTTGTTCAATTGAATTTTAATTTTGATTTTGTGGAATTCACTGATTTGGTTTGTTGAATTAGGGGCAAAATTACCTCTCTGTGTTTTTAAGAAGGATAGTAGCAATGTTGTTGTGGAAAAGAATTCTGTTGTCATTGATGAGAAGAAGGAGCTTCAACCAGATTTCTTGGATCCAAGAAATTAGTATGGATCATGTATATTATACTCCTACTAATTGTTTGTTTTTCCACCTTCGGAGTAGGCGCCACAGGTACAGATGTGCTCTCGTCAACCATCTCTGGTAGCACATCATCATGAAAAACTTCGTTGGGGAAGAGTTCCTCTAAAGTTGGTGGAGAGGACTTCTCTGAATCTTCATTCAAATCAGCCTTAGATCCATAAATTTTGTGAACTGCATCCCTTGTGTCCACTGACCGAACTCCCTCTGCACGGTCCTTGCCGAAGATCTCTTTCCAGTCATTCAACATTAACTTCAGGCAAAGATCTTCGTTTGATTTGGTAACCTCCGGCATCGCAGGTTGCAGCGTCCTCACAAGGGGCTAAATTTGGGGATGAAGTATGTATTTGAGGAGAAGTTGAAATTGGGGGCGCGAACGAATTTGGTTTCAGCGCCATATAGAGTTACGAGGATATTTCGGGAATTATAAAAATTTTATGAGGCTATTTTTGTCAATAGAATTTTGTATCTACCGTTTTGATGTATCATATCAAACAGATGTATGGCAAACATATGATACGTATATTGCCAAACAAATGGCTGAAGGTGATTACTATGCAAAAATGAAAACATAAAAATAGTTTTAAATATATGCTAACATATGTTAGACCAATATGGCAAACAAACGTGCCCTAAATGTCTCTGACTGCATCCCCATTAGGGAGAGTTGATTTTGAAAATGTATGATTTGATGTCAGACTTCAGAGCAACTTAAAGGGACCGTAGGCCAAAAGTCAGTGTGTACGCATTTATAAGTCTTTTCCACGAGCAATATATTTCACTATCCAATAATCTGAAGACATTGATGAAGTGCATGTATTTAAAAGTAGGAGTAGTAGTTAAGTTTTTGTTGGCTAGTTATTTTGAAGCCACGAGAGGGAAAAGTACCTATCAACAGAGTTTGAAGGACTGAAATCAAGCATTTAAAGTTGAATTTAAAATAAATTTATAATTTTAAAAAAAATAATACGGGCATTTGCTCCTCCAAGGATCCTTGTGGCTTCGCCCATGCTTTAGTTATATGTCAATAATAATAATAATAATAATAATAATAATAATAATAATAATAATAATAATAATAATAATAATAATAATAATAATTTCAGATATTGGCAATGCGATGCCATAGTTTTATTATTTGTTACAATTAGGATCATCATTAATCCCTAACTTTGATCAACTTACCGAACTCCTAGGATCATCATTAATCCCTAACTTTGATCAACTTACCAAACTCGTGGTTATTATATCGTCCCAAGTTAGTTGATTCATTTTTTTTACATAAAATTTAAAAAATTGATATTTAAAGGTTAAAGAGTGGTTAAAGTGGAGACTGAAGAGAATAAAGTATAAGATATATTTAAGAATACGACTCAGGTACTTTAGGACAAAGTGAGCACAACTGTATAATACTTGCTATTCATGAAATTCTTTGTTGCTAGCAAATATGATCCCATCATCGAGTCCATCAAAGCTCAACCTCTATCGAATTAAAGGCTCAACCGACTGACTGAATAAAATTAACCGTTTTAAATCTGGTGGCCTTACTACACATAGTACTACTATCTCCATCCCATCATATGTGACACATTTCTTTTGGACACAGATTTTTAGGTAATGGTGTTTAGTGGTTAAACGAAGAGATAATAAAGTAAGAGAGAACAAAAAATAGAGAGAAAAAGTAGGAGAGATAATAAAGTAAGAGAGAGATAGAGTATTGGTTTTTTGCCATAAAATTAATGTCCCACTTATAGAGGGACGGTCCAATATGAATACGTCTCACTTATGGCGGGACAGATGGAGTATAAATTTTAGAGCACAAAAGAGTCTTATCTGCAGTTTAGAGTGTCCACTATAGGGGCGGCACGCCGGCCGCCCCGGAAGCGGCTAAGTCGCGCCTGTCTATAGTGGGCGGGGCGTCCGCCCCGAAGTGGACAAAAAATCGGGGGCAGAAGGGCGTTCGGCGCCGAGCCGCCGAGGACACGGCTGAGGAAGAAGGGGTGGGGCGAGGGCCGCTGCCCTATTGCGTGGAAACGGGGCGGACGCGGGAGGCGCGGCTATGAAACGGCTGTGCGAGAAGGTGGGAGGCTGCTGTCCGCCTATAGTGGACACCCTTAGTCTCCAGAAAATTCAAATTTGCTGTTGATTTCCAAGTCTTCTCTTTTACTCATGAAAAGACTTGTCACAAGATTTATGTAAATAGATGTATAACGTGTGATATAAAATGTCAAACACAAAATATTTTAAATCAACTAATTAGTTTCAACTCATTGATGGATTCTGATTCCGACACCACAGTGCAGAAGAAGCTAGATGCAGCGATGCCATGGGTGGGCTTATACATCGCCGCAGCTTCTACAGTGTGCATCCTTGCAATGCTGGCCGACGCTTTCAACAGCTTCCGGCGCAAGAAGCTATGGTTTCCCTGCAAATACACCTCTCTCAATGCTTCTTCTTTGACTCTATTAGCCGTGGCAATGAAGTTGCCCATGGATCTCAACACCGTGATGATCAACACCGCCACAGATGCATCTGCAAAGTTCACCAGCTTGCTCTTCATGTCAACAGCTCTCAACACTCTGATGCCTTCTCTGGGATCCATGAACGACAAAGAGCTGCTCACAAATTGCGTTGGCCTAGCCCTTCTCGTGGTCACCATCACGGCTAATGTTTCCATTCATACCATTGAGGTGCAACGTTTGCTATCACAAGCAATGATCCCTTCTGTTGTAATGTTAGTTTCTCTTGCGATGCTAGTTTGCCTGGCGCTTAGTGTGTCAGTGATGAAGAGGAGTCTGAAACTGAAGTACGAAGAGAAGCACAGAGAAGCTTTGGAGAAGGAGGAGGAATTGGTGGAGGCCTTCAAGATGGATGATCAGAGAAGACAGATGATGAAATACTGGGTGATGGCAGAGAGCAGCTGCCCTCAGTTTGTGATAGCGCGTTCTAGTGTTTGTGCAGCTTCATCTATGATCACCTTCTTTTTCGTGATCATGTATACTTTTGTAAATGTAATTCATGGGATAATCAAGTATGTGCCAGGAAAGACGCCCTATGGAATTTACACCAAAAGGATTATAGAGATTCAGTTCTATGGGGCAGGGATAGCCGTGATTGTGGCTATGTTGAGATGGTTCGTCACAGTCAGGTTTCGTTGCTCATCAACCAACACGTGGATGATTGAAAGCTACTGGATTCAGACGCTCAGCGACTGCAGAAACAGCTCCGCAGGCATCAAAATTGGGCCAAACAGATGGGGCAAATGTCTTCTTGATGCAAAATGGTGTGCGCTAACTTTCTGCATTGGAGTTCAGTGTTTTATTGTTCTTGCAAGCAAAACCCTCATCTTCTTTTCTAGCTTCATGGTGGCTCCATTTGTATTGTGCTGCTCTCACATCAACAAGTTAGCGAGAAGGCATCATGATACATCATCGGGTGGTGACAACATGGATCTGAACTACCTAAGCAGTTATGTTCTGTTACTAGATGGCGAGGTGAAGCTGCCGACAAGCTTGGTGAGAAGCATGTGCCTCGAGGCTGATGGCATGATTCAGATAGGTAGAGTAAAGAAGCCCTCCAACCTTATAAATCTTCTAAGCAAATCTGATAGCTCTAATACTAGCCAAATTACGACCTTAGTTTTAGGCTTAGCTCATGATTGTTGGACTCTACTAGTAGTCACTCTCACAAGCATTGCCCTCGCCCTTCCCAACATCTCCCAGCATCAACGCAAGCAGTTGTTGAGCAGTGTGAGCGAAGGCCTTCCTCTTGCAAAAGTAGTCGAAAAAACTTTGGATACAAATGCGAAACTTAAAAGCATTAGGAATGCTGCAAGTGCTACTTGGGTGGAACTGCTAGTTTACTCAAAGTGGGTTGAGATCGATCTCAGAACTGGATTTGTATGGTGCAGAAACAGCAAGCAAGTCTTGCAAGAGCTCTCCGATAAAGCTGAAGAGATCGTCTTGGAGTCGCAAGATTCCAATATGGGAAATCCTCTAAACTTCCCAGCAAGAGTTGTGGCTGCAAACTCCATGTACAGAATTTGTCAGACCATTTTGTTGTCCTATGGTGAAGAGGAAAGCTGTGAGGAAATGTGGGAGAGATTATGTGTTATGATCGCAGATGTTTTTTCTGCGTGTCTCACCAATTTGCCATATGCTATAACCAAAATGTGTCACCAGAGTTGCATTGAAAAGAGAAACAACAACGTGCGCGAAGCGTTTCTGCTTTTGGGGAAGACGGAAGAAGTTGTTGGAATTGTCCGACAACAGAGACGGCTATGTATAGATCATAACGAAGAAGCTTTGACGCTGTCAAGCATGAATGACTTGGCTGTAACTGTAGATTGTTGAGCATGCCACATACTCGAGCCGACAGTGCCATCGAAAATGAAATGGCATATTGAGGTATTCACATGTGAATTGTCCACATAATAAATGTGAGGTAAAAAGAGATCAACTTAAATGCCATGCCTAGTGAGTGATCACTAGTTAGTTTTAGGATAGAATCTGCCTATGGTTTTATTGATCTCCACTTTACGTATTAAGCAACTTTTCATAACATTTGTAAGATTTAACACTTTGTTGGTCCCCTAGCTTGTGCTTTGGGGAGGGGGTGGTTCTCCCTAGAGAAAATGGCTTGAGTTTATTGTAATTCTCTATTTATTTACCCACCGAAGCAAAACAATAAAATATTGTATTCCGTAATAGTTATAATATTGAAAACTTTCATTTTCCGAATGTGCCCTATTTTTTTGGACAACCAAAAATGGTAAATGTGCTATATTTTTCGTGGACGAAAGGAGTACAAATTTTTTGCAAATTGGCGGAAACTTCTCTTTGATTTTCTCCCAAAAAAATTTCCCAAAAAATCTGTAACTTTATGTATTTATAGATAGATCAGAGATAAATAGATATATTATAAATTATAGATTATAGATTTGCAAGAAATTTATAATGATTTTTTTAATTGTATTTTTAAAACTGCATTTATATTTCTTAAACCATTAGTCACTAGAATTATTTTAAGAAACTACCTTTATAACTTCTCAACCAGCAATCAATAGCATGAAAAAGTAGATATAGCTCTTAAAAAATTTGAATGATGATGATAAATGGAGGTCAACCAATGGAGTACAAAAAGCTGCAAATCAATTTATAGAAAGTGATGCAAAGTGTGTTACAGATACAAGTGTGATCAAATACACAAATTTAAAAAAAGAATTTAGAGATAGATTAGGCATCCAATATAGCCAATTTGGAGAAAGAGCTTCTCTGCGTCTCGAATTGTGAAATCTGAATTAGGCAATTAGATTTAGAGTAATGCTATGGAGCCATAACGTGGCTAGCCACACAATGGCATTTTTATAAATAATTATAAAAGTCAATGCAATAAATTAATAGTAATAGTTAGTGCTAGGATAATTTTACTTAATTACCCTTTTCTCAATTTTTTACTTTAAATTTACATTTACAACATTATCTCTCCAATTTATGCACAACTTACGAAATAGTTTATGCACAATTTCCGTCAAATTATATGTATGCACAATTTACATCAAATTATATGTATGTTGTATTGGAAATAATCATATCATACCTATTAACTAAGAGACATCACAATATATCATAAATAAATTGTGGTAATAAGTAGTATATATGCTTGCATATATATTTTATGATCTAGTTTAATAAGATCAACTAATCTTAAATATAATGTTACTCCTAGCTATTCTAATTTGGTAATCAATTTTCATGAATGTGCAAAGTTATATAATTGTATTGCATATCATATAAAGTATACTTCTATATTGTATTAGAATTGGATCATGTCTTCTAAACTGTAAATATAAGTCACATATTAATATTATAAATTATTGTGTATTTTAGATGCTACTTTATTATGTAAAATAATTTAATTTGTTACATTGCAAAAAATAACTAATATTATATAATTATCATATTATTGCAAAAAAAACTATTATATCACATAATTCAACTTACACACCAATAACTAAACTTGCTAATAATATTAATAATAACATATAATAGTAATAATATTGAGTTATATAGATAACATGGATAAAGTTTAAATACAAAATACATTTAAAGGTCATTGTACTACTTATACGAGTTTGGCCGTAATGGTATATGAGCCGTAATGGTATATGAGTAGCTTTATATCATTATTATATGCTATATTATGATACCATTTAAAATCAATTAAACATTCTATTTTTCATCTTTTACGTGTATTTTTTTCTCTTTAGTGTCATTTATTTTTATTTTTATGTTTTTCTTTGATTTTACATTGTGGTGTCATTTAATACTTAAAAATATTTGATCCCAAATTATTAAATAAATCTAAGACCAATAAAAAATTCTTCGTTAAATTGAAGATCAATTCAAATGTCCAATCTAATCTAATACTAGATGACGCCCAATTAAATTTAAAATCTACTCAGGATCTAAATTACTTAAATGAATGAAAATTAATTTGAATATCAAATTATACGATCGAAATAATTAATCTTTAGTTGCATTAAAGATCAATTAGAAATAAATAAAATTTAATTATAAATAGATTAAGCATATTATTAAATTATAAAATATCATACTATAGTTATATAATATAACAAAATGTTAACAGAATTATAATTATTGATAATACAATTATCATTGATAATTAATCTATAGTATTATCACAAATGTAGGATCATACTATACATGTAAAAATTGACACTGCATATTGTGTATACATAAAAAATCTAAATGTTCAATTATAATGTCGTAATAATATACTATTAACTTATACATTTGTCAAATTTTATATTCATGTGATATAGTAACATTTTAAGATTAATAATGTTTTATTTTCAACCCTTGATATTATTAATTTATATACTATAAATCGTTATTAGAATTTTTAATATTAGGGATTATTATGTTTGACATATTATAATATTTTGAGTTGTTATAAATTAATAGTCTCAATGAAATACAAATGACTGCATGTTATCACAATATTATTAATCAATGCAGTACTATTTAGTTATTTACTACTATGATATAAATTTTAAGATTATAATAGGTGCTACAACTATATGGTGTAATATATTTTTAATAAATGAACAATCTGAAAAGATAGAATGAAGGATAACATTAATAAGTAAAGAAAAAAAGAGGGAGCCGATGAGTGGGGTGTCTAGATTTGATATTTTTTAGATATATTTTTTGTATAAATAGATTTGATAAGTATTTAATATATAAGGGCATATTAGTCTTTAAAAATTGCAACTCTCTAGATGCATAAATTTCATCCATTTAGCATTAAATGCACAGAAATTTTAATAATTTTTAAATATTATGGCTGGCCATAATATGGCCATTTAGCATCACCCTTAGATTTAATATCATCTCATTATTGAGCCATGTGCTTTGAAAAGAAGATCAGAGACAGAGTGTGTATCCCATCCATAAAGCCACAATTTTCTTTTCTCGCATGCTGTAAGTGGGGTGAAAAGAGAGGGTTGTATCTAATGAGTATTAGCTGTCGTGGAAAAAAAAATAGCTTATCCTCCCAGCTTCAGCCTTTAAAAGCCATCCCCCCACTGTCCCTTAAACTACTATTTGAGAGCCCAACTGTACTTTATTCCTCTATCCCTTAACTAAGGGACGGAACCTGCAACCCTCCGTCCCTTAACCGTCCCTTAACCGTCCCTTATTCCGTCCCTTAAATTACTATTTATTTAATTTCATTTTTTATTTTTTTCCAATCCAATTTAATTAAAACAAACACACTTTATTAAAAAACACACAACATAAAAAAACACACAACATAATTTAAAATACAAATTTAAAGAAAATAAAAAAACTACTCCGCCGACTAATCATCCTCCGGAGGCGGTCGAGGTTGAGGGGGAGTCAGAAGGCCAAGTTGTGCTACCATATGCACAATTCCGTTCCACCAGGCCGCGAATTGGGCGTGTGAGAAGCGGGAAGTGTCCGCCATTGTGGCGGTCATGTACGCCACTATAAGTGTGTCCGAGCCTCCCCGCGAGCCCGATCCCGAGGCCGCCTGGCTTGATTCGCCTCGGCCCTTCCTCGCTCTAGCCGCCTTCGTCCCTTGCGGCCGACGGCGCCCACGGCTGGATCCTCCAGCATCGCCGACCGTACCCGCAAACTCCTGCGATTCAGCCTCATGTGGGCTGATGCCCTCAGCGGTGTCACCACCAGACGAGTATTGGCCACTCGCCGTATGCTTCGTGCGCTTCTAGTTTGAGCCCGAGCTGGAGCGGAAACCGCCTGCCCACCGTTCCTCGTCCTTCACGGCCTGCCAAACATCAACAAATCTGAATTGTTGATGGGTGTCTTGGTAGTAGGCGCGCAAAGCGGACGTCAAAATGTCGGTTGTCGTGGCGCCGCTTTGGTAGCGCGCCGCTTCGGCCGAGTAGAGGTCGTAGAATTTTTTGACCTGTCGGTCGACTCGGTCAAAGTGAGAGCGGAGCATTTTATATTTGCGCTTGCGGGAGCCTTTCGGCTTTATCTGGTGGCAGACCTCGCAGACCTTTTCCCAGAAACACTTCCGGGGTTGTTGATTCTCGACGATGGGATCGTACGAGACGGTGATCCAGGCGTTGTACACAGCCAGCGTTTCGTGGTTGTTGTACGGATGCCTGCCTAGATCCTCTTCCTCTTCATCTTATTCCTCCTCCTCCTCGTCCTTGCCCGACTGGGGTTGTACACCGCCTCGTCCACCTCCACCGCCTCGCCCACCTCCACCGCCTCGCCCTACTCCCGGCGTTGGATCAACGAGAAAATCCTCCCGGATCTGGGATAATCCCTGCGAATACCGCGGGGCGGAGGGACGGGCATATGCATCAACGTCAAAGTTGGGTGGTTGGTACCCCCGGCGTCACCGAACCCTGGGTCCCCGGCGTCGACGCACTGGAACCGCCCAGTGTGTTGATCATGGTCTCCCAATTGCCGAAGGCGTTGAGATCCCACCCGCCGGAGCCGGAGCCGTCGTAGTTGCCTTCGCCGGACATCTTGTGATGATAGGAAATTGAGATGATAGAAGAATAGATGTGTAGTTGTGTGTAAAATGAGGATGGGTGTAGGAGTATTTATAGAGTAAAAAAATTAATTTAAAAATAAAAAAATTTAAAAAAAAAACAAAAAAACGGTATAGAGAAAAAAAATTTAATTTTATTTTTTATTTTTTAAAAAAAAATCAAATTTTTTTTTAAAAAATATTTATTGCGTCAGCACGTGACGACGCCCACTCGCGGGCCGGCGAGTGGGCGTCACGCACGACGCCGGGTCGCGCCACGTCGCATAGGCGCGTGGCGAGACGGCCCGTCGCGTATCTCGTAACGCGGGACGCGGGACGTGTCGCGGGACGGGACGGGACGGATGCTGCAACGCGGCGCGCGACGGACCCGTCTCTCCGGGACGGGTCGCGGGACTCCGGCGCGCCGCGTAGTGGATGCTCTAAATAGAGCCAAAATCTTTAAGCATTCTCCCACACAACAAATTCGAACAAAAATTTAATTTCAAAGGCTCTTAAGAATCGAGAGGCCACGCAACAATTGATCAGTTGTGTTAGCGAGGCCACGCAGCAATCGATCGGTTGTGTTAGCGAGGCCATGCAGCAATCGAGGGCGAGGTGGAGCTAGAGACGGATGCCGTACAAGTATGTCGCAGCGAGATCGAGCGTGAGGCAGAGACAATTAATGGGTCGACCAAAGGAGGTGAAGCCCGTGCTGCGTAATGTGGAAGCGATAACCGCTTGCTCAATGACACCACTTTTACCATATACATTTTGGTGTATATGCTAAGTTTTTTATAATGGGCTGGGCTTAATATGTATTTGTTGCGATAATATTTGTCCGATAATTATTAATAGTTGTAAATCTTTTTTTTATTTATTTAACTCTATAAAATTTGAGGCTTCTCTATGTTTATAAATCGGTGCAAAACTATGTTTAGATGCATCTTAAACTAAAAGATGAGTGATTTAAGCATGAAGTTATGTATCGTAATTTAAATTCTTTTGATATGACTTAAATACATTAGATGCAATATCTTGATAAAAGAGACCGTTAAATTGTCGTACTCTCAATGATGTATTCCTAATACGAGGCCCATATAATTAATGTGTATCGGAGTAATATAAAAAAAAATACAGTATATCATAATTTGTTTTTTATGTATACATATAAGAATTATCTTAATTAAATTAAATTATAGTAGCGTTTAATAAACCTTTATTTTTACATTTTTACATAATATTTATTGCTCCCCAATACATGTAATCCGAAAATGAACAATAAGCGGAACACCGAATTCAATACGAGTCCATTAGATATAAGTTCTATTTGTATTGCTTTTTATTAACCAACTTCGTGCTAACTATGGACATAAAGAAAGAACTTAAGAAAGTGAGTAAAATATGAAAGACCAAGATCAAATGTGAATAAAGTAAAAGAGAACAAGATAAAAAGTGAGTAATAATTTACAAGTCATTTTTCATTTAAAATATAAGACTATTTTTTATGGATGGTCAGAAATTGATATGTGAGACTATCTTTTGTAGATGAAGATAATATTTAATAAAATGGATGATTTGATAGTGAAGCTAAATCGGTCAAATGGGCTATGTAGGCCCAATCCATGTCCGTGAGGCCTGAATAATTCAATCACGAAACTTTGAAATTGTAATCCATTTAAAGTGAGTGAATTTATTAGCGGAGTCAATATTAACTTTTATACTCTAGATATTGATCCTTTTGTGTTTTATTAGCATTGGTTATTTAAAATCTTAAAACTATAGATATTATGTTTATATAATTATTGGGATTGTCTTTGTTAATTTAGTGTGATTCATTCGTTAGTTCTCAATTATCGAATGATTGTTGTTGTAAAATTTGAGATGATTGAGCATGTAGATATATTTATAGAGAAGTTATTTTTGGGTCTTATTAATGAATTTATATAGTTATTGCTACATATAAACTATAGATAGTATTTGAGGGTGTGATCAATTGCTAACTTTCTTAAGTTGCTAACTCTGTTAACTCATCAACGTAGTGTCTTAAAATTGTCAACACGATTATATTAAAATGTCAACACATAATTTTGTTGACATATATTGTGTTGACATTATGTGTTGATATTTTACTATGTTGACATTTTTAATACAGTGAGTTGATGAGTTAGCAGAGTTAGCAACTTAAAAAGTTAGCAATATATAACGCCTATAGTATTTGAGTATAAATTGGTTTCCGTATATATTGAATTTCTGATTATATATTGTAGCTGCTAATTGGATTGGATTCGACTTAATTTTATTGGTTTTTTTATATCGATTGAATTTCTAGAGCCAATATTTTCATATTTCTTTAAGGGTATAGTATTTTATATATTTTTTTTATAAAATTTTATTTATCTTTCATAAATTTAGTGCTAATATTTAAATTTGTATACTGTGAAGTTTAAGAACAGCGTCTCAATTAAAAACTTATATACTTCCTTCGTATTCAAAAAATAGAAACATTTGAAATGACACGAGTTTTAATGCACAACTGGTAAAGTAAGTGAGAAGAATTGGTAAAGTAAGAGATGAGAAAAGAAAAATGAATAAAGTAAGAGAGAGGAAGAGATAAAGTAGTGAAAGTAGAGTTAGTAGATTGTGGGGTCTATGTCCTAAAATAGAAAGATTCTAAATTTTCTATTTTTAAGGAATGACCTAAAATGAAAATAGTTGTTATTTTTAATAAACAGAGGGAGTATATGGAACGAACCGCGCATAGCCCGGGTGGAAAACTAGTTTTTATACTGCCCAAGATGGAAATAGTAGTAGTAGTAGTACTTGTTTTTTTTCTTACGAATCTTTACATAGACTATGCATGATTACATGGATACAGTAGTACCACTATTTCTAAGAGCATCTTTAACGCCACGGGCCAGACCGCACTTGGGTCCCGTCCCGCTGCCCCGCGCGATGAAGGTGACGAATTTGCGGCCCAGGCCAGTCTCGGGGACTCAGTTGCGGCTCAGGGACGCGCCCGAGGTTCGGCATGGCGGGCGATGGAGCTTCCGGTTAGAGGGGATTCGGGCCGCTACTGTGCCCCAAGTTTTGAATTTTTATGCATTTGGAAGAGGAAGAAGAGGGAGGGGGAGGAAGAAGAAGGATGGGGAGGAAGAAGAAGAGGGGGGGGGGAGAGGGGCGAGATTTTTTTGCACTTTTTAAAATTTTTTAAATTTTTTTGCATTTTTTTTAATATTCTAATTTTTTTATATTTTTTAGTTTATAATTTATTATTTTTTTATTAAAAATGAAATTCTCATGTTATAATTGCTCAACGTTTATCCAAGCCCCTTGGCCTAGCGGTAAAGGGTGCTGGATACCGCGTCCATCCTGGAGGTCTCGAGTTCGAACCCTGGGTGACGTAATTTGTCTTTCCTCCTTGTTATAGGAGTTGATTTGTAATTTCCTCCTTCATATATATGATATAAATATATGAAGTTAATTTAAAAAAAAAAAAAATTGCTCAACGTTTTTAATTTTTACAAGTAATATAGGCTGGAGTAGTGAATAATACAATTTAATAGTTGTGGTCTGAGACGGGGCCTGCAGGGTTAAAGCAGTTGTGGCCTTGGACTTAAATTTAGGCGAATGATTATGTGGAGAGGACTTGGGGTATAAATATATGAAGTTAATTTAAAAAAAAAAAAAAATTGCTCAACGTTTTTAATTTTTACAAGTAATATAGGCTGGAGTAGTGAATAATACAATTTAATAGTTGTGGTCTGAGACGGGGCCTGCAGGGTTAAAGCAGTTGTGGCCTTGGACTTAAATTTAGGCGAATGATTATGTGGAGAGGACTTGGGGCCTGAATCCGGGTCGGGAAATGATGACGTAGAGAGGACTTAGGCCTGAATCCGTGTCTCAAAGTAAAGGATGCTCTAATCACTCACTCTTTTTGCTCTCTCTAAGAAGTACTCCATATTTGCGTGCACATTACTTGCAGTGTTTTTGTGAGGAGGTCCAGTAGCTAGAGAGAGAAGAGGTATGGCTTATGCTGCAGTTGTTTCTCTCAAGCACACAATCCACCGCCTTCTCAATTCTTCAATTGCCTCTGCCACTCTACAATCTGCACACGTGGAGGTGAAGTCGCTACAGCAGGTTCTCAGAAAACTCGATGACAGCATCTGGAGAAGCAAGAGGTTGAACGAATTGGATGAAGAAATCAGAGAGGCAGCACAAAAATTAGAAGATTCGCTGGAATACTACGAAAAAGATCTGGAGATGGAGGAGATGGAGGAAGTGAGGCTAGAAATAGTTTCTTTCTCCGAAAATGTGAAGAGGATGAAGGAAGAGTTCATCAAAAAATTAGACACGCCTGAAGAGGATGATAGTACATCAGATTTTTCGTCAATTAGGGATTTCGGAGTAGAGATGGTTGGAATCTCCGATGAGATTAGTGGCATTAAGAAAAAGCTGGTTGGAGGTGTGAGGCCATGCGACTATGGCATTTTCTGGATTGTTGGGAGGGCTGGCAGCGGAAGAACAGTTACTGCGAGGATCATCCTTGAAGAGCTGTGCGTAGGCAAAGATAAATGTGTGGATTGTGGCGCGTGGGTGACAATAGGCCCCAAATATCAATGGAAAGATATCATTTTAGCTATTCTTCGTCAACTAGGTTATCCTTCCAATGAAATTAAGGTTTGTCTTCCCATTTTAGGTAATTTTCACTGTTGAAGTTTTTCGATTAGATCATTCAATCTGCCTTAGCTCTACACAACTTGCACAGCTGATAAATACTACTGATAATCATAATGTTAGGAAACTGATGTTTTAATTGTCAACATTCAAAAACTCATATGACATTGGAGAACGTTATATAACCGTGGTGCTCAATCCAACAACTATCCATTATTATTAATATGTATGCAGTCATTGGTCCACTTGCAAGTGGAACAAGTGTTCAGTTTTGTTTAAGCTGAGTTAATGTATAAAGACTCAATTTGCCTTAGCTCTATACAACTTCCGCTAGCTGAACTATAGTAATAATCCTCTGGAAGTGGTGTTTTCGTTGCCATGATTTGGAGCTCATATGAAGATTGCAGAATTTTGTAAACGTAATGCTAAATCCAGCAGTTATCCGCCATTATTATGCAATATAGGTTTATGTAGGTTATGGATTCATTGATCTACTAACAAGTGAAACTAATGTCGAGTTGCCTCCAAGCTTGTGATTGAATAAAGACTAAATGTGTTTGCTTTCGTCTTGAATATCTCATTTCAGACTGGACATCCTGTGAATCCAGACCAGTCTATGGGATTAGGAGATGATGAGGAACTACTAGTTGAGCATTTGTACACGAGATTGAAGGATCGGAGATACATGATTGTTTTGGATGATGTGTGCGACACAAATATTTGGGAGTACTTGAGACGGTCATTTCCAAAGCAAGATAATGGAAGCCTACTCTTGCTCACTACCAGTTTAGAGGAAATAGCTCTGTTTTCCAACAGTTTCCATATTTCTCGTATGCCTGACTTTGATGAACATCCTATGTGGGACTTTCTTTGCCTGGTTGTTTTTGGAGGGCCATTTTGCCCGCCACAACTTGAGGAAGCTGGAAAGAATATAATCAAGAATTGCCAAGGTCTCCGTCTCGTAGTCATTAAGGTACTTCTCTTCCTTTCCAGCACCAAGAAGACACCAGAGTACTGGAACAACATAGCAGCTGACAAAGACAATCCTATTTTCATGGTTGCTGATGAAATATCTGAGGTACTACTACTTTGCTGAAGATAACAAACTTAGTAAATGATGTACAGGAAATGCATCTTTACTTTGATACATGACTGATCGTGGCTTTTGAACTAAAACAAACCACACACTAGTTGAGCTCGAACTGCAGTCAATATTATATAGACCACAAACTTGAACTAAATTTCAATATTAAAGAAAAGGAGTGGTCAATCTCATATCTACTCTTTTAACAGGTTTGTAGATTCAAAGACGATTTTAACAATTCAGTGCCAGATGATGATCGAAGAGCTGCAACTTTTAAAATAGTGGCAAAAATGCTCAACTTCTCAAATCATGTGGAAGGGATTAAGTTGCAAATGTTCCCAAAAAGGTTACATCCAAACATGGAGATTTTTTCAATCTTTGGGATGGCAGGGATTGGTAAAACTACTCTTGTTAAGAAAATTTTCGATGACCCACTAATTCTGTGCCATTTTGATCACCATGCATGGATCACTCTTGGCCCAAATTATCAATCGGAAGAATTCTTGGTAAATATTTTGGCGAGACTATGCGTTGCTGTTGATGAAATGCATTTAAGAGAAGATGAGAAACTGGTTAAGGATTTGTGCACAACATTATCCAATAAGAGATGCCTCATTGTGTTGGATGATTTATGGAACAAAGAACCCTTGCATTACCTGAAAAATCTATTGCCCAACATCAAGGGTGAAATCTTCGTAACAACAAGGCTATTTGAAGTAGCAAAATGTGGAAGATCTGATATTGTTTACAAGATGCCCTTGCTAGATGAAGAAGAAAGTTGGCTTCTTTTTTGTCGGAAGGTGTTCTCCAGTGACTTATGCCCTCTTAGATTAGAAAAAATCGGAAAAAAAATCTGTAAGCACTGCGAAGGTCTTCCTCTTTTAATCCTCACAGTTGCCGACCTTCTATCCAGAGCTGAGATCAGCCTAGAGTTTTGGGAAGAGGCAGCAGAGAAAAAGAACTATGTATTCATGGAGGCTCAAGCTCTAATGTCAAATGTGGTATCTCCGAGCTACAATTACTTGCCTCAACATTTAAAAGCCTGCTTTCTTTATATGGGAATTTTCTCTCAAAATTATGAGATCCCAACTTCCAAACTTGTCAGAATGTGGGCGGCTGAGGGATTCCTCGAACCAAATCCATCCCAAACTTTGAAAGATTTTGCCATGGATTGTTTGGCAGAGCTTGTTGACAAAAGTCTAGTCATGGTTTGCAAGAAGGGCATGAAGGTCAAAGTCAAGACTTGCCGCCTTCATTCTGTCTTTTGGCACCTATCTAACAGCGAAGCCGTGAGGAGCAAGTCTTTCCTTACACTGAATGTTGATGTCCATAATTCAGTCGAAAGTCTAGAGGCTTATCGCAGGTTGTGCATTCGGAATGCAGTACTATTCAGCCTCAAAGATTTGCAAGATTCAATCATGTCAATCTTGCGTGTACATTCTTTGCTCTATACCGGTCCTCGCCATCAATATCCAGTACCGATATCTTACACTTCAAGGTTCCTAAGAGTACTCTATGCTCTTATGATCCGCTTGTATGAGTTTCCAGTTGAAGTAGTGAAACTAACTCAACTAACCTTTCTTGCACTCACTTGCAACGGGGAATTGCCAGGTTCCATATCCAAACTTCAGAAACTTCAGCATTTGACTGTCGGTCGGCATCTGAGCATCAAGTCACGAGAACATTCTTCACATTTGCCAGCAGAAATTTGGAATATGAAGGAATTAAACCATCTTCAGATCGAGGGAGGGCGCTTACAGAATCCCAGTTCCGACACTATTTTACCTAAACTCGTGACACTCTTAGAGGTGGATGCTCAAAGTTGCACCAAGAAGGTCCTCAAGAAAATCCGAAATCTGAAGAAGTTAGGAATTCAAATCGAATTGGAACCAGATGATGACAATAGTAAAAGCGTCCGTTGTTTGAATCGTATCTCTCGTCTCCGTAGACTAGAGTCACTTAAATGTGTCGTGTTGAATCCTGACCTTCCCCCTGATGCTGTCCCCCCACCCGCTCCTCGTTCGATGTTTCCATCAGGTCTTAAAAAACTGAGTCTGAGTGGGCTTGGATATCCATGGAAGTACATGAGTATAATAGGTAATTTGGAGAATCTTGAAGTGCTCAAATTGCAATGCTACGCCTTTCAAGGGCCAGGATGGGAAACGAATTACCGCGACTTTAGGAATCTGAAATATCTTGTGATTGAAGATACAGATCTGGTCTGGTGGAAACTCACAGTACCCAGCTTCCTAAAGCTTGAGCATATAAGCATTAAACACTGCTATAATTTTGAAGAGCTCCCTCTCAATACTGTGTCCTCTGTGAAAATGATTGAAGTAGATGACTGCAACTCTGTGGTTATGAAATGGGCAGAGGAAATGAAAGCGAAGCATGCATGGAATGTTTATGGTATGCCAGCTCGTAAAAATCAAGTCACTTGTTCATGGGATGCTGGGAAGAAATTCAAGTAAAGTAAGATCATTTTCACTTTAATTAGATTTAACTAGTTACTTAAAGTTAAACTTTCTCCTTTTATGGTTTTTGGAGAACTGAATTTATATTGTCTTGTAAGTTGTAGTGATTGGGTTGTTGCAATTTTGGCATGTTTTAATCAAATTTTCCACATCGAATAGTACCAAGTTCTCTGGATTTTTCTCTACTGATAAATACTACTCCCTCGAAATAAGTCATTTAGGAACGGCATGCGTTTTAATAAATAAGTCATTTAGGAACGGCATGAGTTTTAATAAATAATTGGTATAGTAAGAGAAGGAAATTATTGGATACATAAACTATTTTTATGGGATGACGAAAAAGGAAATTGAGACTATTCATCCCTAAAAATCATGAACTTAGGACGAAATATGCTTTTTCTCATAAACTTTTAACTTGTGTTTATGACTCAGATGTAGCATGTGATTCTCAAATGAACATAAATACACTTGCATTAAATCTTTGAAGTAATAAACAGATCAAGATTTGTAGGCATTAATGGAACAATCAAACCCAATTTCCTTATTCCTCTATTAATGAAATAAATATCTCAACAATTGTTTCTGACCACCTAACACCATATATTCATTAACTGAATAACTCGAAATAGCTTTGTTAAAAGCATTCGAAAAAAGAGAAAAAGAAAAACTAATGTAAAACCATAAACATTTCTAACTTGCTATATCTCTTGTTACAAAATTACACCAAAAAAAACTTACTTATGTAACTAGATGAAGAAAACAAGGCTTTTTCTCAAGTAAATACCTCAAAAACCCAAAGCATAACTGAATCATGGAGGTGCGGTGAAAAAGCACCATCCTCGACTTGATCCTCTACAAGAGCTTTCCAGGTTGCTGTGTTCCGCTTCTCATCATTACACAGAACTCCTCGTAGTTGATCCTTCCATCCTATCAAGTGCAACCTCATAAGTTCCACGCCCGCCACAAACATAACAAAACATGTCTATATTAAGGTAACTTACGTTATCTGTATCCACCTCCGAAATTATTTCCCTGATGCTGCCCTCATCCCCTATACCATACTCCTTCATAGCAGTTTCCAGTTCATCTCTTGTGATATAGCTGAAATGAAATCAAGTCATGCATTATGATTTACCTTTGTGTAACAAAAATGGTTTTTGTAGTATCAATGAGACTAACAAGGGGCATACATGATTTCCTTTCACTTTTAGTTATAAACAGAGACTAATGATCAAGTATTCTTTGGAAAAAAAGCTCTATCCAGACGATAGGCTTACCCGCTACCATCCCTGTCAAAATATTGAAATGCACTAAACAGATGCTCGTCCCTCTCCAGCTTATGTCTGTGCATTGTAGCAGTGATAAATTCTTCGTAGTCGATAGTCCCGTTTCCATCCACATCAGCCTGTATTAAGATAGAAGTAGTTTAGGGTGGTGGCAAAGCTAATGAAGGCTGACTCTACTTTCCATATAAAAGTGTGATACTCACAGCTTCCATGAGTTGCTTTACTTCAAATTCTGACAATTTGGACCCAAGCCGTGCCAATCCAGATTTCAATTCTTCATAAGTGATTGAGCCACTATTGTCGGTGTCGATATTCATGAATGTAGCTTTAAGACCTTTAATTTCTTCTGTGGATAAACTTTGTGCAATGACCTGAAAAAAATCTCAAATGCATCAGAATCTTGATCGGTAGCGAGAATTTCTCATCTAACTAACTTTTAATACTTCACTTAATCACAAATGTGATTAAAGTTCTTGATCAGAAACTTTTGACAAATGCAATAAAAAGTCTGACCTTTAATGCAAGTTTCTTGAGCTTATTCATTGCCCTGAACTGCTTCATTCTGGAGAGAACTGCACTATCGATCCGCTTGTCAGATGCCTGTCCCTTAATCCAGGGGTGCTCTCCAAGAAACAAGAAGAAAATAATATCAAGTTTGGTTACTTATGAATATACTTTCATGACTAGGAGTCTGTTGCAAAAGAATAGAAAAAACTATATAACCAATGGATTGCAAACAAAACTATCCAAAATGTAGAATGTGACAACAAGTCCACCGAGAAATTATTAAAACATGCATACATAAGTAAACTTAGTTCAAAGAAGACTATCTGTGCTCTGCATTTCATAGAGTTCTAGACATCTGAACACCTATTTCTACACTTTCTCTCCCAAAAATTACTGAGACAATTTTCTTCAAAATGTTTCTTCCCTCAATAGAAAATAACAGAAACAGAATTTCGGTTGTGATGCTGCAGATTAAAATCATCGTCTTTATCAAGATAATTAATGGTGCAATGACACCATATCACCAAGTCAAATTTATTTGTCTTAATTCTCATCTGCACTGTGTTATGGCATAAAGTCGAGCTAAGATTATAGTCATTGGCCAAAAACAAACACACGATTTACAAGCAACAAATAGCCAAGATTATAAAGACTGAAACTGCAGCTATGAAAAAACAAGAGAGGAAATTACCCAGTACTTCTGTTGAAGTAATTCTCTGTTTTGGATCCTTTGTTAGCATTCTACCAACAAGGTCTTTGGCACTGTTTGATATGGAAGGCCATGGATTGCTATCAAAATCAACTTTTTCTTTAAGTATAGCATCAAATATGCCATGTTCAGTTTCTGCATAAATTTTTCACAAACCAATTAGAATATCAGAAACATTTGTCATCTTGCAACACAAGAGGTTAGTCATACCAGCCCAAAAGGGAGGCACACCACTGAGGAGGATGTACAAAATAACACCAGCACTCCATATATCTATTTCCTTCCCATAACTTCGTCGCAACACTTCAGGAGCAACATAGTATGCACTGCCAACTATATCTCGATACACCTTTCCTGGAAAATATTGATGAAATGAAGTCAATTACTGATTCTATAGTACAAAAAAATAGATACGTATGACACAGAAGATTAGTATACTCAACTGAAGAGATAAATGAGTCCAAAAAGTTAACTGCAAACATGAATATCTAGAATGCAAATAAAGACCTGGATGAGTGTCCAGAAGACTTTTACACAGACATGTATCCCATATCTGTAATCTGTATGACAGTATCATCACACTGAACAGAAAAACTGGTATGAAACTTTTGCTAATTTTATAGCTATATTCTTCCTTCACAAGGATAAAGATTGTCAAAACTCAAATCCCTTCAAGAGACTAGTATAGTATATGGCTAATATGCTGAATCATAAGCCATGACCAGGGTAACTTATATATAGAAACAAACAGCCCCATTCTAGGAGAAAGGATTTATTTCCTACAACAAATGCCCAATAAAGTGATGGAGGGCTGAAAGATGGCACCTTTACTTCTGCATAACCTCCCAACACTACCCTCCCACCACATTATTAGGAACTATAATTACAACACATACTGTTCACATTTCCAAAATAATTCACTAATTGGTAGAAGTGTATCAGTTTAACTTAAACTGGGAAGTCACAAAACAGTTCAAATCCTACGATAATGAACATAAATTAGATCCCTTGTTTTTAAAGCAAAATCATTAAAAGCATATGCATAGTTTGGTGCACTGTAGAGCTCATCAATCTTGAAATCGTAGAAAGTAAAGGCATGCTAGGAGCACAAAGTTCCAGTCTTCCAGAACGTCAGCATTATCACTCAATCAAACAAGTATAAGAACCATAAGTTGAACATCGCACCCTACTGTTAAAAGCTCTTCTCAAAGAAAGAAGATTAAGCAATTTCTATCCGAATGTAGATAAGACTAATAAACTGATATAATTGAGATTAAAAGGAACGCCATAAGGAATAATGAAACAGTTACCAAACTAAGCAGAAGAAAAGAAGAGTGGTGATCACCTTCTTCAATGAAGACAGAGAGGCCAAAATCAGTAGCTTTGAGCATGGCCTTCTCCTCCTTATTAGAAAGCAAGAAATTCTCAGGCTTGAGATCCCTATGCATGACCCCCATAAAATGGCAGTGATCAACCACATTGACAATCTGGCGGCAAAGATCAGAAGCATCCTTCTCAGAATAATGGCCCTTGGCAATAATCCTGTCGAAGAGCTCACCGCCGGCGCAGAGCTCCATGACGAGATGCACAGACTGGCGATCCTCGTAGGAGCCCCTGAACTCCACTATATTGGGCTGGCCGCTCAAATGCTGCATGATGTCAATCTCCCTCTTCACATCCTCCCTATCGTTCTTGCTCACCAGCTTCCTCTTCAAGATCGACTTGCACGCGTACTGCAGCCCCGTCGCCGCATCCGTACACGTGTACGTCACCCCGAATTGGCCCCTCCCCAATTCCTTCCCGATCGAATACTTGGACTTCACCTCCTCCAATGGCTTCCCCAATATGTTATTCGGCTCCAATTTCTGCCGGGATGGAGTGCGAGGAGATGGAGATGGAGATGGAATTGGCGCCGGCGCTTGATTCTGATGCTGATGTTGATGCTGCCTCCTTTCAGGGATGATGGCTCGACTTTCGGATTGATCGGGGCGATCAATTGGTGCCTTTTGATAATTGGTCGCTCTTTCTGATCTGTAGCCGTTCACGTCACGGCTAGGGGGATGATTTTTCTTGCTAAAACAACCTCCCATTTTTTCCCTCTTCTCTCAGTCCAACCAAATTAGGTGCACGAAATCGTTAGTGTCGCTTTATGGTCGGAATAATTGGAAAGAATAGAAAAGCGGACCCCAAAAAAACTAAATCTTGGGACTGAAAAGGGAGTTGTTCTGTCAAATCCCGAGTAGCAAGGGTCAAGGAATGTCTTGGAAATGACGATCAGAAATATGGGAGTGAGATTGAAACGAAGGAGAGAGAGAGAGCATACAATTGAGTGAGAAATGAGAATGATTTGAAGCAGAGTTATGGGAGAAGGCCGAGACGACGGCAAGCGTGTTTGCCTTGACGCGCGGCTGAGTTTTTCACACGCTTTTACTTCTTCATTTTTCGATTTAAATTTTAGTTTACACGTTTTTAGGAAAAATAAGATGTCAAAGCAATTTTGTATGGAAGATTGCAATTACAGATTTACGTCTCAATTGCAATTGGATTTCCTAGCACATTGTAATAACTGGCATGTTGTCGTTAGTGTTGACTGAATTTTAATTTATCTAAAACAATACTCCCTCCGTCCGGCATTAGGAGTCCCTATTGACCATTTTCATCCGTACGTCATTAGGAGTCCCGATTGACCATTTCCATAAAAAGTGAAATAAAAATATTATAAAATAAAACACTAAAAAGTACAAGTAAAAACACATCCAAAGAATAAAGTAAATAATAATGCAAATGGGTCTCACGTTCCATTATCACACACTCCAATTATTATACACTCAAACATTTCTTAAAACCCGCAGCCAACTCAACCGGGACTCCTAATACCGGACGGAGGGAGTATCTCTTTAGTCTTTACGACCACATAAATAGATAAAGGTCTATTTATTCTAAGAAATATGAATTTGTGAAAGATATATTAGCTTTAAATATTCTAGTAAGTCATACTAAGTGCAATATATATCATGATTTTGACTCATATTTGGATTAAATAAAATTGTAAATGTTATCCTTGCTCGAATAAATATTCAATATAAAGTACTCCCTTAGTCTCACGTTACTTGAGGCGTTTCTTTTTTGCACGGGTTTAAAAAAATTGTGTTTAGTGAGTTAAATAAAGTAGATGAGAGAACAAAGTAAGAGATAGAAGAGAGAGTAAAGTAAAAGAAATAATAAAGTACGTGAGATTAAATGTTTTGTTTTTAGCAAAAAAAAAGAGACTCAAGTAAATTGGAACAATTCAAAATTGAATGTGACTCAAGTAACTTGGGATAGAGAAAGTATTCATAGTAGTACACTTCAATTAGTTAATGCATAACATGCGCGCATACATATGAGATGGATCTACTACCATCTTCTTATCAATCTAAAATTACAAAATTTTAATTAATTTGAATATCAATTTGAAATTTTAACTTGTATGTGAATATATTATTTTTATTTAAATTAAAAAAAATAATTCAATTAAATGTCACAGTAAATAACTTTTCTAATAACATGCTTACACTTTTGTTATAATGTGAATTTAATTTGAATTTTAATTAAACTAATTTATGTGTAAATATATTATGTCTAATGAATATCGTATTTTAATTAGATTGAAAAAAATAATTTAATTTAATAATAAATAAATAAAAATAGAAAATGAAATAAAATCAATAGTAGAACTCATAAATAGTTAAGAGAAGATATGATTAAGAGATGAAGGTTTGTATTATATGTGTTGTCTCTTGATTAAGATAAAGTAAAAAAAGGTTGGTATGGAAGCTATGAATAGTGAAAGAAAAGAGATGGATAAGTGATAAAGATTGTTGATGGCCTTACAAAGCAATTTACACATATTATTTATGTTTGATCTTATTTAAAGAGAACAAAGATAGCAATATGTATATGCAACTCACTAATGAAATGGAGCACGACTTGGTCAATAACAATCTGCTTTGCAGATCATGACTTGGTCAATAACACTAGATGAAGTCTTTCAAATAATTGGGCCTCCGTGGGTTACTGGATGAGCGGTGCTGAGGATGTGTTTGGGCTGCTATAACTGAGTTGGGCTCATGGGCCACTGGGCTTGGATCTGTAATAGAATTTCAGTTAGATACTCCATGGGTATTGAAAGGCAGTGGCAGTAGAATGGCCTATTTTGTAGTATAACATTTACAGCTGAAATAGCCTTTCATTAAAAAAAATTAGTCAAATTGCATCCTCAGTCATGAGCAAAGTCCATTGGCAGAAAGGCTTTAGCTCAACGTGACTACTGCGACCTACTTGCACTTATGACAAAGTTATTGAATTAATCATCTCATGCATCTATCAATTCAATGGGGCCTATACGCATCGTTACATCAACAATCTACGTAAAACCTAACTTTCTACTTAATTATGTATACTCCACTTGGTGTAGGGTCTGAATTGCATTGCATACCAATAAATTTCTAATCACACATGCTACCTTCGTCATCTAAAAGTAAATTAAGTTGTAAATAGCACGGATTTTGATGCATAATTGGTAGGTAATGGTAAAAGGAGGTGGAATTAGAGTGTCCACTGATGAGCCGCGGCTGCCGGGGGTGGTGGGGCCGCGGCGGCCCCCTGCTGGACGAGGGGAGCCAGGGGGCCGCATTGCAGACCGCCAGAGTTTTTTTTAAATTTTTTATTTTCTTAATTAATAATGTGATTTTATTTTGTGACTGTTCCGCCTATTGTGGACACTCTTAGTGTGGATTGTGACGTTCACATTAGTAAATTGGTCTAATTTTGATGGACGACTCAAAATGGTAAAACAATTGGTCTATTTTTTGTGGACAGAGGTATTATATTTATTATCTATATCCCATTAATCATTACCATTATGGGCTATTCGGTTTGTAAGATTATATCTTGGGATTAAATATGTATTATGTCTGGTCCATGAGAATGAATATCACAACTCAATGATAACCATGTGACAATTAGTCATAATCACCCCTGTAACTAAAATGATCTCATAACTCAATCGTATGCTACATCTCATGAGGGTGGAGAGGATGATATTATCAAGTCTTGATTGCCATTACACTTTACTGATTATGCTTTCGCCCAGAAAGTAATGTGACAAAACAGATTTTATTAAGCACTTAATTATTCAGGTACAAGAGGGAGAAGAGACTACTACACTACCTAACATTTATGAAAACCAAGAAAAATCCTACCTTATACTGTGTTCGTGTGACCACATATAGACTATTAAATCATCTTAATGGAGTATTAATTGCATTAACAAAACTCGGAATTATATTTGTGGTTTAGTTTTACAGTATTTTATACTACTATTACACTTTTAGATACCCTTGTAGAGTTGTAGCTGTATGGAGTATATAGTATGGGGTTGGAATCCTCTGCTGTGCAAAATGCCACAACAGGGGATGCCGTGCAGTTCCACACCTTATATTAATTTTACATACTTGTATTATTTTTTTTATTTCAGCAATGCATGGCTTTGATCTGCGCAGCATCCCCTGTTGTGACATTTTGGACGGTAGGGGATCCCATCCCTATAGTATGAGTATAATACTAAGATAGAATAATTTCCCATACCCATATTACAAGTCACAATTTATCTGACAGATTGTAATTTGCCAAATCTCTGTCTGTAACTATTTCAAGTCCAATCAAAACACAGCTCCCTTAACTAAGATACTGTCTCTTTAAGGGTTGATTAATGTTTTCTTCTATTGGAGTGAGTTGATTAAACGTGTCAGAGACATGCCATATGTACATAGCAAATTATCATTAATTTAGGATTCATCATAATACTCCTACCAATTAATTTTTTATGAAGGTAGTAGTACATGATTATTAATACTACTACTTTCTTTGGCTCATTTGATTCACGTTGTGAAATGAAATTAGTCTTGTTTGTAATCGTAAATATATTTCAAATTTTTATGAATTGACCTTGTATAATGTATACATGCTAAAGCAAGATTAAATATAGTATATTGAAGTATGATACCTAGAAACAAAAAATTAAAGTATTTATAGATATATGCAAGCTGTATAAATAAGATGAAAACACGGCAGTCTGTGAAAAGCCAAGATTCTGGTTTATTTTCTATAGCTAAATTATTATTATGACTTATATTAATTTGTTTGAACTTATTAATTAAGTGTGGTTCGGTACTTGGAATCATGAATTTTATTACTAACACTGATATTCTATGATGTCTGGTTTGAACAGAATCTCATTATCAAATAATTGTGATTATTCTAGTAATATTTGCTGCACTGATTGGTGGACATTTCATCTACAAAAGAATAAGTGGAGGAAATTCGATTGGTGGACATCCATTAGACAGTAAAACTGTATTTAAACCACCAAAAATGGAATCTTCGTCGTCATTGCAAATCTAAATAGTGGTATAGTGTTGTTAACTGATGTTTAAATTGGACCCATTAGACTTAATTATGATATAGCAAGACTTACATGTGAAAGAACATATATGATAATAAAATACATTTCTTAAAAAGAGTGAAATAGTACATAATCTTTCACTTTCGCATAAATATATTACCTGATCTTTGTTTTATATCGTTTTTAATACATAAAATCACATTTTCAGTACCTAATGTTAATTTTCATCCTAAAATATCCCCTAAAAATCACATTTTTACCATGAGAGCATTTTTGAGCATACATGAAAAGAGGACCTAAAATGATATCTTCTCTATCTTTCTCCTTATTATTATTATTATTATTATTATTATTATTATTATTATTTATTATTATTATTATTATTATTCTTATTATATATTATTATTATTATTATTATTATTATTATTATTATTATTATGTTATAAATTAATATTTAATTTATTTTTTAATATAATTCAAATTATGAGTCATATTTAATTATAGTTATAGATTTAATTTTACTTAATTATTATTATATTATTATAATATTAATATTTCGTAAGTAATAATTAATTATAATATACTTATTTAAATTATGAATTATATAATATTAAATTAATTAAAATAATAATAATAATAATAATAATAATTTTATTATTTATCTTATTATTAACTAATCAATATAGTCTTATAAAATTTAAAATTATGCATTATATTTATAACAATATAAAATAATTTTATACTTTTAATTGGGTTATTTAGTCCTAAAATATAATAAAAAATTAAATTTAAAATATTCAATTGATTTAATTAGTTTAAACAATTAATTTAATTAAGTATTTTGTCCTTAATTTATATTATGAATGTCAATTAGGTGTACATATAAAATACTAAAAAAGAAGAAAAGAAAGAAAAATGAAAGGAGATGAAATAGAAACTAAGAAGAAAAATGAAAGAAGAAAAGGAAAAAAATCAAATGCTTGGTACTCCATTATTTAGAGTGAACTATAAAAACAGTCCCTGGACTATGCGTTTATCTCGCCATTAGTCTCTGAACTTTCAAAATATCCCCAGACAACCCTGGACTAAGCATTTATCTTGAAAATGGTCATTTTTCACTGTTTTAGGACAAAAATACCCTTTTGGGGGTTGGACAATTTGGTCTTTTTACACTTTTAACATTTTAAATCTGATATTATTTCAAAATTATCATTCTTCTTCCCTTTTGTCATCCTTCACTTTGTTTCTTTATTTCAATATTAGATTTAATTCTATAAAATTAAATTTTACATTTTGATTTTTAAATATCAATAAATTTTTTTAATTAAAACTATTAATTCATGGACACTATAAATATTGGTTAAAACTATTAATTTTTTGTTATTTAATATAATATTCAGCTGAATTGAAGAAGTACAGATTAATCATGATAGAAAAATAAGAGCTATTCTATTTAGTCTTCGTTCGGTTGTTATAATTGCTTGTGATTATATATTATGAAGTTGACTAAAATTTTGATACTACTAAAAATTTGATATAAGAGAATTTTTGTTGAAATTTTCTAGTTAATTTTGATTGTTTTCAAATTAATAAACGAAAACTATATTAGTCTTACATTAGATGCATATTTATTTCAGAATAAATCGTGTTATATGATCTATCTATGATTAAAACTATTAAATATTGATTAAAACTAAGGCGTCGTCGTACCTTATTGATTAAATATTATACACTATCAAATATTGACTAATACTATTAATTTGTTATTTAATAGTAATTTTAATAATTAATAAAAATTTATTGATATTTAAAAATTGAAATTTAAAATTTAATTTTATAAAATTAAATCTAATATTGAAATAAAGAAATAAAATGAAGAATAGTAAAAGGGAAGAGGAATGATAACTTGGAAATAATATCAGATTTAGTATATCACTAAAATAATATCAGATTTAAAATATTAAAAGGGTAAAAAGATAAAATTGCCCAAATCCCCCCCCCCCCCAAAGGGTATTTTCGTCCAGAAACAGTGAAAATGATCATTTTCGAGATAAACGCTTAGTCCAGGGTTGTCTGGGGATATTTTGAAAGTTCATGGACTAATTGCGAGATAAATGCATAGTCCAGTGACTATTTTTGTAGTTCACTCCATTATTTAATACTCCCTTCGTCCCATAGTAGATGTCACACTTGGGGATTGGTACGGGATTTTAGGAGGTGTTATTTTGTGTGTTAAGTAGAAAGAGAAAATAATATATTTATATTAATGTGAGAGACAACTTTTTTCAAAAAAAGAAATGTAACATCTTTTGTGGGACAAACTAAAAAGGGAAGTATGACATCTACTATGAGACGGAGGGAGTATGGAAAAAGAAAAATTACATGTTTGGTATACTATTTAATTGAAATTTCCAAAGATACCCTCTATGACTCAAAAATCACATTTTTGGTACCTATGGTTATTTTTGTCACAAGATACCAAAAATGATGTAAAACAAAGATCATATACCATTTTTGTGGGAAATTGAAAAATCAGATATGTAGTTCACTATTCTTAAAAACACGTTTACTAAGCATAAATAGCCATTAATTAGTTAAGAACTTAAGATTGTATTATTGGCAAATAAATAGATAACTTGGGTATATCGAACTTAATTAGTTAAGAACTTAATTATATAATGAAATCATTATATAATTAAGTTTATAGATCACTCCTCCTATCTACTGATTTTAGGATAAAACCTTATAAAATCATTCAACCTTGCCACAGTTGGAGAGAGAAATAAATAAAAATATGATAATGATCGAACATAAAGAACTTGGGTATATCGAAAGTCAATTGGCTAAATAAACAAAGTTGTCCACAATGGTGGCCCTTGAAGGCCACCAAAGTTGGCCCGGCCACGAAATGTGGCTCTCCATGGCCCTCCGCAATGGTAAATAAACAAAAACAACAAGGGCCACGAAATGTGACACTCTCCAAAAAAAATTTTAATTTGTTTACTTTTTTTAATTATATTTTTTAATTTAACTACAACAAATTTAATTAGCCTAATAATTTGGAAAATAAGCATAATTTAATAAAAAAGTGAATTAAAGATAAATTTCCGTCGTATTATAGATAGAGGAAAATTATACAACGAAAATTGTCGTATCCCGAGTCTCCATACCCCGGGGAATCACCATCTCCACCTTGCATCTTTGGTAGGATTTTAATTAGGGTTTTGAAGTGTTCAAGTGTAAAATGGAGTGGAAAAAATGGAAATGGAAATGGTAGGATTTATAAAAGAATTTTTTAAAATTAAAAAAATATATTAAAATTTTGCGGCCCCAGTCGCCGTTTCGTGGCTCCCTGCAGTGGTGGGCCGCGGCTCTCTCGTGGCTCTCGGCCCTCAGCCGCGATTCGTGGCTCTCTGCAGTGGGGGCCGCGCACCTGAGCCCCGGGCCGCGGCTCCCCCACTGTGGACACTCTAAGCCCCAGCCCCCAAATGATAATGTAGGGTTAACTTTGTCCTCAAAAAATTTTAACAGCAATAAATTAGCAAGTGTGGCCTAGCAATTGGCATAATTTCAAAATATTTAATACTGTCCATTTATAATACTATAATAGATAATATTTAATATAAACTTGACAAAATAAAAGATAAAAGTGATTATTATAGTATTACTAATTATATGTGAATAAATAAAAGTGTAAACAAGTAGGGAAAAAGAAAATAAAATGCAAGTCATATTTAAAAATGAAATTAGATCTTTTTATTTATAAAGTAGATCAAAATAAGAAAATAAGACTAGAAATTGTGAATAAAGCAGTGGAGTATAAATTTTGTATTCATATTTTTTTTCTGAAGTATGACTAAATAGCTAATATATTCTTTATTTTACTCTTAAAAATTACAAAAACAAATCTCTCATAATTAAGTGGAACGACACTATGTAAAATTCCTTTTTTTTATAAACCAATCATAAAAATTTATCCTAAAATCATATTCTTTTCATTTGGTATTAAATGCTCTGACTTTGATTTAGTGCAAATTTTAAGAAGTGTAAAAGAAAATAAGAGTAGTTGAAAAAAGTTAATGTAATATGAGATCTATTTATTAAACCATTAAAAGTGAAATAATTATTTCATTGTAACATACAGAATTAAAATAATAATAATATAAATTATTTATTAATGGACGAAGGAAGTAGTCTATAAACGTACATAACACTTCCCAATAAAACAAACTATTAAAAATACACCTTATTCATAATTCTTTTACCACAACACCACTTTGAATCATCATAACATATGAAAAAGAGATCTCATTCAAAACTTTGAGTCGTCTCTCATTTATGAAAATATTAATACTATAAATTAATTCAACATAGGAATTTATATGATTTACTAGCTATAGATGAAATAATTCTTTGGAAACCTTGCACAACTGATATGAACAACCAATATTAAGACCCAGCATGGAGCTTAGGAGGGGCATATGCCCCACCTCATATTTTCTAAGTACTCTATACATATATTGCATTTTTTTTCAATTTTTCCCTGAATGTCATTCCTCAAATTCTTAAATTATCTTCATAAATAAATTGCCCCCCTTCCTATAAATTTTGGATCCCTCCCTGAAACCGACCATAAGAAAGTGAAAAACGTTAGCCACAATATTTTTTTTAAAACCATGATATTTTTTGTACGTGTCAAAATGTCTTATTAGTCAAATTATCACCTTGATACTGGACTATCCCAAAATTGTGTCTAGTAATCCAGACGATAAGCTGCGTGACAAAATATTTTATGGATAGCACGACTATAGGATGGGGATTCATTCCAATAAGCTGCGTGAGTCAGCGTGACAAAATATGCATTTAAAAATCTCACTATTAATTACTACCTTTCTGTATAAATTGTTAAATAATACTAGTAATTCAGTATAATGCGTGTAAACCTTTGTCGAGATCACTTTATAAATATTCGCAATCTATTGGCATTGTTCTTTAGTTAGTTTAATTTCACTAAATTAAATGGATGGCGCATGTGAAACGATATAAATCTAAATCATTTTAGCAAATTAAAGATTCATTTCTTGTTGCGAAAGTAAAATTACAATTTTCTATTAACTTTTATTGAATACTTCATGTCTATTTGACTTAGGATATGCTGGATAACTGATATGTTGGATGATTGGTATGTCGCATTTGTGTCAAGTATATATATTAATTTAAAATTTACTGTATTAATCTTGTACGATCTTCTAAAAACCTTACATATAATAAATTAGTAGAAATCACATTTTTCCATACACACATAATCTCATTTAGACCTCGTAAGAATAAATAATCTCCCAAACTCAAAATACTTATATTATATGACTCTTGATTTTGAAACATCAGTTTGTCTGAAGCTTGACATATCACCTCTGATTTATACACATCGTGATGCAAGAGCTTGAAAAGTCATAATTGGCCTTTTAGCATTATCATATTTAATCTAGAATTTGAAATATTAGCTCTAACTTTTGAACATTTTTCTTCATAAATTTGAATGAAAATATATGGATGCTCAAAAATCAGAGGTGGAGATAATTATGCTTAGATGTTAAAATGTCAAGATAATATAAAATTATAAATAGTAGTAAATGGTTTGAATTGAAAAATATCATTCAGAGACTCAGAGTAATAGTATATCATTTGGAAACAACATCTCTCTCATCTAAAACTTTAGCGAGCATCATCTAATCTGAAAATATATTCAGTTATAAATTCAATCGTCGATGCTCAAGTAAATATAACTCCAACAAATTAATTAGTGCTCCACTTAGTCCCAAAAACATTGCACTCTCTTTTGTTTTAGAGAGCCCCACTGAATATTACACGCTTTTTAATTTTCATTTAAAAATTACATTCTATTTATACTTTACTCTCATTTTATACACCCATTTAAATAAAATTAAAATGTGTTCTTCAATAAAAAGCGACATTTTATTGGAAGTCCAAAGTGAGAGGAGCAAGACCGACAAAGCCAAAGTGAGCGTGGTCCGCAACACTTCCAAAATCAAAGGCAATGACGTGTCTCCATATGGCTTTAACTCTAGCATTACAAAAAACCTCGTCATTGTCATTAACAACCAAAACCAATAAGAGTAACTTTTAGCAATATAACCATTAACCAACCTCGTCATTACATATCATATGCAGAAATGAAACACAGATTAAATGAGAAGTGGTAAATTTGGAGTGGTGCGGGTGTGTGGGACCCGTCGTGGTGTGATGGTGAAATCATGATAAGGTTTTCCGTTAGTTTTCGTAGACGACGAGTAATATTCTGGACCCGCTCAACTCTATTCACGGCCGTCCAATAAAGGGACCCTGCCTTAATCTGTTGTACCCCTCCGCACTCTAACAAAACCCCCTCTCTTCTGTTGTTTTTCCATATTAGTAATACAAGGCCATCACCCTTTCTCCCTTCAAATTTGTGGGGCTGCCTGTTAATGTTATTATGCTTTTTCCTCTCTCGGCTCAATTTACATCTAATTTACGATTTTTAAATGTTTCCAATTGTATGATGCCTGCCAAATACCTGTGTAATTCTTTGGTTGCTTTGACCAAATCCCAAAAAGATGAAACACTTATTCAAAAGAGTACATACATTTGAGCTTTTTCTGTTTAACATTTTTAGTTTATTTGACTTGTTAATTCGGTATAATTATGTTATTACTCCATCTTAATGGAACCTTGAAAACTTTTTTTAAATTTGCCGAAAAAGTAGTATTTGGTCAATTTCGCAACTTCTAAAACACAGTCAATTAGCATATACTTTGACATTTTCTTAACTGTTTCATGGTAATAAAATTTGGTTTGCTACATTAATTTCTTGATACGATGTGTACACGTACTAACTAAATGTAGTCGACATTTTGTTCAAATAGTATTCTCTGCTTTCACAATGTACACCATTTCCAGCAAATATGAAACTATGAGATAATTGAAAAAAATGTTAAAGTTATGATATACTTCATTCGTCCCACAAAGATTGTCTCACTTTGATCAGGCACGAGTTTTAAGAAATGTAATGAAAAGTGAATTGAAAAAGTTAGTGTAATGTAGGTTGTAGAAGTTAAGTGATGAATCGAGCTGCAAATGAGCTACATCAACACTGAAGAAGTCGAGGAAGCTGAGACGCTTCAGCAACCGTCGGATCTCACGTTTTAAGATGGATTAAATCCTGAGCGTTCGATTCTTTCGACCGTTAGTTAGCTTAGTTTTAAATAGCCGTTGGTTTGTTTCTTTTCAGTTAACACAGCAGCTGGTTTTCGTTCTCTCTCAATTCAATAAGATTTCTTCTTTTGCGAAACATTCTTGATTCTTCTCCAATCAAATACTCATCCACACTCTCGCAATCATAACCTGCTCGTAATCATAACAATTGGCGCCGTCTGTGGGAATCGCAAATTGGAGAATCGATTCAATTCTTGCGAGAAGGAGGCGGATCTGCGACAAAGATGGCATCGAGGTTTGAGGCGGAGAAATTTACCGGCAAGAACGATTTCGCCCTGTGGAAGATGAAGATGAGGGCTATGCTTACCCAACAAGGTCTTGTATCTGCTCTGGCGACAAAAGAAATAGGAAATGAGGCGGAGGACAAAGATCTTGATGAAAAAGCGATTCAGCAACGTGCGGAGCTTGAGGCGAAGGCGTATAGCACGATCGTCCTTTGCCTCGGAGATAAGGTGCTTCGAGAGATTGCAAGGGAGAAAACGGCTGCAGGTATAATGGCTAAACTGGAAGACTTGTATCTTACTAAGTCGCTTGCGAATAGATTGATTATGAAGCAGCGATTGTATTCCTATAAGTTCTTGGAGGGAAAAGGGGTGTTGGAGCAGTTGGAGGATTTCAATAAGGCAATTGACGATCTGGAAAATATAGATGTGTTGATTGGGGATGAGGATAAAGCGATTTTGTTGTTAAATGCGCTCCCATCAAACTATGATCAGCTCCGGGATGCTATATTGTATGGAAGGGAAAGGACGGTGAGTTTTCTGGAGGTGCAGGCTGCCTTGAGATCAAAGGAGCTGCAAGGTGTTGAGATGAAATCTGGAAATTCAGTCCATGAAAGCTTGAATGTGAAGAAGTTCAAGGGCAAGAAACCATACAAGAAGTATAGTGAAGCTCCTAAGCCTAGTCCGGGTGAACAGAGGGAAACAAGATCTTGCCATTGGTGCAAGAAACCGGGCCACCTAAAGAAAGATTGTTTTGCTTGGAAAAGAAAGCAGCAAGAAGGTGGTGGGAAGGTTATGAATTCCATTGAGGAAATTGAAGAATGTGAGCTTCCAGTGGCTTTGAATGTTATAGACAAGAATGACAGTGGCTCTTGGATAATGGACTCGAGTTGTAGCTTCCATATGAGTCACAATCTTGCGTGGTTTGAAGATTTAAAGGAGACCTCCGGATCAGTAATTATGGGGAATAACCAAATCTGCTCTGTTAGAGGGATTGGTACTATAAAGCTGAAGGCTGAGAATGGCTGCATTGTGTTGCTCAGTGATGTTAGATACATTCCTGAGATAAAAAGGAATCTGATATCTCTAGGCTCTCTTGAAAAGAAGGGCTGCAAATTTGTATCTGAGGGTGGTGTAATGGTCATCAGCAAGGCAGGGAAGATACTGTTGAAAGCTAGGAGACTTGGCAGTCTGTATTACATGGCAGCAAGTATCCAGAATGATAGCACTGAGGAAGCCTGTGTACTCATCACTGAGAATCTTAAAACATGGCATACTAGGCTGGGACACCCAGCCATTGGTATTGTGAAAGAGCTAGTGAAGAAGGGGCTTATCCACTGTGATGAAGCTAAGGATGAATCAGTGCAATGTGAAGAGTGTGTACTTGGGAAGGCTAAGAAGCTGAGCTTCCCAAAGGCCATTCATACGTCCACCCGGCCTCTTGATTATGCCCACAGTGACTTGTGGGGGCCTGCCCAAGTTCAATCCATTGGAGGTGGGAAGTACTACATGAGCATTATTGATGATTACTCCAGGAAAATGTGGGTCTATGTGTTGAAAGAAAAGTCAGAGGCTCTCACAAGATTCAAGGAGTGGTGCACTGAGGTAGAGGCAGAAAAGAAGGAAAGTTTGGGATGCTTAAGGACTGACAACGGTCTGGAATATCTATCAAAGGACTTTGATGTGTTTTGCAAGTCAAAAGGGATCAAAAGGCACAAAACGGTTCCTCTGAATCCACAACAAAATGGTGTTGCTGAGAGAGCAAACCGCACCATTTTGGAGAGAACAAGGTGTATGCTCTTTGCTGCTGGATTGGAGAAGCGGTTCTGGGCCGAGGCAGCTTCTACAGCCGTTGTGCTAATAAACAAATGCCCTGCATCAAGTTTGAATGGAGAGATACCAGACAATAAATGGTTTGGGAGACAATGCAGTTATGGGAATCTAAGAACCTTTGGCTGCAGAGCCTTTGCACATGTGAGGCAGGGAAAACTTGAACCTAGAGCTATAAGGTGCATCATGCTTGGCTATCAACCGGGAGTGAAGGGATATAGGCTCTGGTGCACGGAGCCTGGTAATGGGAAGATAGTTATCTCCAGAGATGTTGTGTTTTGGGAGCATGATCTACCATTCAAGAAAGGGCCAAGTACTGCCAGCTCTGATGATAATGCAAGGGCAACTGAGTTTGAGAGTGATGGAATTGAGGTGGAGCATCCTAATATTCAAGATAGTGTGGAGGACAATGTGATTGACACGGAAACCAATTCTCAATCACAATCACAGCCAGTGCAGCAGCCAGTGCAGCAGATAGATTCTGGTGTTGAAGGAAGTTGGAGGTTAGCCCGGGATAGGGTGAGAAGGACTGTGAAGCCATCCAACAGATACTCTGATGCAGAATATCTATTTTTCTGTCTAATGGCTGCTGAGGAAATGGAGTATTCTGAACCAAGCAGTTATGAAGATGCAGTTAGCAGTGATGAATGGGAACTGTGGATGAGAGCCATGGTTGATGAGATTGATTCTTTATTAAAAAATGGGACTTGGGTGCTGGTTGAGAGACCAGATGGAAGGAGGATTGTGAGCTGCAAATGGATATTCAAGAAAAAATTAGAAGGGGCAGAAGGTGAGAAACTGAGATACAAGGCAAGGTTAGTTGCAAGGGGTTTCACACAAGAGTATGGGATTGATTATGATGAGGTGTTTTCCCCTGTGGTCAAACATACTTCTATCAGAATTCTATTGGCTATTGTGGCAAGAAAGAATTGGGAACTAGAACAACTAGATGTTAAAACGGCTTTCCTACATGGTAAGCTTAAGGAGACTATCTATATGGCTCAACCCAAGGGCTTTGTGAAGGCTGGTGATGAGAACAAGGTTTGCTTGTTAAAAATGAGCATTTATGGGTTGAAGCAAGCCAGCCATCAGTGGCACATGAAGTTTAATGAGCATATGAAGAATTCTGGGTTTCTGAAATCATCTTATGATGGGTGTGTGTACATCAAGAATGTAGGTGGAGCTGCAGTTGCCTACTTGTTATTGTATGTGGACGATATGTTGTTGGCTGGGGCCAATGTGAATGAAGTCCAACAAGTGAAGAAGGATCTTAGTGAGGCCTTTGAAATGAAGGATCTAGGGCCTGCCCGAAGAATTCTGGGAATGACTATTGTGAGGAATAGAGAATGCAAACAAATATGGCTCACTCAGAATGATTATGTATCCAGATTATTGAGGAAGTTCAAGATGGATAACATCAAGAGTGTGGCTGTGCCAATGGGACATCAGTATAAGCTGACATCTGAGCAGAAACCGAAATCAGAATCTGAGATAATGGAGATGCAGAAAGTCCCTTATGCGAATATCTTGGCAGTATAATATATGCCATGATATGTACACGGCCAGATATAGCACAAGCCATATCAGTGACTAGGAGGTACATGACTAACTACGGTAGGGAACATTGGTCTGCCTTGAAGTGGCTGATGAGGTATTTGAGAGGAGCCACTGATTATGGAATCATGTTTGATGGTGGCAATAAGTATAAGGGAGATGCTTTGGTGGGATGGAGTGACTCTGATTTTGCTGGAAATTTGGATACAAGGAGATCACAATCAGGGTACTTATTCACTTTATTTGGCTCGGTTATCAGCTGAAAAAGCAGTTTGCAATCGGTGGTTGCGTTGTCTACAACCGAGGCTGAGTTCATGGCATTAACCTCAGCGGTGAAGGAGAGTTCATGGCTCAGAGGCATATTGAGAGACTTTGGTATACTTCAAGAATCAGTGAGCATAGGCTGTGACAATAACAGTGCCTTATGTTTGGCTAAACATCAAGTATACCATGAAAGAAGTAAGCACATTGATGTGCGATTACACTTCATTCGGGAGAGGATAGAAGATGGAGAGATAAGGGTCTTCAAGGTTAACACAACAGATAATCCAGCAGATATGCTGACTAAACCAATACCAAAGGCGAAGCTGGTGCTGTGTATGAGTTTGATAAATCTCAAGAAGGGCAGCTGATTGACAGTCGAGTCATCAAGGTGGAGTTTGTAGAAGTTAAGTGATGAATCGAGCTGCAAATGAGCTGCATCAACACTGAAGAAGTCGAGGAAGCTGAGACGCTTCAGCAACCGTCGGATCTCGCGTTTTAAGATGGATTAAATCCTGAGCGTTCGATTCTTTCGACCGTTAGTTAGCTTAGTTTTAAATAGCCGTTGGTTTGTTTCTTTTCAGTCAACACATCAGCTGATTTTCGTTCTCTCTCAATTCATTAAGATTTCTTCTTTTGCGAAACATTCTTGATTCTTCTCCAATCAAATACTCATCCACACTCTCGCAATCATAACCTGCTCGTAATCATAACATAGGTCCTACTTTTATATATTAGTCTTATAATAATATGTGAGTAGGAATAAGTTAGTTAAATGGGACAAATTTTGTGTGACGGGCGGAAATGGAAAAATGAGATAATCTTTGTGGGACAGAGGGAGTAATCAGTATCTTTTTAAAATTGAGTGATTAGTTGATCATAAAATAATCAAATTTGTAAATTTTCCGAGGATTTAACCTTCTTTTTAATACTCTCTCCGCTCTATTCTAAGTGATGCATTTTCTTTGTTCGCTACTATTGTGAGGAACCTGTCACTCTAAATGACACATTTCTTAAATAAAAATATTACTTTTTCTATTTTTTCCCTCACTCTTACATTATTATATTCAATTAACTTATCAAACAATACAGTACATAAAATCTCGTGCAAAAAAACATGTTTCAGACGAAGGGAGTATATGCTGTGAACCACGATATTGGAACAACATTTTGCAGTATATACCCACGAACGACCACAATGTCGAATTCCCTCAAAAGAAATGGTGAGTGATTATTTTAAGGTCACATTCTTCTAAAAGAAACATATTATGGTCACATCTCAAACTTTTATGCAACGTCCTACCAAGCTGACGTGGCAGAAGGTGACTTGTACAATTCGGGACTCACATCTTCATGATGTGTCTACTTCTGGACATATAAGCAAAAATAGTGGGACCCACGTCCACGTGGGGTGTGGGGGCAAAGTAAAAACTTGAGCTCTTCAAAAGTCAAAGGTTGTCTAATTAGTCAAATATTCATTAATACCAAACTAACATGGATTTCATATGTTCTGCCGATAATATTTGCTCTATCAGCTATAGTACGGTGTATAAACATTAATTGTGACATTGAAAATACATTTTAATTTTTAACATAATCTAAAATGAGTTCTGATGAAGAAGTGATCCCATGCTTCATTTCTCATCGATAAGTTTCTCAATCAATTTTGAGCACAAGCACTCATCTTAGTCGTAGCATTTGTGAATAACACAAAATTGAGGGATGGGGTGCGTTGGTCCATGCAAAAATTGATTTTAATGTTTATTTATATTTTAATTAATAGTAGTACTAAAATTTCACAAATAGTGCTTGAGATATGTGCTCTCTCGTGATCAAGCGAAAGATGGTGTCCGGTCCTACAACACGAAGACGAGCAAAATGACTCAAAAATCCTTGAGATATCATTACTTGTATTTAGGATGATAAATTTACAGGTACCCTTCATATGCCTGGTAAAATATATATTGAAAACCGGAGGAGCTAAGAGACTGTTGGGCTCTGTCCATCTGGGTTTGATGAACGAAGACATCCGCTGTTCCAAAACATAAGTAGTGAATAGTAATTGGTAAACATGATTTTGAAAACAAAAAAACGAGGTAGAGAGATATGTACAAAGTCCGTGAGCTAGGAAGATCGGGAGAGAGGCAGCTCTGTTTCGTGATGGACGATTACGAATGAGGAGGTTGCGCATGCGGCTGCAAGGGTAAAATGGTCAACACTTTAGTAACACCACCACACCAAATTATTTGGACAAAATAGTTTTCATAAAATCAAACCTAGCTTGGGGAAGCCAACCATTGAGGGCAAGAATGGTAGTCAAATTGATAGGAGGGTAAGCGCTGCCATTATGATATTGGCCGCGAGCAAAGCATGTTGCAGAGTGAAGAGCTACTGCGGCTCCAACGCCAATACCCCCAACACCAAGTTTTACTGCAACCAAACAAATCATCCCGCGTTTTTGGATGTCTAAAATCTAAATCACTCCAACATCAAGAAAACTAGATTAATTAGTAGAGACTCTTACTGCCAGCAGGCTCAGTTGACAGCAAGTTAGCTACGCGTGCTGCTGAGGCATCTAAGCCTCCCAACTCGTCGTATGGACTTTCTTCTGTAGACACAACTCACATATCGTAATCACACCCTGACACACCATATGCTTGATTATTTTTCAGTTTTAAGTTGCATGATGTAAAATTGATCTGTTTTTCGTCCTTACATGTTGCTATTTAAAAAATACAAAAAAAAAAGAGAGGAGGGACTAGTATTAAGGTAATTATCATCTGTGGTCATTAGCAAGAATCCTGACAAGACAAGCTTTCTTCAAGTAAGACGCACGTACGTACCACGCGCGTCATGGAGGTTGGTCTTCGATTTTACAGTTTCGTAGCCATCTTCCCCTTCTCAACAACACAATGCATCGCTTGTCCATATTGTGCCATTCTTGAAATTCAGACAAAATGAAACCCAGATTTAAATGAAATGAAATGAACGGGTGAGCCCCACGCCCCTCTTCACGCAATGAAATCGTTATATATACGACCGCAGCCATCGCAGTTCACTTCTGTATACATGCTCAATTATTATTTACTCACGTATCCTCATTTTTATATTTAATTAATCATTTTTCTTTCTTTTTTCTTTTTCTAAAATTTTGTTTTCCACTCTTTCAACCAGCCAGAGCTCCATTTTACTCATACAAAAACAGATTTATTAGCATTCCGGCGAATCCAATTCTTTGTTTTCTTTCTAGGCAATAATTCATGGCCAAGGGTCGGAAACTGACCACCAGCCGCAGCGAACGCTTTTTAGGAAGTTTCGGTAGCCACACGGCGGCGAATTCTTCATCCGAGCTGAAAGAAGAAGACGTCTGGTCGGTCGCTGATGACACCATCAACGGCGAGGGTTTCTCAGCAGACGGAGACTGGGGCACACGCGCTTCCGCTGACCGCAATCGAAGCTTCGGTGGTTGCAGGGCCTCGCCGCGGTACCAAGTCGGCGGCTTGTCATTAGCTTTCGACGACCCCAGAAGCACCGCGTCGCAGAGGATCATTCATCAGTTCCACCTGCAGGAGGGATCGCCACGTGGCCGCAATATGGCCACGTCAGCACCGGTTAACGTGCCCGATTGGTCTAAGATATACCGGGTCGACTCGGTGGAGTCCTTGCATGACTCGGATGACGGCTTGGACGACTCCGAGCTGGTCCCCCCACACGAGTATCTGGCGCGTGAGTACACACGCAGCCGGAACTCGGTGTTTGAGGGTGTGGGGAGAACGCTCAAGGGGCGCGATATGAGCCGAGTCCGGGATGCGGTGTGGAGCCAGACCGGGTTCGATGGCTGATTATGATATTTCTATTGATATCGTCACTACTGAATTATTGTTTTTTATTTTTTTCCTTTATGATAATTTGGATTTTTGTGAATGGGAGATGAGTCAGAGTTAAGTTGGAGGCCATTGGGCCCTAATCAAAAAATTAGATTGGTTTGTGTGTTTTTTTGGCTTAATCCCTAGTGTTACTCATATATGTATTGCACTTCGATGTATTGCTATTTAAATATGTGGTCATTAATTTTATCAAAGTGTATTTTATCTTCAATAAGGGATAAAAAAAATCGATCTTATCACATTAGAATAGACCATTAGAGCATCCGCGGTGGTGGTCGTTGGAGGGTCTAAAACGCAACAAACAAGAGAAAGAAAAATGGATGAACAATAATTTCCATGTGGCCCCCGAATGAAAAATCATGACATTTTTCTGTTTAATTGAGGCCTGCTCCACTGATGCTATATCTGTTTGGGAAAGTGATAATTCTCTAGTTATTTACTAGTACAGATTTTGGCCTTTTCTATTGTTTGCAGTTGTGTGCTCACGTTAAGGGACTGTGTAGTGACCACCCAACCCAACCCAACCCCTTTTTTTACTACCCTTTTCATACACTTTTCTTGCCAATGCCAACTAATCCAACCCAACTCCTTCCCCTACATAAATCATTTGCCCTATGATACAATCATGTATTTATTTGTTGTAAATTAATTTCAGTGTAATTGCTTTTTATGTAGATTCAACTTTTATAAACATACAAACAAACAAACAAACAAACGGTAGGAGTCGCAGCCCATGGAATTTTTTTTACTTAACATTATAGAATTGTATTTCGTCCTACAATGAGGGAAAACCACACAAAAAATGAAAAAGAAGTTGAAGTTGTGTTTTTATTGGAAGGAGATGGATGATATAATTATAGAGACAGGAGCAAGTGGAACGAAGGTGGGTGCATGTCAACATATAAAATATTTGAATTTAATTTAAAGATTGAAATAAGTAAAAATAATAAAGGGTGGATACCTTTTTCAAGAAAGGGATGCACGGATTTAATGGCTTCACCATTGCTTTGCCTTCGTTTCCTCCTCCCAATTTAGTGAGGTGAGGTCCACTTCCATAAACATCAAGCTTCTTTACAACACAACATTCACCTTCAACACAATCACCAATTAAATATTCATTGCTATTCAACTACGAAAATTTTAATCAATACGATTGTCGATTATGAACCAACTAGTATTAAAATACTACTCCATCATATCAATAAATAGCAGGTGTAATTTGTGAAGAAAAAATCGCACTATGATAAGAGTACTGAATAGATACTTAACTAGCTGTATGTATGTATGTATCCACAAATTTAGTAAAGTAGTTTGTGTATGAAATGATTGAACTTTTAAAGGGAGTCATATATTTAATCGTTGATTTAACTAAATAAACCATTAATCAGTCCAAAGAGAGAAAAATCAAAATATTATTGTGTGATGAAGTATGAAAATGTTCATTTTACATTAAAAGGAAAGGAATATATGAGCATAGAAATATGCACTATGGTAACTGTACTCGAGGGAACCCAGGTTAGTTTAATCATCTTACATTATTCATGCAGTGACCAACTCTGCCCCAACCATCCGCATAATAATCGGAAAAATCCATTAAATTCAATATTTGGAATTGTTGCCGACCCCACGTTGCAACAGACCTGCCCCAACCCTTTGTTGTTGGGTTATATTTTCTTTCTTTACATGTCATCTATTGTTAGCAACGACACGCTTTTGTTTTCCAAAATCACGATAACCGTCTTTAATGTGTCCAATCTTAAAATAGCTGGAGTTAATTATAAATATGTGGTTTATCACAGAGATATTATTGAGGGGATGATTGCATTTTACAATTATTAACTTTCAAAATAAATGGAAAAACAAATTGTGGGGCGTGGTTCCCCCACCAAATTAAATAGCGCATGCACTCATTGTATCATTCTCTGTCTGTTGTGAATTTCACAGTAACCAAATTTGTGAATGTCCCAATAACGGAGACAGCACCTACTACTTGCTTCGGAGATGCGGAACCTAATCACGACCCTAATAAACTTTTAAACTCTACCATGGTTTTAATAGGGCCAGCCCAAACATTTGGGCTCAATTTGAGATTCACATTATCCAATTATTCAACTGACTTTCATCTTTCTTTTTCTCCTATTCTATTGCATTAAACGATACACTATAGTCTATAGGTACTCATACTATATGTTTTGCAATTCGCAGAGTTTTTTTCATGTACGACTCTCAACAGTAAAAATTGTTAAAATTAAAATCTGTGTTATTTACTGTTGATAGTTGAGTTGGGATTTACCGTGTTAGTTAACAAATGAGATATACGGAGTATTATTTAATTTTATATGAATAAATAAATATGAGCTGGTTTTAGTATATTAGAAATATAAAATAAATATTTTAACTCTGTGTTTGGTATATTAGTCTGTATTTAAGTTTGAATTGTAATTGTACCAAAATACATTAAATCTCAATTAAAATGGAGAGGTTAAAAATGTGAAGCAATAAAATAATCTAAGTTAATTATCATGATTTGATTTTTAATTTAGATTAATTGACCCACCTACTTAGTGGGTTAATTTAGCGTATCAAAACATAGAAAATGAGGCAGACCGAAAACTAACACAGATCAAAAGATAATTTATTTTATATACCGAAATATTATTATCATATCAATATAGATACTAAATGAACCATAAACATTACATATTGAAAAATAGAGGTTGTCAGATTCGAAACTAATTAATTTCACACCATACATGTTAATGTAATGACAATATCCAATTATTTCAATAAATAGCTGGAGTTAATTAAAAGTTAATGACAAACAGTTATAAACATTATACTAGGCCCACTTATCCATTATTTTGGGCCAAATTGTCACGCCCGCATTTCCTAAGGATAGGAAGTACGGTGGACCGCGACTAGGGGAGGAACAAAGAAGCGGGGAAGAAAGGGGAGAACAAGATTATTTGACCCAAAAACATTTATTAAAAGAAGTTCACTTCAAAACATTGTACTAAGGTTAAAGTAAACAGAGTTTAAATAAAAACATTGTATCGGATTACAAAGCAGCGGAAAAGACCAAGAGACAGATGATGCCGGGTATGGCGACACGGCACCATCCAAAAGACAAAGTAAAACACTGATTTGGCTTTCACTGCTCAACATCCGTCATCCCCATCGCCGCACAACCTGCACATTAAGAAAACAACATGCAGGGCTGAGTACTTATTGCACTCAGTGGACACACGCCAAAATCATAGTTTGTCATGCCATAACAGTGTAACCTTGGGGTTTTAAGTGTAAAGAAAATAACCAAGTACACTAAAACATATTTCATAAATTCGACTGCGCAGTCATTTTCAGATATTGCCACCCTTATTCCCACCATCATACACTATCTGATCCAACGGTGACAAGGGGCGTGGCCACACCCCAGGTCATCTAGACCGGCCAACTTGCTCTCAGATGGCTCCCGGTCTCGTGTACACTAGCCTGAGGGTTCGCAGCCCAACAGACCCGAATTCGATTAAACATATGTGGTAAACCACTTCAGATAGGTTTCAAATCAAAACAGTTGGCAAGACAAGCAATTCACCTCCATAAACATTTCCGGAACGAAGTCCGTATTAAAGATAACCCACATAAAATAGTAGGGTAGAAAAGCCCACCTCGATTGCTTAGCTTTTAAAATAGTTCCCTTCAACCACACTTTCCTCGTAAAAGATCACCCTTTTTGAAAGATAAATAAATCATGATTAGAGTCAGGGTAGACGATGTTTAACGACAATGCATGATTCCTACTTAGATGACTTCAACATCTAGCACGTTACACGTATACACACTTAACAACATCTCATAAGCCAATCACACAAAAAACACACGCCCGAAAACACACCCCGCACGCACCCGACACGCATACGACGTACCCAAAACGCGCACACGACACACACACAACACTCATACTCCTGGCATACCCTTACTGTGCAACGGCTCACTTGGCTCGGAAAAGGTTCGGAAAAAGCTCGGAAAAAGGATCGGCGTCTCGGCCTGGCTCGGTGTCTCGGCCGCCTGGCTCGGCACCTCGGCCGGCTGTCTCGGCCGCCAGGCTCGGTGTCTCGGCCGCCTGGCTCGGCACCTCGGCCGACCGTCTCGGCCGCCTGGCTCGGCACCTCGGCCGACCGTCTCGGCCGCCTGGCTCGGCACCTCGGCCGCCTGGCTCGGCACCTCGGCCGCCTGGCTCGGCACCTCGGCCGACCGTCTCGGCCGCCTGGCTCGGCACCTCGGCCGCCTGGCTCGGCACCTCGGCCGACCGTCTCGGCCGCCTGGCTCGGCACCTCGGCCGCCTGGCTCGGCACCTCGGCCGACCGTCTCGGCCGCCTGGCTCGGCACCTCGGCCGCCTGGCTCGGCACTGGCTCGATCATGTGTACACCCGTTTTTCCCCAACCAACGATTCTCAAACCCTATACGACAACCACACCACACATTCTACATCCCAAAACACACCCAAACACCTGGGATCAACCCTTCAACACTCTCCACCACACTGCCCTAGGCCGAACCCTAAAACTCTCGGCCAACACACACGAAACCCTCGAACCAAACGCTGATTCCTCCGAGCCATCTCTTGGCCAAACACACCCACAGACTTCACAAAAACGAAGCACTCAGACACACCCCCATTGCACACACATACATCACCCAGAACACACAACTCGCAGAACTGCGCAGTTTACTTGCGAAAATCATAAAAAAATCATACGACCTCCAAAGAAGCTGAAATTTACACACCACACCCAAGACACATCCAAGTTTATACAGTTAAAATTTCGTATCAAAAGGAGATCTTCTGCTCAGTCGAAAAGGGGTCGGAACCCACTGTCAGTTATCACCGAAAACATGTTCAACACAAACACATAGCCACAAATCCTATTCGACATCTAAACCATCCAAAAACGTCCTACATGCATGTTTTTCGAAATTATCACGAGTTAGGGTATCGGGTTACCTTTCCCGGATAGTTCAACGTAATTCACACGCTTTACTTCTTCTTCCGACTCCGATTCACAACGAGAGTGCGTATCACCTTGAATAATCCACCATTCGATGAGAGGGAGTGAAAGAAAAAGATGAGAACCGAGAGGGAGAAAGGAGAGAAGCTTACCGATGAGAGAAGCCTTCGAGAGAGATGAGAGATTGAGTGATGAGGGAGGGAGAGATTGAGAGAGAGTAGATAGCCACGGTTGTGAGGAGTGGGAGGAGGTTGAGAAATTAGTGGGAGAGGGGGGGGGGTTTCGAAAAACAGAGGAAGAGGGAGAGGAAAAAAGAATTTAGTTAATTAGGATTTTAATTCATGATTTATTAATTATCCCAATTATAAAATGCCTAGGTAAAATATATCCCATCCACAACAATAAAATAAATCAATTAAGATTTTCCACACCATGTTTTAAACAAGAAAACACAAAAAGATCAACCATTAATTAAAAGAATAAAAATTCAAAAAAAACATAAACATATTTTTTTTTTTCGGATGTTACATTCCTCCCACCTTAACAAAATTTCATCTCGAAATTTGCCTAGGTTACTCAAACAGTTCTGGAAACTTCTCTCTCATTCTATCTTCTGATTCCCATGTTGCTTCTTCGACTCCATGATTCCTCCACCGTACTTTCACCGAAGCAATTGACTTATTCCTCAATTCTTGCACCCTTCGATCCAAAATGGCCTCGGGCTTCTCCTCATAACTTAGATCGGGATTTAGGACCATCATCTCTTCCTGGTGAACTATGTGTGTGGGGTCAAACACGTACTTCCTCAATTGTGACACATGGAAGACGTTGTGCACATTCCCAAAGCTTGGTGGTAGGGCCAATCTGTATGCTACCACGCCGACTCTATCCAAAATCTCGTATGGACCGATAAATCGGGGTCTCAGTTTTCCTTTCACTCCAAAACGAGTTATTCCTTTAGAAGGGGAAACTTTCAGAAAGACCTTTTCTCCGACCTCGAATTGTAAATCGGTCCTTCGAACATCCGCATAAGATTTCTGCCGATCCTGTGCCTCCTTGATCCTCCCACGGATTTGTCAGACAATCTCTATCATCTCTTCTACAGAGTCTGGTCCGAGAATTCTTCTCTCACCCACTTCATCCCAATAAAGTGGCGATCTACACTTCTTTCCATACAATGCCTCATATGGAGCCATCTTGATAGTCGCCTGGTAACTATTATTGTACGCAAACTCAACCAATCGCAACACTTCTTCCCAACCCCAGCCTCGATCAAGCACCACGGCTCGTAGCATATCCTCTAAGGCTTGTATTGTTCTCTCCGACTGCCCGTCGGTTTGTGGGTGGAAAGCTGTACTGAAATTCAACTTAGTCCCCAACTCGCGCTGCAGGCTTGTCCAAATTCTAGAAGTGAATTTAGCATCGCGATCAGATGTAATTGTTGCGGGTACGCCATGCAAGCGTATAATCTCCCGTACATATACTTTAGCCAACTGGTCGGACCCATAAGTAGCACGAACCGGTACAAAATGTGCAGATTTGGTGAGACGATCTATGATCACCCAAATCACAGTGTTCCCTCGCTGGGATCTTGGCAGTCCTATCACAAAGTCCATTGCAATATGTTCCCACTTCCATTCTGGAATCTCGAGGGGTTGCAATCTCCCATAGGGCCGTTGGTGTAGTGCCTTTACTTGTTGACATGCTAGGCATCTCTCCACAAAAGCTGCAACATGCTTTTTCATACCGTTCCACCAAAATTGTCTTTTCAAGTCTTGATACATCTTGGTGCTTCCTGGATGAGCAGCGTATGGGGTTTCATGTGCTTCTCTCATGATTTCCATCCTCAGGCCTTCATCCTTAGGCACACACAACCTTCCCTTGTATGTGAGACCATTATCTGCTGCCTCACGAAAATTTCCGAGTTCACCCGTCCTCACTTCTGAGCGAAACTTTTCTAGTAACGTATCTCGCCGTTGAGCTTCCACAATTCTGGCTCTTAAGTCGGGTTCCATCACCAACGTGGCTACTATTTCTTCCACAGTCTCGGGCATTCTCACTACCTCCAACCGCATCTTACTGAACTCTTGGATTAAGCTCTCCTCGAAAGTAAGAAAGGTGGCCAGCTGAGATTGAGACTTCCTACTAAGAGCATCGGCCACTACGTTTGCTTTTCCTGGATGGTAGTTTATACCACAATCGTAGTCCTTTACCAACTCGAGCCACCTACGTTGGCGCATGTTCAACTCCTTTTGCTCAAAGAAGTACTTTAGACTCTTATGGTCCGTGTATATCTCACAACGGACTCCATAAAGATGATGTCTCCAGATCTTCAAAGCATGTACCACGGCTGCCAGTTCCAGGTCATGCGTCGGATAATTCAGCTCATGGGGCTTCAATTATCTCGATGCATATGCGATCACTTTCCCCTTCTGCATAAGCACACATCCAAGTCCCACCTTCGACGCATCCGTATACACCGCATAGTCAGTCTCTGACTCCGGCACGGCTAGAATTGGTGCGGTGGTCAATTTCTCTTTCAACAACTGAAAGCTCGCCTCACACTCCGGTGTCCAATTCATCTTGACTCCCTTTTTCAGTTGTTGAGTCATTGGCCTTGCTATCTTCGAGAATCCCTCAATGAACCTTCGATAATAGCCCGCCAGTCCTAAAAAGCTTCGGATTTCATTTTGTGTAGAAGGTGACTTCCATTCCTGTACAGCTTCCACCTTGGCCGGGTCTACACGAATTCCATCTGAGGTTACTACATGTCCAAGAAAGTTAACTTCCTTGAGCCAAAACTCGCACTTACTGAACTTGGCATATAGTTTCTCGTCCCTTAGAGTTGCTAGGACTGTTCTCAAGTGCTCTTTGTGCTCCTCCACGTTCTTTGAGTAAACGAGCACATCATCGATGAAAACTAGGACAAACCGGTCCAAATATGGATGGAACACGCGGTTCATAAGGTCCATGAACACTGCCGGGGCGTTCGTCAGTCCAAAAGGCATCACCACGAACTCATAATGACCATATCTTGTTCGGAAAGCCGTCTTGGGTACATCTTCTCGCCGAACCCTCAGCTGATGGTACCCAGACCTCAAATCCATCTTAGAGAAGACTCCTGCCCCTCGAAGTTGGTCAAACAAGTCGTCTATCCTTGGTAGTGGATACTTGTTCTTCAGCGTCAGTTTGTTTAGCTCTCGATAGTCGATGCACATCCTCATCGATCCATCCTTCTTCTTCACAAACAACACTGGTGCTCCCCATGGCGACACGCTAGGTCTAATGAATCCCAAATCCAGTAGCTCTTGTAGTTGCACCTTAAGCTCCTCCAACTCTTTTGGCGCCATCCTATAAGGTGCTTTGGATATTGGTGCCGATCCGGGCTCCAGATCGATCGTGAATTCTACTTGCCTGTCGGGTGGGGGTCCCGGCAATGCATCGGGGAAGACATCGGGATATTCACTCACTATCGCCACATCTTCTATCTTCCTGTCTTTCTTCTCCTCCCCATTCAAATAAACAAGGTACGCTGGACATCCCTTTCTCATCATTGTAGTGGCTTGCAGCGCAGAGACAATGGACTTGCGTCGGCTCATTGAGAAACCGTAAAACTTCGTCGGCTCTTTTCCTGGGGTTTCAAACAAAATTTCCCTTTCTCTACAATGAAGGATAACGTGGTTCTTCGCTAACCAATCCATACCCAAGATTATGTCTACGCTACCCATCGTCATTACTTGCAAATTATGGGCCACTAAACTGAGTTCACCTATTCCAAAGTTCACACATGCACAAGATCGGGATATATCTATAGTCCCGCCTACCGGTGAGGTCACACTCATAGTGGGTTCGGTCTTAACAGTAGGTAATCCCAAAGTATCCACACAAGAAGTTGATATAAAGGAATGCGATGCACCCGTATCAAACAAGACAACTATAGGCATATTTAGAAGTGTGCCCATACCTGCCAAGTTTCCTTGCCCAAAGGTTTCTTTCCCATTTGCCGTCTGCTTCCCCTTCAAGGCGTAGGCCCTTGCTTGCGACGGCAATCCTTGGCGGCGTTGTTGCGGTGGAGGTGCAGGTAGTGCCTGGGATTGTGGACGGAAGCCTAGCTGGTTCTGTCTCGATCCCGTTCCCATGTTCTTATTTGGGCAACTTCGGAAGTAATGGCCACTTCCACCACAGTTGAAGCACCTAGGGTCTCGACACTCTCCGGTGTGGTACTTGAAGCACCTTCCACATTGGGGGTTCCTCGGCGGAAAGTTTGCCCTCGGTTGAAAGGTATTCTGTCCCCCGCCATTGAAGGGTGCGTTCCTCATGTGTTGTGGCCTCTTGCCACCATACTGAGTTTGATCGCCATCCCACCTCCTCTTCTCTTGGTGACCTGACTGGGCTTGTAGAGGTGTCGCGTTTGTTGTCGCCACAACTCTTGGTTTAGGGAGTGCATCTTCCACGTCCAGTGCACAAGTCAAGATCTCCGAGTAGGAGAGTTCTCCTCGGCAAGCCAATGCGGCCTTTATCTCATCTCTGAGCCCGGCCCGGAACTTCACCGCCCATTTCTCGTCGGTGTCCATCAATTCGGGCGCATATCGTGCCATCTGCGCGAGGGCTCGGTCATATTCAGTTACAGTCATTCGGCCTTGGCTCAACGTGTGGAATTCTACCACCTTGGCCCGTCTGTACGTCTTTGGGACATACTTGTTGTCAATCTCCACCTTAAACTCTTCCCATGTTAGCGCTTCCAGGCGTGCAGGATTCATAGTCCTTTGCCGAGTCTCCCACCAGTAATCGGCAGCACCTGATAGTTGAAAGGTAGCGCCAGCAATGCGCTCCCTATCTGTGCATTCCATGACCCTGAAAATACGCTCGAGACCGCGTATCCACTCTTCCGCTTTTGATGGATCTCCTTGTCCATCAAATTTTGGGGGATTCTGCCTGGAGAACGTAACTATGAATCTTTCTTGTTGAGGCGGGGGTGGAGGTGGTGGTGGAGGTGGTGCCTCCACGTTGGGTACTTGTCGTGGTTGGCGTACACGTCTTGGCGGCATTCTGATTCAATATCCAAAAAGTGTTACTACAATTCTCATCCAAAATTACCACTTTCTCAAAATTTTCTTATAAAATCTTCATGTAGTATAAGATGCAACACATAGGATATATATCAAAATCAAAATTCTCATAAAAGAAGGAAGGTCAACATTGTTCTCAAGAGCAGATCGTACTGAAAGCAAAAACTGAAAAGACAACGAACTATTCTAATTCTAGACTACGACTCTATCATCCTCATCCATAGGCCCTTCCTCTGGGTCTTCGTCATCGTCCTCCTCGGGGTTCTCTTGCAGAGCCACCTCGGGATTCCCTTGCGGAGCCTCCTCGGGTTCTTCCCCGTAGTCATCTTCAAACCCTTGCTCACCCTCGTACATGCTCACATACTTGTCCTGATACACAATCCTCTCTTGCACATCCTGTGGGGGCTGCTCTTCTCGAGAGTCCACCAGTGCGCAGTACACGGCCTTCCGAAAGCCAGCCATGTCACCCACCATGTCATCGGTAACAGGCTCATGCCACGTGTACCTCCTCGCCGTTCTTTCAGCCCACTCCTTCCAGCTGTCAGGGAGCAATTCTATTAGCTTCTCAATGCCGTCGTGCTCCGTCACTCCGAACTCCTGAGCTGCCCTCCAGAGGGTGTCGAAGTGTGCCACGAACTCGATCAACGGTATGTGATCCTTCTTCCGGTACACTCTATAATCCCTGAGCACCCTCTGTGCCCTAAGTCTATCGCGATCACTCCGTCGCGGGGTTCGGAACATACGCGCCATCTATAGAAAAACAGAAACAATCGCCTCGCGTATAAAAACAGAGTGCATAACCGAAAAGAGGGAGATATGTGTATGCAGACGTATCGATGTTCTAACTCCAAACCCGCTGGTGTTCGAAGGCCAAAAGTTCTTATCTACTATAGGTCCAAGAAGCACTAGTGAAACCTCTCACGTCTAAGTTCAATCATTCAAAAGGCCAACACATTCACACGTAAAAGCTCACATCAACATTCACGTCATCATAGCATCACACATCAGCCACATGCTTTCATATAAATTCAACACACAATAACAGTTCATAACTCTCATAATTTCCAACTTTTCACATCACTTTGTACCCTTCCACATGCATCAATATTTACTTAAACTTTCCAAAAATCATTTTCAAAACCCGAAATCACAATTTCCTCCACTTCCATATACTTTCCAAAAATTCAAAATTTTCATTAACTCATTTCAGGTTGAGTGCGATGAGTCGGATGTTGAGCCAATGACACTTTTGAAAACTTAGTCAATTATTTATTTTGACACAGGGATACAAACTAAATCAAGACAGAAGAGACTCTTAGGTCCAGAGCAGAAAGAAAACCTGGCTCTGATACCACTCTGTCACGCCCGCATTTCCTAAGGATAGGAAGTACGGTGGACCGCGACTAGGGGAGGAACAAAGAAGCGGGGAAGAAAGGGGAGAACAAGATTATTTGACCCAAAAACATTTATTAAAAGAAGTTCACTTCAAAACATTGTACTAAGGTTAAAGTAAACAGAGTTTAAATAAAAACATTGTATCGGATTACAAAGCAGCGGAAAAGACCAAGAGACAGATGATGCCGGGTATGGCGACACGACACCATCCAAAAGACAAAGTAAAACACTGATTTGGCTTTCACTGCTCAACATCCGTCATCCCCATCGCCGCACAACCTGCACATTAAGAAAACAACATGCAGGGCTGAGTACTTATTGCACTCAGTGGACACACGCCAAAATCATAGTTTGTCATGCCATAACAGTGTAACCTTGGGGTTAAGTGTAAAGAAAATAACCAAGTACACTAAAACATATTTCATAAATTCGACTGCGCAGTCATTTTCAGATATTGCCACCCTTATTCCCACCATCATACACTATCTGATCCAACGGTGACAAGGGGCGTGGCCACACCCCAGGTCATCTAGACCGGCCAACTTGCTCTCAGATGGCTCCCGGTCTCGTGTACACTAGCCTGAGGGTTCGCAGCCCAACAGACCCGAATTCGATTAAACATATGTGGTAAACCACTTCAGATAGGTTTCAAATCAAAACAGTTGGCAAGACAAGCAATTCACCTCCATAAACATTTCCGGAACGAAGTCCGTATTAAAGATAACCCACATAAAATAGTAGGGTAGAAAAGCCCACCTCGATTGCTTAGCTTTTAAAATAGTTCCCTTCAACCACACTTTCCTCGTAAAAGATCACCCTTTTTGAAAGATAAATAAATCATGATTAGAGTCAGGGTAGACGATGTTTAACGACAATGCATGATTCCTACTTAGATGACTTCAACATCTAGCACGTTACACGTATACACACTTAACAACATCTCATAAGCCAATCACACAAAAAACACACGCCCGAAAACACACCCCGCACGCACCCGACACGCATACGACGTACCCAAAACGCGCACACGACACACACACAACACTCATACTCCTGGCATACCCTTACTGTGCAACGGCTCACTTGGCTCGGAAAAGGTTCGGAAAAAGCTCGGAAAAAGGATCGGCGTCTCGGCCTGGCTCGGTGTCTCGGCCGCCTGGCTCGGCACCTCGGCCGGCTGTCTCGGCCGCCAGGCTCGGTGTCTCGGCCGCCTGGCTCGGCACCTCGGCCGACCGTCTCGGCCGCCTGGCTCGGCACCTCGGCCGACCGTCTCGGCCGCCTGGCTCGGCACCTCGGCCGCCTGGCTCGGCACCTCGGCCGACCGTCTCGGCCGCCTGGCTCGGCACCTCGGCGCCTGGCTCGGCACCTCGGCCGACCGTCTCGGCCTCCTGGCTCGGCACCTCGGCCGCCTGGCTCGGCACTGGCTCGATCATGTGTACACCCGTTTTTCCCCAACCAACGATTCTCAAACCCTATACAACAACCACACCACACATTCTACATCCCAAAACACACCCAAACACCTGGGATCAACCCTTCAACACTCTCCACCACACTGCCCTAGGCCGAACCCTAAAACTCTCGGCCAACACACACGAAACCCTCAAACCAAACGCTGATTCCTCCGAGCCATCTCTTGGCCAAACACACCCACAGACTTCACAAAAACGAAGCACTCAGACACACCCCCATTGCACACACATACATCACCCAGAACACACAACTCGCAGAACTGCGCAGTTTACTTGCGAAAATCATAAAAAAATCATACGACCTCCAAAGAAGCTGAAATTTACACACCACACCCAAGACACATCCAAGTTTATACAGTTAAAATTTCGTATCAAAAGGAGATCTTCTGCTCAGTCGAAAAGGGGTCGGAACCCACTGTCAGTTATCACCGAAAACATGTTCAACACAAACACATAGCCACAAATCCTATTCGACATCTAAACCATCCAAAAACGTCCTACATGCATGTTTTTCGAAATTATCACGAGTTAGGGTATCGGGTTACCTTTTCCGGATAGTTCAACGTAATTCACACGCTTTACTTCTTCTTCCGACTCCGATTCACAACGAGAGTGCGTATCACCTTGAATAATCCACCATTCGATGAGAGGGAGTGAAAGAAAAAGATGAGAACCGAGAGGGAGAAAGGAGAGAAGCTTACCGATGAGAGAACCCTTCGAGAGAGATGAGAGATTGAGTGATGAGGGAGGGAGAGATTGAGAGAGAGTAGATAGCCACGGTTGTGAGGAGTGGGAGGAGGTTGAGAAATTAGTGGGAGAGGGGGGGGTTTTCGAAAAACAGAGGAAGAGGGAGAGGAAAAAAGAATTTAGTTAATTAGGATTTTAATTCATGATTTATTAATTATCCCAATTATAAAATGCCTAGGTAAAATATATCCCATCCACAACAATAAAATAAATCAATTAAGATTTTCCACACCATGTTTTAAACAAGAAAACACAAAAAGATCAACCATTAATTAAAAGAATAAAAATTCAAAAAAAACATAAACATATTTTTTTTTTCGGATGTTACACAAATATACTTTGCAAAAACCAGTACACTCCAATAATTGAGTAGTCAAATAAACTTCATATTCAAACCATGCAGTCTTGAGTAGTAAATATTAATTATGGCATTAAATTCAGGGAGATAGGCAATTTTTATTTGCCGGTTATTTGCTCTAAATTTCCCAATAATTTAATGATTCAGTGCTCTAAGGGAGTAATTTGTTTGATTTTCTTCAAGAATTAGAATTAAAATTAAAATTAAAATTAAAATTAGTTTCTATTACTTTCAATCTCTTAAAAATGATATCTTTAATATGCATTTCCGCAATCTTAATCTTCCTTTAACAGAGGAGAAGTGGCATTTAAGTAAAGATTAAGTGATGAACACTCCATGGCGGCGCCACCCCTCTCTTTTCGCCGAGCAGCCGCCGAGAATGTTGGGAAAGAAGAAGAGTATTTATAAGACAAGTAATCTGAAATTTTTTTATCATTCCAAGCTAGTATTTGCAGATTCAGTTTGGAAATTAAATTAAGAAAAGTACTGCAAGAATGAAATTCGGATGTGTATAATAAGGAGACACATTTTCGAGCCTGTGTTTGATAATGAAAGACGAAATTTTTAGAAATAGAAAACAAAAGTGTGGTGAATCGAAATCATTAAAATTAACTCAACCGAAAAAAAATCATTTACAAGTCTGAAAGCAGACCACAGAAAGTCATAAAGGAGGCGAGAGATGCGGTCCTCACGTGCCCGGCATGTGATCCATCAAAGCGTGCGAATTAAGAGAGGGGCAGCTGAGCTCCATGTCCTTTAATTCACCCGCTTTGGGTGGTTGTAGGCTTGTAGCTGCACACCATATTCTGTATAGCTAATTACCGGAGTTTTCTCTCCTAACAAGAAAAAAAAGAGAAGGAAATCACGGTTATTTTCAACTCAGACTCGGTAGTGGGGCCTCGCCCTCTTCACAATTTTTATGTACAGCTATTGTTGTTGATTGCTGCCCTTTGTCCCCACTCACTTAAGCACCTCATTCATGGCTGCCCCAACCCTTCTCTTTATTCACATCAAACCCTTCTCTGAACTCCATCTCTGCTCTGCCTTTACCTCCAAGTCTTGTTCTTCCTCGTAAAACACTAGATTTTCACTTTTATTTTATTATTATTCTATTTTTTTGGGGTGCATTACTCGCCAATTTTGTTGAATTGAGTTTGAAGCAGCTCAGAATGAGGGGATCGCCGGTGCAAAGTTTGCACATTTGGGCTTCAATTGTGCTTCTGGCTCTTCTGTGTGAGAATTTCTTTTTTTTTTCAATTTAAGTTAAAGCTATTTTCGGCTTCTTTGTTTTGCCTCGTTTATTGAGTGATCTGTTAAGTTTGATGCTTTTGTTATTCTTGGCATGTTTTTGGGTTTCCAAGAAATGAGTGAGTTGGGTTGGGTTGGTTTGTGATCTGAATGCGGTTTGAGGATGCAAGTATATTTCCAAAAATGGTTGAGTTAATTGGTGCTTTTGTCTTTGTATTTTTGGTTCCATGTATTGGTTATCTCAATTTCTTGAACTCTGCTGAAGCTTACGGGAATGGCATTCAACTCCTTCGATATGTGTAATACTTCAAAATTTAAATTTTTTAATATAAATCCCACCTCATCTGTGGCTGTTATGTGTTTGATAATGTGACTGGAATGTTTTCAATGAAAACTGTTTGGGTTTAGAATTGGGGATTCAGAACTCTTCCCTTTTTAAACGCATGATTACCAACATTTTCATGATAGTCTCACGAGAATTAGATATTACCATTGAAAAATTCTGAAGAAATTATGTTTCTTATGGACTCCCACTTCTGTATTCACAACGGCAAAAGATTTAGCATGAAAGGTGATTGTCAAGTCTGGAGGAATAGAATTTCAATTCATGTTCGACAATATAAGCTAAGCTAATGAATACATTCAAAAGATTTAGCATGAAAAGCGTTTGTAAAGTCTAGTGCAGTTCTCAAGAGTCTCACTTGTGTGCAGTAGTATAGTCATCTCAGCTTCTGCAGGTAAATGTTGTACTTATTTTCTGTAAAACCATCCGGGAGCGATTAATGATTTTTTAATATAGGAGATACCAGATTCAACTATGTCAAAATTATCGTAATTTGTCAGCAATCTACATTCCTACACTTGATGAAGCAGTGAAATATAGCTTAGTTGTTATTGATAAATTCTGCAGATATGATCTTTATTAACATTATATTGCATTTTCTTGTGTTTATTAGGACATTTCAGTAAAGAGTGTAACCTGAATTAGATAAAGTAAAATGATGATTAAATCACACTTGACCTTATGTGCTTATAATGATTTGCATGATGTTAAGTTAACAACTCAATATGGTTTGTTAAATATTCTAAAGTTTCAATCGTTTATACTGGGAACTTGCTGCTTATACAGGTATACATGAATCATCTGGAAACTCTTTGGGTAATTCTGCTCTGGCAGAAAGAAGGGCGGATTTACTTTTACCCCAAATTTCCCCAACTGCTGCTCCTCAGCCGTTTCTTCCTCTTCTGGCTCCATCTCCATTAACACCATTCACAAATAGCACAATCCCCAAATTATCTGGTTTGTCTCTCTCACCTTCTATATTCCAAAAAATAGACATTAATTTTCATGTTGATTCACTTTTGTACTAATTTAAATTTAAATCTAATCAGGAATTTGTGTGCTGAATTTTACGTCACTATCAAATATGATGATGGTGACATCAACTGATTGTATGGCTGCATTTGCACCAGTTTTGGCTAACGTAGTGTGCTGTCCTCAAGTTGAGGCTACATTGGGGATTCTCATTGGCCAATCTAGTAAATATACCAATACACTAGCTTTAAATGGAACACTTGCTGCACATTGCCTTTCAGATTTTCAACAGATTTTGGTGGGTCAGGGAGCCAATGATAGTTTATCTAAGATTTGCTCGATTCATTCATCAAATCTTACTGGAGGTTCTTGCCCAGTTAGCGACGTTTCTGAGTTTGAGAGCGCTGTAGAAACATCTAACCTTCTAGCTGCCTGTGGGAAGATTAATTCTGTGAATGAATGCTGTGAGCAAGTTTGTCAGAACGCTATTCTTGATGCTGCTAGGAAGCTTGCCCAAAAAGCTTACAGTCTTCTAGCCGTAGATGGTTCTCATGTGCTGTCTGATCACACAACTAGGATTAATGACTGCAAAAGTATTGTACTGCGATGGCTTGGAAGTAAACTCGAGCCTTCTCGTGCAAAGGAAGTTCTTCGAGGAATATCTAATTGCAGAATTAACAAAGGTAAATTTAATGAACGCATGATATTATTTATTTGTAACAATTTACTTCAGATGTTGGCTCTGTATATGTCAACATTATGTTGCTTTCAAAATATTTTCTACACACACACTTCATGCATGGCTAAATTAATGTTGGAAACGAATTATTAAAATAATAATCCCCCCATTGTTTCTAATCCCCACAAGAAAGAAAGAGAGCTGCCCCAAAATTCTATGAGACCGTGACTATGATTTTTCTGTAATTCTTTCTATCCGCTAGCTCTTTTCAGACTCTCAATCCCTCATAATATATCTGTTGTTCAGTCTATTCATCATTAAAGTGATAATCATTTTCCTGTAACAGTTAGGATTCTTCCTTCACTCTTTATGCCCTTACAGAAATTTTCATAATGTCAGTTAGATACGGAGTATTTTATGCATCTCGTTTTCCTAGTCAAGACATGCAACTGAAAAAGGTAGTGACATTTATTGAATGTAAAGAAATTTATTATTAGGCCCATATTTTAGTTACGAGTATCTTCAACCTCTTTACAAATGTTATTCTTCTAGATTCACATACCAGCAGATGTCTCTTCATTGTCGACTTTAATAACTGGAGCCTTTAGTCCTTTTACTTAGTCTTGGAAGTGCACAAGCTCTACACTACTTTTGCCCCACATTTAATTAATTAAATGTCGATGAAGAATTTCCCATATACATTAATTAAAAGTTAACGCCGCTTCTACTCTTACATTGCTACTGCAGGATGTCCTCTGAATTTTCCAAATATGAGTCATGTCATAGAATGGTGTGGTGCTGGAAAGAGTAATCAAACAGCTTGTTGCAGTTCACTTGAGAGCTACGTCTCTCACCTGCAAAGGCAGAGCTTTGTCACAAACTTGCAAGCTTTAAATTGTGCTGCATCACTTGGAGTCAGATTACGGAAAGCAAACATTACCAAGAATGTCTACAGCCAGTGTCATATTAGCCTCAAAGACTTCTCCCTCCAAGGTTAGTTTGGTCTTCCCACTACTTACATGTCATTACAACATAAATGTTGAACTGCTCCTAATGCTGAAAAATTTGTTGTTTTGTCATGCTGGTCTGCTTGGGCATTGGCATTGATCACATCACTTCTGCAGTTGGTGTTCAGGGTAAATTTCTAACCTTTGCTTACACTATTTGTGATCAGATCACTGTAACCAACTTGATAGGTTTGGTTGTGATTTTCAATACCTTTTTTTTGAAGAATTGATGCCCGATTTCAAAGTGCATATGAAAGATAAATTGATCATGGGATAATATTTCTTGTCAATCAAAGATAAATTTACCAACAAAGATAATTCATTCCTTTCCTGATTCTATCTTAAATTTACTACCACAGAGAACGCACCCTTACAGACAGATGCTTTATAGGCTTGTTGCACTCGGAGCTGAGAAGTTTTGGAAATACTATTTTTCTTTGATTACTTAGTTTTATATCAAAGTCATAAGTGCAATACCTGACAACGCACAAGAAATTGTTATACACAATTTGAAACCTTGCTAATAGAGTTGATATAGCTCCTAATGGATCCCCCTTCATGGCTTCTAGGTTCTTAATTGGCAACCTGAAATCTGACTGAATAAAGATGTTATTATGCTTTTCATATTATTACAATTTTTTTATTGATTATAATCCCACTTGATATCAATTTTGTCTTTGAGTAGAATCTGGATGCCTCCTTCCCAGCTTGCCATCAGATGTAATATTTGACCAGTCTGCAGGGGTCAGCTTCGTCTGTGACTTGAATGACAACATTCCAGCCCCTTGGCCTGCAACCACACAGTTGCCAACTTCATCATGCAACAAAAGTACATTTACTAATTCACCTAGTGGGATACTTAAAGATGTTTCTCTTCAGAACTACTCACAAAACTTATTTTTTCTTACAGCAGCTGTCAAAATTCCTGCTCTTCCTGCAGTGGCTTCTGGGCAAAGTAGTAAGTCCACTCTGTGCGCTACAATTATTCTACTTGTTACTTTTGATACTGCATTTTGCCATTAAAAAAAACTTTCATGTTGCATATTATAATGATCACCGTCCTCGTAGAACTTGGTAGTTCAATATTTTCTTGTCAAGACAAGAGGGTAAAAATTAGAACTTACCTTTGATGCTATCTTTCCTTAAGCTGTTGCTGACACGAAAATTTGTCATATCAGATTTTCAGCAAAAGGGCGCAAACTATATTCCATCTTTGATTGCCTTCGTTGCCATCTTGATTGTGGTGTAGATCCTACTAGAACAAGTTGTGGTTATATATTTGATGTGCTCAATCTGAACCAAAGAGGTGAAAGCATAAAACGCTCAAACTGAAGCCAAGGAAGCACACCTCCAGCTAGGTTCTGACCGACCCTCAGTCGAAAATTGACTCAGAGGTTAAATTTCTTACAGTTATCATTTATATATCTTATTATGTGCTAGTCTAATTATTATTTGTAAAGAAGCTCCAAAAGGATGGCCAAATTCTTGTTGATTGCAATGCCTACCGTGTATATCAGTTTGGATTTAATTTTGTTGCCATACATGTTGCCTCATTCATTGATTTTTTATACTTCAAGGAAGTTATTATTCGTTTTCAATTACAATAGCAATACAATGTTTACACCTTAAATTATTTATCTCATGATTGCATTGGTATTCTTGTTGGCTACTGCCTACTTGGCTTCATCTCAGCAGAATAGAACATCCCTTTCCTACTTTAACAATATTTGAAGCTTCTGCAACTTCATCACTGACTTCACTTCATTGTTTTCACTGGATTCCATCCCTGGATGAGTTATCTACCCTACTAAACATGCGTGTATACGGAGTATTAATTAACCAATGCCATGAATGACAAGTTGACAACTGATAAACACGATGAATTGAACCAGCATTTGACTCTCTGACATAAGACTCATGTTAATTTTTCAAGTTGTGAGAAATTAATACTAGTAATTTACATGGTTTTTGTGACATTATCATTTCCCTCAATTTCTACATTAGACCATCACAACTGGTATAACCCCATGCGGCCATGCCTCTTCACATATCTCTACACACAATTTTTCCATTAGTTAACACATAAATAACAAAACTAATTCATTAAAAATCATAAAAGTTAACAAGTCTTAATATTAACTAATATTCGTAGATTAAATCATTCATCATATGATTGATTTTTCAGGTGTCGGTCAATATCAAATTACATAGAAAGTTAGAAACCCATATTTTCTATGCATGAACACGAAACTAAACAATTGGTATAACTATAACAGTTGTCCAATATCACACACTCACAAAGTGAATAGTATGACAACGACAAGTCGCTAAAAAATGCAAAACAATTCGTTGCCGCAGAATGTGCTTCAAAAACGATTCTTGATATTTAAGACTTGAGTTAAACCGAGATTCAATTCAACACACTTGAAGCAATCATGTGTAAGAAGTGACAAACAAGGCTCAAGGAACCATTTGAAGCCTCGTGTTTTTACCCATTGTGCATTCCATATCACCAAAAGAAAGATGACAGCTTAACAACCTTTCATATTACACTCGCCTATAAAAACACCACACCATTATATTATTCATTCCTTATAGAAAGTTGCACTCTGATGAAAAATATGGCAAACTCGTCTCACTTAAAGTGGACCTTAACTATGTCAACTGTGTTGAAGATTCAGCAAACAGCTTCTGCAAATCACAGAAATAGCCATCAGTAGCTTTAGGTTTGCCATCACATAGAGAGAGAGAGAGAGAGAGAGAGAGAGGAAACTCACAGATTTTGGGTGACAAGGATGGCCGACCATGCAAAAACACCATAAATCCACACAACAGCTTTCCTGGACTAGGTTTCGTATAATCAAAAAGTCCTGTTCAAATGCACATCGTCAATCAACTTCCATATCATCCCATTTACCTCTCAAGTCTGATTCTCGGTCATGCTTGGATTCTGTCACATGTTTGTACACCCTGAAAACACATTTTCTCAGTTAAATGACTGGCATTAAGATAAAATCAAAGCAAAGCAATTCCTACATATTCCCCTAATTTTTGAAGAGAGTGAGATATATGATGTTGAAGATCATTTTACAAGGAAATAATGAAGAGAAATAATTACAGCCTAAAGACAATCGAAGGAGGCTTATACTATGAGACAATGTTATCCAGAGAGTTGGAATTCCCCTTTATGTAATTTCGTGATGATTGCAGACTTAATTTACGTCTATTCGGTCAAAGAGCATCAAATTCGAGGCAGGTGGAAAATATGAGAAACATATTAAAGTCCACGTATGAGTAGCCATATATAAACAGGCCTGAACTATTTGTTTCAGTGACTATAGGAGTTCCAGACATACGCATGCAGAGCATCAGCTTTTCTCGAGATTTCACTCGACCAAAGTACTGGATCTGCATTCTTAGGGAGTAAATCTTGCTGCTGTTTTTTCTCTTGGAGCCACAGCTCTGCTTTATTGCATTCCCTAATAACCTTCAAAAAGATCAAAGTGAAGAAGATAATAGTGATTTTTTCAGAAATAGACAGACATAGTATCATAAACAATCAAATCCAAATGATTTTATGTTAAAGGGACGTACTGCATCCCTTGCACTTGGTGAAAGTGATCCTACAGCCACCTGAAACTCCTCGATGCAGCTCAATAGGTTTCTAGTGGCCTGTTCCCTGGCTGCCTCATCTTTGTATCGATTTTCAATTGGATCCACAATCTGATTAAATATTGAGAATAATAAATAAATAGTGACAACAAAGTTGAATAGATACCAAAAAAACTCAACAAACCTTTTTCAAATCCTGTAACCTTTCAGTGTAAACATATTCTGACTCATCATCTCCATCTCCGTAAATCCAGTCTTCAGTTTGTTGCAAGTTACTGGAAATTCCGTCTTTTTCGAAATCAGTGACAAAGCTCCGGTATGTATCTAAAAGCTGTTAAAATAATAATATTAAATAAAGTAGCATTATGAGATATCCAGAAAGGATAATAGTAAGGCACTAGAACATATTCAAAGATGAAACACATAATTAAGAATCCCGTGCAAGAGTACTGCATCCATGACAATTAACCAATTAAAGACAATTAAATGTCAACACAAACACACTACAGTTCCCTATAAAAGGTGGACATCAGAAGTCATTCTTAAGTGCAGGAAAGTATTCTAGCATTTGACCTTCAATCAAATGGATATCATTTTTTTAGAATTAATGACCGTCTACTTTCAAGTTCACAGTAAGTTACGGAGCCCTATTCGCATTCACCATTATTGAAGTTCACAGTAAGTTATGGAGATAAACACCAAAGTCTATGCTACTTGCACTATTTCTCATAAAATTTAATACTAATTGAACATTGTCATTATAGCTGAATCAATAAAAATCCCAGTAACATATAAGAGTACAAAACAACCTACAAAGAGAAGCACGTCTGCACCTTATTTCGCGTTTCATATACATACGCCTCCAGTGCATTTTTTTTCTCTTTGGTCCTTTCCATATTTATGTCTTGCTGGGTAAACTGTAGCTCTTTCTCTTGAGCTCGGCAGAGCTCATCAGGTGCCATCCCACCATATATATTCTCATCCACCAATATATTCTGTCGTCTGACAGCCATTAGCCGTCTCATCTCATGACCCTATAATAGGGGAAACCATAATATTTTGACAATCATTTATTCATTTTAGCTTTAGAATTTGAAGAAAATAATGAGTTTCACTTGATTAACTTCGATGTATTCATCAGTCATTACATTTATCATTAGAATTTAGAAGCAATACATGAAATGTTTTTATCATTTTTATAGAGAAAAATTGCAAATTCATGTTTCAAGGGTAATCCAAAAACAGAGCAGTTGAAGAGAACAACAAAAAGAGACAATGGTAATACCATAAGCCTGATGAAGCAGTATACCACATATATCAAAGGAGTCATTACTTGTAATCCATGTCATATATACTATAGAAGTATTCAAAAAAAAATTCACGAGGAGACTATCATGTCGTTCAGCCTAAGAGTCATTTAATAGGTGTTTACTCGGACTTACAAGAGGACCATTTGATTTCTTAGATGACTCGGAATTGCTAGGGTCAACATTTGAATGGGCATCAATGCTGTTGTGTCCAGAAGAATCATCCACATGATCACCTACCAGCTGCATAGAGATGTATAGTGTTCTATAAAACATGGCACCACACTATCAAGGCTCCTAATACGAAATTTCTAATAAAAAAACACACAGGCACACACTTACAGATGCAGAATCTATAGAGACGACTCCATGCAGATTTAGCACAAATTTGACTTTTATCTTTGTCTTCTCCTCATTGGGAACTCTGAATGGCCCAATCTGCATAATAGATATCATCAGATAAAGAGTATCAAGATATTCTGATCAGAGACATTGATAAAAGAAAAGAAGAACCTCAAACCTAGAAAGCAGACTAAGAAATATGTGAACAACACGAACCTCTAAATCTAAAAAGCAGACTAAAATTTGTGCACAGCCTGAATCTCTACACCTACCATCTTCAAGTCTCTAAGTATATAATTAGGCTATTGGATTTAAGTACTTTAAGTTCAAATGCTTCACCATATAAGCAACTAGTTAAGAATTTAAGGGCTCCTCTTCCTGACTCTTTCCTTAAGGTTCCAGTTTGCAAGTCCCTCTGATTAAGAGAATGTCCCATCAAGTTGCACTAGTACATCGTGCAGGTGACTAAGCTAGACACCAGATACTGTGGCAGAAACCAAAGTCAAGGTTCAAGCATTCAGTTGTAATTTTTCTGCCGAGGATCATCACTATACTGTCACTATAGTATATTGACTATTTTCTAATGATTTACCCATGATCCAAAAAAAAGTATGTCCAATTTATTAACTCATGCCAGCATTAATTCTGAACGCAAATGAAACACATCCATCATAAACAACCAAATCGCCCAAAAATCATACCATAAGAACAGGTCACTATAGTAGATTTCATATTGCAAGAATAAATATAATACATTCCACTCTTGTGGGAAGCAGCAGCATCTCTCTCTTTCCCTCCTCTTTTTTAGTATTCCAAAAAAGTTGGTTGTTTTGAGTAGTTGAATGAGTTAATACAGTTATACCGTATAAGAGCTGATTCCTGTTGAGACACCAGAAGGCAACTCATTTTGATTTGCATAGTAAGCTCCCATGTGAAATATATCATTTCTGTACAATGTAAGAACTTTTGTACTTGGAAAAGGATTGCCTTTTGGAAACAACACTCCGTCAGCTAAGGAGCGGATTGGCCCTTCATCTGATGCAAAGGCAATTGAGAAAGGAAAGCAGTCCACTACCTGCAAATAAGGGGCAGATATTTAGAGTCCTGTGAGTGGCTAGGAGAACATTAGCTTTCATGATCTCTACAGGGGCTCTACTCTCTAATCAAGACTATAAGGCTTGCGAGTGCGAGATGAATACAATTTCAAGTAAGGCAACACATATTCTTCTTTTCATTTTCTGCATGTGGTTATTTCTCTCTTTTCATTAAGTTGGTTTGCAGGTAAGATTAGTGGGGAGGGCTGTATGGTCACAGGACAGAGTGGTAGGATGCTAACCTGGGTCCAGTTTCCTATTTTTTAATTCATTGGTTACTGTAAGACCACTGTTCTGGAAAACCATCATAGAGTGAGTTGAGCAACTATTGGGAACTGATGCATACATACATATTTTCAAAACAATAATTAAATTTCAATATCAAAGGAGAAATATATGATGCAAGTGAATAGCCGCATAAAACAAACCTCATACTCTCTCACTCGGAATATGGGGCTTAACATTGCACATTGAAGGGCACAGCCACGAGCGACACACTCACTTGCATTCAGAGTCCTACCGGCCTCCTTTCTAAAAAGTGAATTTATAATCTTTGTAATGGCAGGTATCCGAGAACCTGACCCAACAAGCTCAACTGTGTGAATCTTATCAACACTTAAACCTGATTCTAGCAAAGCCTTTTGACATGGAATACTAATCCTTTCCAGCAATGGAGCAGCCAAATTCTCAAACTCATCTCTTTTGATGTATCCTTTGACGTCTTTTTCATCCATCAAGCACTCAATACTCAGTGGTGCCTCTGGGTTAGCACTCAAAACTTTCTTCAATTTCTCACAAGCTGCTCTCAGCCTAATAGAAGCCCGAGTACTAGAATAAACATCAATATTGTATTGTTCCCTAAACATAGCTGCAAAATGTTTAACCAGAACTTCATCAAAGTCTCTTCCTCCTAAGTTGCTGTCAAATGCATGGGATAGTACCTTCATATGCCCAGGCTCAAATGATACAACAGCAACTTGTGTATCACTATGACCAACATCTACGAACACAACATTTGCTGGACCCCTGTTTGAAAACTCTGGTTTGTATATACCATAACCCAGTCCAACAGCAGTACAGTCATGCATCAGCCTTACTGGACTCAACCCTGCAATCTGTGCAGCATGCAAATATGCACGTCTCTGCAAAGCCGTGAAGTAACACGGTATACCGATCACACAGTTGGAAATCTGCATCTCAAGATTTTTCTGTGCGATCTGCTTTAGGTGGGCAAGCAGCATTGCCAAAATCTGTACAGGGGTAAAAGTGTGTCTTTCATTCAAGTATTGCAGGTGAATCAGGATTCCTCCATCAGGTCCTTCTGATGTCTCGAATGGGAGCAATCTTAGGTCATCCTGCACAGAAGGCTCACTATAATTCAGACCAATTAACCTCTTGACCTGAGATACAGTCGACTTGGGATGCATAGTTGCAGATGCAGCCCCAGCAGAGCCCAAAAACCTCTGCTTCTCGCCAAACGAAACCACTGCTGGATTTTCCCGTTTTGACTCATCATTCAACAAGACATCAATTCCTCGTTGTTTAGCCACTGCTATAACAAGGTTCTCATTTCCAATGTCAAACCCCACTACACTCATTTCCATATTATAGCAACCTTAACTTGTGGCCAACTACGCGGAATTCCACACCAAAATCACAGGTTCAAATCCTAAAGCCAAATACCAGCCACACATAATATTCAGACCTCATGATGCAAGATAAATCCAATTATTCACACAGCATTTTTCATCATGTATAGATATCAATTTCATATTCTGTGAAATGAATTCTAAAAACTGTTGCAACATACTTATTACAATTAGCAGCATTAGCCAAACATCTGCACATGGTAAAGTAATCCGAACAAGTAAAAAAAGGGATGATAATTGTGTGTTTATAAATACGTGGCCCAAACAAGCGAATGTGGTTGCGAAAATTAAAGTTGAGAGGATTGAGAAATGAAACATACCTCTGCTACGATAGACGGAAAGATATAATCAGAAACCCTAAAACTTGAGGAGAAGACGGATGATTGAAAAAATACCCTTAATTTCTTGCAAGTCCACAAATGAATTTCTTGATAATCAATGGCGAAGAATATTTCGTAAGATACTTTGTTGTCTACAGATATGACTAGTATTTGGATAGTTGAAAGGAACTCTAATTTTACACTTATAAAAATTTTATTGATACTAAGTGGAGTATTTTTTATAGTATTTTATGCTACTCCATTTGACTATGATAATTTAGGCATCTCCGATAATTTCCAATCTATTAGAGCATCCACAATAGCGCCTAGCGCACCGCCTAGCCGAGCGCCGGCGCTAGGCGGTGGGCTAGGCGATCTATTGCAACCGCCTAGCGGATTTCGCGATAAAACACCGCCTAGCGCTCGGCGGTTCCGCGGCGCTAGGCGGTGCGCTAGGCGATCCGCTAGGCGCTATTGCAACGTCCGGATCGCCCAGCGCACCGCCTAGCGCGAATTTTTAAATTTTTTTTTTCCGAAACACTATATATACGCGACTTGCCTGTCATTTTCATTCGCACCACTTGTATTAACGAGTACTCTCTCTATCTTAATTTCTGTACAAGATCAACACCTAGAAATGAGTAACACCAGTGGTAGTGGTGGGAGTGGTGGGGATGCTGAGGAGTACGAGCGTATAATGAACGAAGCGCTAGAGGCCTATACGAACCGTGAGATTGATCAATGGATGCAGAGGGCCTTGCAGCCGGCGGTACCTCGACCTCGACCAGTGGTACACCGTCTAGCGGTGATTGATCGTGATCACGTAGCTGCACATCAGCGCCTATACGAAAACTACTTCGCACAGGAGCCGCGGTTCAACGCCAACCTTTTCAGGCGCCGTTTTAGGATGCGCAGGTCCCTGTTTATGCGTATTGTTAACGGATTGGAGCAACGATATCTGTATTTCCGCTTTAGGCACGATGCGTCTGGCAGACCCGGCCACACTCCTATTCAAAAGTGCACTGCGGCAATCCGGCAGTTGGCCTACGGAGGCGCTGCAGACATGTGGGACGAGTACCTCCACATCGGTGAGACGACTGCCCTGGAGTGTATGAAGTATTTATGTCAGGGCGTGATTGAAATATTCGGTGATCAGTACCTTCGAAGCCCTACCACCGATGACAGCATGTGTTCCCAGGGATGTTAGGCAGCATAGATTGTATGCATTGGGAGTGGAAGAACTGCCCCGCCGCCTGGAAGGGGATGTACACTACCGGCTACAAGGGAAAGAATCCCACGATGATCCTCGAGGCCGTAGCTGATTACTGGCTGTGGATTTGGCATGCGTATTTTGGGATAGCTGGTTCGAACAACGACCTCAACGTCCTCAACTCGTCGCCACTTTTCAACGAACAGTGTCAGGGTGTCGGTCTGGCCATCAGTTTTGTCGCCAACGACAACCGACATGATATGGGCTACTACTTGGCGGATGGGATATACCCTAGGTGGCCCGTCTTTGTGAAGACGATCCGATGCGCATCAGATGAGAGGAAGGCCTACTTTGCGGCACGGCAGGAGTCGGCGCGCAAGGACATGGAACGCGCATTTGGTGTGCTCCAGGCTCGATGGGCGGCAGTTAAGGGGCCAACGCGTTTGTGGCACGTCGACTGCATTAATGATATAATGTACGCCTGTATAATCATGCACAACATGATTGTCGAAGATGAAGGTGGACAACTGACTGATTGGGCCAACGACGATAATGAAGCTGGTCAAAGCCACGGCGTAGCCGCCCCTAACGTACGGAGTGGGGTACCCCACGATGAAGACGGCCGCCTCCAAGCACATGCCGACATGCGCCAAACGGAGGCTCATATTCGACTCCAAAAGGATTTAATTGAAGAGTTATGGGCGCGGAGGACTGCACGACGTTAGTTTTTTTTTTAATTATGTAATTTTTTTTAATTAATGTACTTTTTAAATTTTACTCCCTCCGTCCCATGCTACTTGCACTTTTGCTTTTCGGCTCGTCATAAACTCCTTACACTATTTATAGTTTAAGTTAGAATTAATGCATTTAATTAATATGTTAGATTAAGTTAAGAGCTCATTTATTAAGTGATGTCTCATTACACTTAAAATTCTAATTTAATCACACTAAAAAATCAATCCCGAATTTACGGCCTAAAATGAAAAGTGCGAGTAGCATGGGACGGAGGGAGTATTAATATTAGTGAATTTTCTCATTTTTGTGGCGTAAATTTAATTCCGTATATTGTGTGATTGTTAATTATTTCATTTTGTATATATTTGTTAATAGTGATGTGGATAGTATTATTAATGTTTCCCGTATATGTCTCGTAAATTAAATTCCGTATATTGTGTGATTGTTAATTATGTCATTTTATATAATTGTTATTAGTGATGTGGCTAGGCTATGGCTGGGCTATTTATGATGTGGCAGGAGGATTTTTAGTGCTGATGATGTGGCAGTGGCTAGGCTATGGCTGAGCTATTGCTGAGCTATTCCTATTGTGGATGGCCTTAACGAGGAGAAAATGAAGCGCCTCGCTTGTGGTGGGTTGGAGGGAATATTTTATTCCCTCACTTATTGTAATTTATCTTTATTTATTCCATTCAATATAATTTCTTAATTTCTATACTTAAAAAAAATGGCCAAACTAAGTTTGGGCACAGGGAGTACTAAAAGTGTCGACTTGTTAAGACTAATCTATCAGCATACCATGTTACTTCACGGCTGCAAACTCAAAAACATTAGAGCATCATTAACCCCGGCCCAGATCCAGGCCTCAAGTCCCCTCCACGTCTAATTTTCAAGGTCAGACCACAACTCTCATAACCATGCTGACCTCAATTATTAAATTGCACTATTCACAATTACAAATTATTTTGCTTGTAAAATAGAAAAACTTTGAGTAATGATAACATGTAAAATTCATTTTTTATTTAGAAATTAAAAATTACAAACATAGAAATTTAAATTTTTTAAAAAATATACATTAAAAAAGTCGTCCCATTAAAATTGAACAAATACTTAAATACATAAATTGAAATAAAGCTCAGCCCACTAAATATATTAAACCTAAAATTTTCTCATTTCTCTTCTTTCCCTCATCTCTTCCCACGTAGTCATCTTCTGCCCCTCTCTTTTCCATTTTCTTACTCAACTTCTATTTCCATCAACTACTCCTCTCCTCAACTCGAAAATACAACAAATATGAAGGTATGTATGTTCAACAACTTAACAAAATTCGATTTAAAAAAAAGTAATAATTTGAATTGCGGCCCGACCCGAGAGACGCGGCTCCCTCCCTTCCAACGCGCAGGCCGCGGGCCGGGACCCAAGCTCAGTCCGGCCCACCTGCGTTAACCATGCTCTTAGTCTTAACACGGTATACTGATAGATTAGTCTTAACAAGTTGAGTTTTAATTTCAATTAAAATTGTAAAACTAAATGAGATGCAAACTGAAAGCTTTAGTCCTAAGAGCATCCACCGCAGTTGAAATCCGTCGTCCGTCCGTCTGTGCAGCGGCGCGAAACTACTGCTCGCCGCTGGCACGGGGCTGCTCGATGCATCGAGCACGTCCGTGCCAGCGAGCAGCCTACGTGTCAGCCTGTGATTGGCCAACGGCAATGCCGTTGGCAATTTGTTTTTTTTTTAAAAAATCGGATTTTAATTAAAAAATCCGATTAAAAAAATTTATTTTCTCACTTCTCAAAAAATTATATCCGTTTTCTACCCACTTTTAATTAATTTTTCAATTTTTTCCCCAAAAATACACATTTTCATCTATAAATACCTTCAATTCACACCAAAAAATTCACACCACACTACACAATTCTTATTTAAATTCTCTCATTTCTATTCTTACAATTCTCAATCTTTCTTTCACTCACAACAAAAAAATGTCCGGCTCCGGCGATCACCCATTCGGCTCCTACGGTTGGAACCCCGATTGGTTCTGTTCACAACCATTTCCTAGTCCGGAAACGGAATATTCGGCCCCTCCTCAAACCCAAGGTTCGCAAGTTCCGGGTGGCTACCGGCCTTACCCGATCGACGACCAAGATGCCCCCGAAGGGCAATACGGGTAGACACCCGAACCACCCGTACCTAGAGCGGGAGGGAGCGACCCCTCTCAAACTCCTCCTCTTCCTACTCGTGGTGTCCGCACCCCGTACACTCCGGGGAAGATGGAGCAATTATTCAAAGCGTACTTGTCAATCTCCGAAGATCCGGAGGTTGGCACGAACCAATCCGGTGACCATTATTGGTGGTGCATCTGTCGCCGGTACAATCAAAACCGGCCGGCTGGAACAATCGAGCACAACGAGAGTATGGTGCGCACTGCCATATACATAGCCAACGAAGAAATCCAAAAGTTCCAGGGGTATTACATCCAGGAAGAGCGGTCGGCGGGGAGCGGCCGGAGCGAGCTTGACATCATTAGTTCCGCCTTGGCGACCTACCAATCCATGAACTACAAGCCGTTCAAGTACCTCAACATTTGACAGGAGACTCGGGCGCATCCGAAGTATAGGGGAGGCGTATCATCCTCCTCTAGCTCCTCCTCCAAACGGTCAAGGTCGGTATCCCTATCCGACGCCGGCTCCGAGGATGTAGCTAGCCAACTTGCCGGAACTAACTTGGGTAGCCCCGACGCCGGCCCGAGCAGTTCCTAACGCCAGCCGCAAGGAAAGAAGAAGGCGGCGGCCAACTGCCGTCGCGCCGCGACTCCATCCGCCCCCGCTCCCTATGTGCCACCTCAACCCCCCACCAACTCGTTGTGGGGGATTTTGGCCCAACTCAATTTGGCTGATAGGTCAACTATGACCCTCGAGCAACTTCGATCGCATGTGGCGATGATACGGGGTCTCCAAAGAACATTGGGGGTAGAGCCGGATGAATAGTCATCCACGGGGGTAATTTTTATTTTTTAGGTGTTTAATTATGTAATTTTTAATTTTTAGTATTTTAATTATGTAACTTTTAATTTTTAGTATTTTAATTATGTAATTTTAAATTTTTTTGTAATTTGTAATATTATTCCGGGTATTTTTAATGCATTTTAATTTTGTGGAAATGTTTTTGTTTAAATTGAATAATAGAATAGTGGGGCCCTTGAGCTTGTCCTTGAGAAAGAGCACGGATGTGGGTGTTGTGCTATTGCCTAAGAGCAGGGAGTAAAAGTGGGACCGGACCGACATCCGTGCCATGAGCACGGATGTGGATGCGATAACATGTTGAGACCTTATACTAAGGATAAATCTTAATTACGATTTCAATACATTCAATGGCAACAAAGACTGAATTTCACTTTGTACTTCAAAATTTATACGCACTTTAGGAATTATAGAATTACTAGAAGCTAAACACAAGCCTTAATCGGTAGATTAACAAGCATACGCTAGCATAGTGTTAAAAAAATCTACATCATGAACACCGATAAAACATACTCATAATCATACATCAAAGATCCTATGGAAGCGTAGTAATCGAATATCAACCATAAATTATATAAATATCTACAAGCTTAACCGAATATCTACATTTGGGAAAAAATTTGAAAAATAAATTAAAAGTGGGGAGAAAATGGATATAATTTATTGGGAAGTGGGAAAATATTTTTTTATTTAAAAATGATTTTTTAAATTAAATTCGATTTTTTTAAAAATAAAATTGAAAATGCCAACGGCTATGCCATTGGCCAATCCCGTCGCGCCACGTCAGCCTGCTCAGCGGAACGGATGTGCTCGATGCATCGAGTAGCGCCGTGCTAGCGGCAAGAGCTCAGCGGCGGACATCATAAAAAAACACACATCATTAAAAATAAAATAAAATTACTACATAAAAAATACAACTTTAAATTAAAAAAAAAGACATAATATCCTAAAAAAATAAAAATGACATAATTTAAAATACAATTTTACAGAAAATAAAAAAAAACTACTCTGGCAGCGAATCATCCCCCGGAGGCGGTGGAGGTGCACTGAAGCCGTGAGGAGGCGGAATGCCAAGTTGTGCCTCCATAAACGCAACTCCGTTAAGCAGGCTTGGTATTGGGCAGGCGTAAAGCGGAAAGTGTATGCCATTGTGGCGGTCATGTACATGGCCATAAAGGAGTTGGGGGTCCCCCCGAGGCCGAGCCCGCCTGGCTTGATTCGGCCCTGCCCCTCATCCCTCTAGCCGCCTTCGCCGCATTTCTCCCTTGCGGCCGACGTCGCCCAAAGGAGGATCCCCCGGTATCGTCTGCCGGGGTCTCAACCTCCTGCAAGGCAAACTCTTGTTGCCCGTTGCCCGAACCGTCACCAGAAGAGTATTGGCCACTCGCCGTGTGCTTCGTGCGCTTCGACGTCGTGCCCGTGCTAGACCGCACACCACCGGCCCACCTTTCCTCGTCCTTGACGACCTCCCAAACATCGACATATTTGAATTGTTTGCTGGGGTCGTCGAAGTAGACCCGCAAAGCCGACCTCAGAATGTCGGCTCCCGTGGCTCCGCTTTGGTAATGAGCCGCTTCATTCTTGTGGATGGCGCAGAATTGTTTGACCTCTCTGTCGACTCGGTCAAAGTGAGCGCGGAGCATCTTATATGTGCGGCGGCGGGTCTTTTTCGGCTTAATCTCGTGGTAGGCTCGGTGACCTTTTCTCAGAAGCACTTCCAGGGTTGTTGATTCCCGACGATGGGATCGTACGAGACACTGATCCAGGCGTTGTACACCACCAGCGTTTCTTTGGGGCCGTACGGATGTCGGCCTAGATCCCTGCGAATACCGCGGGGCGGAGGGACGGGTGTATGCATCAACATCAAAATTAGGTGGTTGGTACCCTCCGGCGTCAACGAACACTGGTTGCCCGGCGTCGACGAACCGTAACCACCCAATGTGTTGTACATGCTCCCTCAGTCGACGAACGCGTTGAGATCCCACCCGCCGGAGCCGCCACCACCGGAGTTTCCGTCGCCGGACATTTTGTGATGAGATGTTAGATGAAAATTAGAGAGGAAATGAAGATGATTTGGGAAGAATAGATGTGTAGTTGTGTGTGCAATGATGATGAATTAGGAGTATTTATAGAGTAAAAAATTAAAAAAAAATTAAAAAAAAAAAGGAAAAACGGCTATTAACGGTAATATTACCGTTTCATATTTTCTATTTTTTATTTATTTCAAATTTTTTAAAAAAATGAATTATTGTGTTAGCGTGACGATGCCCACTCACGGGACGGCGAGTGGGCGTCACGTATGGCCTAGGAGCGCGCCACGTTGCCTCGGCGCGTGGCGAGCCATCTCGCGTTTCGTCACGACGGAACGGGCTGGGGACGAGACGGGGCGCGGCAACGCGTCACGCCGCCTTCCCGTCCCTGAGTGACGGGATATGGGCCACCCGCGTGGCACGTTGCGGGTGGCCTTACTCCCTGCTCTTCCCCAAGAGCACAACACTCACATCTATACTCTTCCGCAAGGACATGCTCAAGGGTCCCACCATTCCGTTATTTAATTTAAATACTTGAATTACTAAAAACACTTCTACAATATAAAAATACATTAAAGACACTCAAACTACTATTACAAATTAAAAAAATATAAAAATTACACTTAAATACTAAAAAATAAAAATTACATACTTAAAATCCTAAAAAATAAAAATTACATAATTAAAATCCTACAAATTAAAAATTACATAATTAAAAATACCCCCATGGAAGACTAGTTCCTCTGGCCATATCCCCAATGTTTTTCGGAGACCCCGTATCATTGCCAAATATGAATTAAGTTGCTCGGGAGTCATCCGAGACCTATCAGCCAAATTAAGTTGAGCAAAAAGGGTCCACAACGAGTTGGTGGAGGGTTGAGGTGGCAAAAAGAGAGCGGGAGGGGGGGCGGATGGAGACGCTGTGCGACTGCGGTTGGCCGTCGTCTTCTTCCTTCCTTGCGGCCGGCGTTGGGAACTGCTCGGGCCGGCGTCGGGGCTACCCAAGTTAGCTCCGGCAAGCTGGCCAACCACCTTCTCCTCGCCGTTTGCTGGAGGTGCTGGAGGAGAATGATACGCCTCCCTTATACTTCAGATGCACACGCACCTCCTGCCAAGCGCTAAGGTACTTGAATGGTTTGTAATGTTGAGATTGGTAGGTCACCAAGGCGGCACTGATGATGTCGAGCTCGCTCCTTCCGCTCCCCACCGACCGCTCTTTCTGGAGGTAATACCCCTGGAACTTTTGAATTTCTTCGTTGGCTCTGAAGATGACATTGTGCACCATACTCTCATTGCGCACGATGGTTCCATCCAGGCGGTTTGCATTGTACTGGCAAGAGACGCGCCACCAAAACATTTCCCCGCTTTAGTTCGTGCCAACCTCTGGATCTTCGGAGATAATCAAATAGGCTTTGAATAACTGATCCATCTCCGTCGGAGTGTACGGGGTGCGGACGTGACGACTGTCGCCACGACCCTTAACACGAACACCACGGGGAGTAGGAGTAGGAGGAGTTTGAGTGTCGCCGCTCCCTCCTGATCGGGGTTCGGGTGCCCACCCGTATCACCCATCGGGGGCATCTTGGTCGTCCACCGGGTAAGGCCGGTAGCCACCCAGAATTTGAGAACATTGGGTTTGAGGAGGGGCCGAGAATTGCGTTTCCGGACTAGGGAATGGTTGTGTGCCGAACCATTCGTGGTTCCAACCGCGGGAGTCAGAGGAGTGATCGCCGGAGCCGGACATTTTTTTTGTGAGAGTGAAAGATTGGGAATTGATGAGAGAATTTAGATGAAAATTGTGTAGTGTGGTGGGAATTTTTTTGTGTGAAAATGGGGGTATTTATAGATGTAAATGTGAATTTTGGGGAAAAAATTTGAAAAATAAATTAAAAGTGGGGAGAAAATGGATATAATTTATTGGGAAGTGGGAAAATATTTTTTTATTTAAAAATGATTTTTTAAATTAAATTCGATTTTTTTAAAAATAAAATTGAAAATGCCAACGGCTATGCCATTGGCCAATCCCGTCGCGCCACGTCAGCCTGCTCAGCGGAACGGATGTGCTCGATGCATCGAGTAGCGCCGTGCTAGCGGCAAGAGCTCAGCGGCGGACATCATAAAAAAAACACACTTCATTAAAAATAAAATAAAATTACTACATAAAAAAATACAACTTTAAATTAAAAAAATAAAAAAAAGACATAATATCCTAAAAAAAATGACATAATTTAAAATACAATTTTACAGAAAATAAAAAAAAAACTACTCTGGCAGCGAATCATCCCCCGGAGGCGGTGGAGGTGCACTGAAGCCGTGAGGAGGCGGAATGCCAAGTTGTGCCTCCATAAACGCAACTCCGTTAAGCCAGGCTTGGTATTGGGCAGGCGTAAAGTGGAAAGTGTCTGCCATTGCGGCAGTCATGTACATGGCCATAAGGGAGTTGGGGGGTCCCCCCGAGCCCGAGCCCGCCTGGCTTGATTCGGCCCTGTCCCTCCTCCCTCTAGCCGCCTTCGCCGCATTTCTCCCTTGCGGCCGACGTCGCCCAAGGGAGGATCCCCCGGTATCGTCTGCCGGGGTCTCAACCTCCTGCAAGGCAAACTCTTGTGGCCCGTTTCCCGAACCGTCACCAGAAGAGTATTGGCCACTCGCCGTGTGCTTCGTGCGCTTCGACGTCGTGCCCGTGCTAGACCGGCCCACCACCGGCCCACCTTTCCTCGTCCTTGACGACCTCCCAAACATCGACATATTTGAATTGTTTGCTGGTGTCGTCGAAGTAGACCCGCAAAGCCGACCTCAGAATGTCGGCTCCCGTGGCTCCGCTTTGGTAATGAGCTGCTTCATTCTTGTGGATGGCGCAGAATCGTTTGACCTCTCTGTCGACTCGGTCAAAGTGAGCGCGGAGCATCTTATATGTGCGGCGGCGGGTCTTTTTCGGCTTAATCTCGTTGTAGGCTCGGTGACATTTTTTCAGAAGCACTTCCAGGGTTGTTGAATCCCGACGATGGGATCGTACGAGACGCTGATCCAGGCATTGTACACCGCAAGCGTTTCTTTGGGGCCGTACGGATGTCGGCCTAGATCCCTGCGAATACCGCGGGGCGGAGGGACGGGTGTATGCATCAACATCCAAATTGGGTGGTTGGTACCCTCCGGCGTCAACGAACCCTGGTTGCCCGGCGTCGACGAACCGTAACCACCCAATGTGTTGTACATGCTCCCTCAGTCGACGAACGCGTTGAGATCCTACCCACCGGAGCCGCCACCGCCGGAGTTTTCGTCGCCGGACATTTTGTGATGAGATGTTAGATGAAAATTAGAGAGGAAATGAAGATGATTTGAGAAGAATAGATGTGTAGTTGTGTGTGAAATGGGGATGAATTAGGAATATTTATAGAGTAAAAATTATAAAAAAATAAAAAAAAGGAAAAACGACTATTAACGGTAATATTACCGTTTCACATTTTTTATTTTTTATTTAATTCGAATTTTTTAAAAAAATGAATTATTGCGTCAGCGTGACGATGCCCACTCGCGGGATGGCGAGTGGGCGTCACGCATGGCCTAGGAGCGCGCCACGTTGCCTCGGCGCGTGGCGAGCCGTCTCGCGTTTCGTCACGGCTGAACGGGCTGGGGACGAGACGGGGCGCGGCAACGCGTCACGCCGCCTTCCCGTCCCTGAGTGACGGGATATGGGCCACCCGCGTGGCGCGTTGCGGGTGGCCTTACTCCCTGCTCTTCCCTAAGAGCACAACACTCACATCTATACTCTTCCGCAAGAACATGCTCAAGGGTCCCACCATTCCGTTATTTAATTTAAATACTTGAATTACTAAAAACACTTCTACAATATAAAAATACATTAAAGACACTCAAACTACAATTACAAATTAAAAAATATATAAAAATTACACTTAAATACTAAAAAATAAAAATTACATACTTAAAATCCTAAAAAATAAAAATTACATAATTAAAATCCTACAAATTAAAAATTACATAATTAAAAATACCCCCATGGAAGACTAGTTCCTCTGGCCCTATCCCAAATGTTTTTCGGAGACCCCGTATCATTGCCAAATATGAATCAAGTTGCTCGGGAGTCATCCGAGACCTATCAGTCAAATTGAGTTGAGCAAAAAGGGTCCACAACGAGTTGGTGGAGGGTTGAGGTGGCAAAAAGGGAGCGGGAGCGGGGGCGGATGGAGACGCGGCGCGACGGCGCTTGGCCGTCGCCTTCTTCCTTCCTTGCGGCCGGTGTTGGGAAATGCTCGGGCCGGCGTCGGGGCTACCCAAGTTAGCTCCGGCAAGCTGGCCAGCCACCTCCTCCTCGCCGTTTGCTAGAGGTGATGGAGGAGAATGATACGCCTCCCTTATACTTCAGATGCACACGCACCTCCTGCCAAGCGCTAATGTACTTGAATGGTTTGTAATGTTGAGATTGGTAGGTCACCAAGGCGGCACTGATGATGTCGAGCTCGCTCCTTCCGCTCCCCACCGACCGCTCTTCCTGGAGGTAATACCCCTAGAACTTTTGAATTTCTTCGTTGGCTCTGAAGATGACATTGTGCACCATGCTCTCATTGCGCTCGATGGTTCCATCCAGGCGGTTTGCATTGTACTGGCAAGAGACGCGACACCAAAACATTTCCCCGCTTTAGTTCGTGCCAACCTCTGGATCTTCGGAGATAATCAAATAGGCTTTGAATAACTGATCCATCTCCGTCGGAGTGTACGGGGTGCGGACGTGATGACTGTCGCCACGACCCTTAACACGAACACCACGGGGAGTAGGAGTAGGAGGAGTTTGAGTGTCGCCGCTCCCTCCTGATCGGGGTTCGGGTGCCCACCCGTATCACCCATCGGGGGCATCTTGGTCGTCCACCGGGTAAGGCCGGTAGCCACCCGGAATTTGAGAACATTGGGTTTGAGGAGGGGCCGAGAATTGCGTTTCCGGACTAGGGAATGGTTGTGTGCCGAACTATTCGTAGTTCCAACCGCGGGAGTCGGAGGAATGATCGCAGAGCCGGACATTTTTTTTGTGAGAGTGAAAGATTGGGAATTGATGAGAGAATTTAGATGAGACTTGTGTAGTGTGGTGGGAATTTTTTTGTGTGAAAATGGGGGTATTCATAGATGTAAATGTGAATTTTGGGGAAAAAATTTGAAAAATAAATTAAAAGTGGGGAGAAAATGGATATAATTTATTGGGAAGTGGGAAAATATTTTTTTTATTTAAAAATGATTTTTTAAATCAAATTCGATTTAAAAAAAAAAATGAAAATGCCAACGGCTATGCCATTGGCCAATCCCGTCGCGCCACGTCAGCCTGCTCAGCGGAACGGATGTGCTCGATGCATCGAGTAGCGCCGTGCTAGCGGCAAGAGCTCAGGGCGGACAGCGCGTTATCGTGCCAGCTGCACGGACGCCGTCCGTCCCATAGATCACCGATGCCGATGCTCTTACAAGCATAAATGGAGACCAATTCACATTTTTGCAATAATAAATATGAATATTATTCACATTTTCATCTATAAATACCCTCATTTTCACACAAAAAATTTCACACTACACTACACAATTCTCATCTAAATTCTCTCATCAATTCTCAATCTTTCACTCTCACAAAAAAATATCCGGCTCCGGCGATCACCCTTCCGAATCCCGCGGTTGAGTGTATAGCAACCACTCAACCCAATTGAACCATCCACTTTTTCCATATTTTATTAATTTCTAACTCCTCCACATCATCTTCCACCTCATTTCATCTAACCCAATGACACATTTTTTCATGGTTTATCAATGACCACCCAACCACACCTATATATAATTATTTTTATATTATTTTGCAATAATAATATTAATAAGTAAAATATTTATTATTGCATGATAAAATTTATAAAAAAAAACACAATAAATAACAACTAAAAATTATAAAAATAAACAAATTAAAAATATAAGCACAATAATTAAAAATACAAAATTTAAAATACATCATTGGTATAAAACTTTAGCAAAGAAAACTAAAAAACAATCCATCAAATTGTATCAACGAAAGATTATGTGAGGAAAAAAGATGATATTTTTTTATGTAAAACTATAACAAATGTGGTCTCTATTTATAGAGGATGAAAATTATAAAATTTAATATAATTTTTGGATATAATATATAAAAGATATTTTAATTTAAAACAGAATATTTATCAACCAATGAGAGTCATTTGGCAAAATCTCATTGGCTGATGTAATAAATGTGGAGGAAGACCAGGCGGTCTGCGGTTGCCCTCAAAGGGACCGAGATTGAAGAGAGAGACCTTGGGTTTCAATTTTTATTTTTTTTTTGGAAATAGCGTAAGATGTGGCAGTCGCCAAATATTACCGATAAACATGATCTAAGTGCTTCCTATCCAAACATAGTTACATGGAGTACATGTATTATGTACTGATAGTGATTATATAAACATAAAACTGGTCTCTAACTAATAAACATAAAATCAAATTTGCATGCTCACATAGAAAAACACACAATAGTTGAAAGATAAAGTTTATTAATCAAATTAAAGTTTTATTCTAGAAATAAATGTGGACTTTAATATTTATATTAATTCTGAATTAATATAAATACATATGCATTATTAATTCAAAACTAATATTAAACATAGTATTTTGTTATTATTGTTTCAAAACAATAACACTACATCAAAACTCTTTAATCTGATTAATAATTGATTCTCTAGTATATACATTAATTTTCAATGATTAATATAATTAACATTAGTTTGAAATTAGCATGGGTCTTATTTTTTAAAATAATATTAGTTCATAATTTATTAATTTAATTGACAAATTCATTTACTTAATTGGGCTAATATTATTAATTCTAAATTATGTGAGCACCACGCTCGTTCAGACACAATTAACGTTACTTGTTTTATTTTATACATTTAGTTATTGATATATATTAATTTTACAATTTTAATAAAAATTAAACTCGACTTGTTTATTTTCTCTATAACTTTAAATAAATGAATAAAAATGACTAATCGAGCTTTAATTTTTTAATGAAAATTATAAAACTAAAAATCTTTTTATTTTTAATTAATTAGGATCAAACTAAACGTATAAAACAAAACAAACAACACTTATCGCATCTTAAATTAATTCTCCATTCATCCCACAAGAGTATGATGCACTTTTGATTGGTCACGAATTTTTAATGCGTAAGTGGTAAAATAAGAGAGAGATAAAAAATAAAAGTAATTAAAGTATTATTAGTAGATAATAAGTCATACTTTATTAAAAATAAAAGAACATCTTAACAGACGAATTAAAAATTAAAAAGGCAGTACTCGTATTGAACATCTTATTGAACAGCTAAACAAAAAGAAGAAAAGAATTGGTATAAAACTTTAGCAAAGAAAACTAAAAAACAATCCATCAAATTGTATCAACGAAAGATTATGTGAGGAAAAAAGATGATATTTTTTTATGTAAAACTATAACAAATGTGGTCTCTATTTATAGAGGATGAAAATTATAAAAGTTAATATAATTTTTGGATATAATATATAAAAGATATTTTAATTTAAAACAAAATATTTATCAACCAATGAGAGTCATTTGGCAAAATCTCATTGGCTGATGTAATAAATGTGGAGGAAGACCAGGCGGTCTGCGGTTGCCCTCAAAGGGACCGAGATTGAAGAGTGATACGCCCGCATTTCCTAAGGATAGGAAGTACGGTGGACCGCGACTAGGGGAGGAATAAAGAAGCGGGGAAGAAAGGGGGAGAACAAGAATACTTGACCCGAAAACATTTAATAAAAGGAAGTTCACTTCAAAACATTGTACTGTGACGACATTACTAAAGTTAAAGTAATCAGAGTTTAAATAAAAACATCGTATCGGATTACAAAGCAGCGGAAAAGACCAAGAGATAGATAATGCCGGGTATGACGACACGACACCATCCAAAAGGCAAAGTAAAAACACAATTTTGGCTTTAATTGCTCAACATCCGTCATCCCCATCGTCGCTCAACCTGCACATTAAGAAAACAACATGCAGGGCTGAGTACCTATTTCACTCAGTGGACACACGCCAAAATCATAGTTTGTCATGCCATAACAGTGTAACCTTGGGGTTTTAAGTGTAAAGAAAATAACCCAAGTACACTAAAACATATTTCATAAATTCGACTGCGCAGTCATTTTCAGATATTGCCACCCTTATTCCCACCATCATACACTATCTGATCCAACGGGTGACAAGGGGCGTGGCCACACCCCAGGTCAACTAGACCGGCCAACTTGCTCTCAGATGGCTCCCGGTCTCGTGTACACTAGCCTGAGGGTTCGCAGCCCTACAGACCCGAATTCGATTAAACATATGTGGTAAACCACTTCAGATAGGTTTCAAAGCAAAACGGTTGGCAAGACAAACAGTTCACCTCCATAAACATTTCCGGAACAGAGTCCGTATTAAAGATAACCCACAAAATAGTAGGGTAGAAAAGCCCACCTCAATTGCTTAGCTTTTAAACAGTTTCCTTCTTCAACCACAATTGCCTCGCAAAAGTTCACCCTTTTTGAAAGATAAATGAGAATCATGATTAGACTCAGGGAAGACGAGACTTAGTCAACAATGCATGTTTTCTACGTGGATGACTTCAACATCTAGCACGTTACACGTACACACACTTAACAACATCTTATAAGTCAATCACACAAAATCACACGTCCGAAACACACCACGCACGCACCCGACACGCATACCACGCACCCACGACGCGCACACGACACACACCCGAAACACTCGTACTCCCGGTATACCCTCCTTGTGCAAACGGCTCACTTGGCTCGGAAAAGGTTCGGAAAAGGCTCGGTGTCTCGGCCTGGCTCGGCACCTCGGCCGACCGTCTCGGCCGCCTGGCTCGGCACCTCGGCCGACCGTCTCGGCCGCCTGGCTCGGCACATGTCTCGGCGTCTGGCTCGGCCCTGGCTCGGCACCTGTCTCTGCACCTCTCTCGGCACTGGCTCGGCACCTGTCTCGGCATCTGGCTCGGCATCTGGCTCGGCGTCTCGGCCGCTGGCCCGATCAAGTGCACACCAGTTTTCCCCCAACCAACGATTCTCAAACCTTATACGACACTCACACCACACATTCTACATCCCAAAACACACCCGAAAACATGAGATCAAACCTCCAAAACTCTCCACTACACCACCCTAGGCCAAACCCTAAGTCTCTCGGCCAACACACACAAACCACCCGAACCAAACGCTAATTCCTCCGAGCCATCCCCTGGCCAATCACACCCACATACATCACAATATCAAAACACCCAGATTCACACCCATTGCACAAAAACACATCACCCAGAAACGTACATCTCGCAGAACTGCGCAGTTTACTTACAAAAATCATTATAAAATCATCCGACGTCCAATGAAGCTGAAATTTACACACCACACAGAAGACACACCCAAGTTTATACAGTTAAAATTTCGTACCAAAAGGAGATCGTTTGATCAGTCAAAAAGGGGTCGGAACCCACTGTCAGTCACTACCAAAAACATCCTCTACACAAACACAAAGCCACAAAACCTATTCAGCATCTAAAACATTCCAAATTCGTCCTAAATGCATGTGTTTTCGAAATTGGCATGAGTTAGGGTCTTGGGTTACCTTTCCCGGAGAGTTCAAATGTAGTTCGAAAGCCTTCCCTACTCCGACTCCAATTCGGTACGAGAAAGAGTAACACCTTGACGAATCCAAGAAATCGATGAGAGGGAGTGAGTGGAAAAAGAGAACCGAGAGGGAGAAAGAGAGAAACCTTACCGGTGTTGAGAACAATTGCGAGAGAGAAGAGAGAACGAGCGATGGTGAGAGGGAGAGATTGAGAGAGTAGATAGTTTTCTATTTTGGATCGGTTGTGAGGAGTGGGGAGGTTGAGAAAATAGTGGGGAGAAGGAGAGAAGGTTTCGAAAAAAGAGAGAGGGAGAGGGAGAGAAAATTAGCTAATTAAGATATTTAATTCATAAATTAATTAATTATCCTAATTACACATTGCTTAGGTAAAAACATAACCACAAAAATAATATAAACCAAATAAGACTTTCCAAACCATATCTTAAACAAGATATTCACAAAAAAAAAAAAATCAAACCTTACTTAAAAAGATAAAATTCTATTTTTTTTTTTTTCGGATACTACATTCCTCCCACCTTAAAAAAAAATTTCGTCTCGAAATTTGCCTAGATCACTCAAACAGCTCCGGAAACTTCTCTCTCATCTTATCTTCTAATTCCCATGTTGCTTCTTCGACTCCATGATTCCTCCACCGTACCTTCACCGAAACAATTGACTTATTCCTCAATTCTTGCACCCTTCGATCCAAAATGGCCTCGGGCTTCTCCTCATAACTTAGGTCGGGATTTAGGACCATCATCTCTTCTTGGTGAACTATGTGGGTGGGGTCAAACACGTACTTCCTCAATTGTGACACATGGAAGACGTTGTGCACATTCCCAAAGCTTGGTGGTAGGGCCAATCTGTATGCTACCGCGCCGACTCTATCCAAAATCTCGTACGGACCGATAAATCGGGGTCTCAGCTTTCCTTTCACTCCAAAACGAATTATTCCTTTAGAAGGGGAAACTTTCAGAAAGACCTTTTCTCCGACTTCGAAATGTAAATCGGTCCTCCGAACATCAGCATATGATTTCTGTCGGTCCTGTGCCTCCTTGATCCTCCCACGGATTTGTCGGACAATCTCTATCATCTCTTCTACAGAGTCTGGTCCGAGAATTCTTCTCTCACCCACTTCATCCCAATAAAGTGGCGATCTACACTTCTTTCCATACAATGCCTCATATGGAGCCATCTTGATAGTCGCCTGGTAACTATTATTGTACGCGAACTCAACCAATGGCAACACTTCTTCCCAACCCCAGCCTCGATCTAGCACCACGGCTCGCAGCATATCCTCTAAGGCTTGAATCGTTCTCTCTGACTGCCCATCGGTTTGTGGGTGGAAGGCAGTACTAAAATTCAACTTAGTCCCCAACTCGCGCTGCAGGCTCGTCCAAAATCTAGAAGTAAATTTGGCATCGCGATCGGATGTAATTGTCGCTGGTACTCCATGCAAGCGTATAATCTCCCGTACATATATCTTAGCCAACTGGTTGGATCCATAAGTAGCACGAACCGGTACAAAATGAGCAGATTTGGTGAGACGATCTATAATCACCCAAATCACAGTGTTTCCTCGCTGGGATTTTGGCAGTCCTATCACAAAGTCCATTGCAATATATTCCCACTTCCATTCTGGAATCTCAAGGGGTTGCAATCTCCCATAGGGCCGTTGGTGTAGCGCCTTTACTTGTTGACATGCTAGGCATCTCTCCACAAAAGCTGCAACATGCTTTTTCATACCGTTCCACCAAAATTGTCTCTTCAAGTCTTGATACATCTTGGTGCTTCCTGGGTGTGCAGCGTATGGGGTTTCATGTGCTTCTCTCATGATTTCGATCCTCAGGCCTTCATCCTTAGGCACACACAACCTTCCCTTGTATGTGAGACCATTATCCGCTGCCTCGTGAAAGTTTCCGAGTTCACCCGCCCTCACTTCTGAGCGAATCTTTTCTAGTAACGTATCTCGCCGTTGAGCTTCCACAATTCTGGCTCTTAGGTCGGGTTCCATCACCAACGTGGCTATTATTCCTTCCACAGTCTCGGGCATTCTCACTACTTCCAACCGCATCTTACTGAACTCTTGGATTAAACTCTCCTCGATAGTAAGAAAGGTGGCCAGCTGAGATTGAGACTTCCTACTAAGAGCATCGGCCACTACGTTTGCTTTTCCCGGATGGTAATTTATACCACAATCGTAGTCCTTCACCAACTCGAGCCACTTACGCTGGCGCATGTTCAACTCCTTTTGCTCAAAGAAGTACTTTAGACTCTTATGGTCCGTGTATATCTCACAACGGACTCCATAGAGATGATGTCTCCAGATCTTCAGTGCATGTACCACGGCTGCCAGTTCTAAGTCATGTGTCGGATAGTTCAGCTCATGGGGCTTCAATTGTCTCGATGCATATGCAATCACTTTCCCCTTCTGCATAAGCACACATCCAAGTCCCACCTTCGACGCATCCGTATACACCGCATAGTCAGTCCCTGACTCCGGCACAGCTAGAATTGGTGCGGTGGTCAATTTCTCCTTCAACAACTGAAAGCTCGCCTCACATTCTGGTGTCCAAATCATCTTGACTCCCTTTTTCAGTTGTTGTGTCATTGGCCTTGCTATCTTCGAGAATCCCTCAATGAATCTTCGATAATAGCCCGCCAGTCCTAAGAAGCTTCGAATTTCATTTTGTGTAGAAGGCGACTTCCATTCCTGCACCGCTTCCACCTTGGCCGGGTCTACGCGGATTCCATCTGAGGTTACTACATGTCCAAGAAAATTCACTTCCTTGAGCCAAAACTCGCATTTACTGAACTTGGCATATAGTTTCTCGTCCCTTAGAGTTGCTAGGACGGTTCTCAAGTGCTCTTTGTGCTCCTCCACGTTCTTCGAGTAAACGAGCACCTCATCGATGAAAGCTAGGACAAACCGATCCAAATATGGATGGAACACGCGATTCATAAGGTCCATGAACACTGCCAGGGCGTTCGTCAGTCCAAAAGGCATCACAACGAACTCATAATGACCATACCTTGTTCGAAAAGCCGTCTTGGGTACATCTTCTCGCCGAACCCTCAGCTGATGGTACCCAGACCTCAAATCCATCTTAGAGAAGACTCCTGCCCCTCGAAGTTGGTCAAACAAGTCGTCTATCCTTGGTAGTGGATACTTGTTCTTCAGCGTCAGTTTGTTTAGCTCTCGATAGTCGATGCACATCCTCATCGTTCCATCCTTCTTCTTTACAAACAACACTGGTGCTCCCCATGGCGACACGCTAGGTCTAATGAATCCCAATTCCAGTAGCTCTTGTAGTTGCACCTTAAGCTCCTCCAACTCCTTTGGCGCCATCCTATAAGGTGCTTTGGATATTGGTGCCGATCCGGGCTCCAGATCGATCGTGAATTCTACCTGCCTGTCGGGTGGGGGTCCCGGCAAAGCATCGGGGAAGACATCGGGATATTCACTCACTATCGCCACATCTTCTATCTTCCTGTCTTTCTTCTCCTCTCCATTCAAATAAACAAGGTACGCTGGACATCCCTTCCTCATCATTGTAGTGGCTTGCAGCGCGGAGACAATGGACTTGCGTCGGCTCATTGAGATTCCGTAAAACTTCGTCGGCTCTTTTCCTGGGGTTTCAAACGAAATTTCCCTTTCTCTACAATGAAGGGTAACGTGGTTCTCCGCTAACCAATCCATACCCAAGATTATGTGTACACTCCCCATCGTCATTACTTGCAAATTAAGAGCCAATAAACTGAGTTCACCTATTCCAAAGTTCACACTCGCACAAGATCGGGATATATCTATAGTCCCGCCTACAGGTGAGGTCACACTCATAGTGGGTTCGGTCTTAATAGTAGGTAATCCTAAAGTATCCACACAAGAAGTTGATATAAAGGAATGCGATGCACCCGTATCAAACAAGACAACTATAGGCATGTTGAGAAGTGTGCCCATACCTGCCAAGTTTCCTTGTCCAAAGGTTTCTTTCCCGTTTGCCGGCTGCTTCCCCTTCAAGGCGTAGGCCCTAGCTTGCGACGGCAGTCCTTGGCGGCGTTGTTGCGGTTGAGGTGCAGGTAGTGCCTGGGATTGTGGACGGAAGCCTAACTGGTTCTGTCTCGTCCCCGTTCCCATGTTCTTATTTGGGCAACTTCGGAAGTAATGGCCACTTCCACCACAGCTGAAGCACCTGGGGTCTCGACACTCTCCGGTGTGGTACTTGAAACACCTTCCACATTGAGGGTTCCTCGGCGGAAAGTTTGCCCCCGGGTGATGGGTATTCTGTCTCCCGCCATTGTAGGGTGGGTTCCTCATGTGTTGTGGCCTCTTGCCACCATACTGAGTTTGATCACCATCCCACATCCTCTTCTCTTGATGACCTGACTGAGCTTGTAGGGGTGTCGCGTTTGTGGTCGCCACTACTCTTGGTTTAGGGAGTGCATCTTCCACGTCCAGTGCACAAGTCAAGATCTCCGAGTAGGAGAGTTCTCCTCGGCTAGCCAATGCGGCCTTTATCTCATCTCTGAGCCCGGCCCGGAACTTCACCGCCCATTTCTCGTCGGTGTCCATCAACTCAGGCGCATATCGTGCCATCTGCGCGAGGGCTCGGTCGTACTCGGTTACAGTCATTCGGCCTTGGCTCAGCGTGTGGAATTCTACCACCTTGGCCCGTCTGTACGTCTTTGGGACATATTTGTTATCAATCTCCACTTTAAACTCCTCCCATGATAGCGCTTCCAGGCGTGCAGGATTCATAGTTCTTTGCCGAGTCTCCCACCAGTAATCGGCAGCACCTGATAGTTGAAAGGTGGCGCAAGCAATGCGCTCCCTATCTGTACACTCCATGACCCTGAAAATACGCTCGAGGCCGCGTATCCACTCCTCAGCTTTTGATGGATCTCCTTGTCCATCGAATTTAGGGGGGTTCTGCCTGGAGAACGTCACTATGAATCTTTCCTGCTGAGGCGGGGGTGGAGGTGGTGGTGGAGGCGGTGGTGGAGGTGGTGCCTCAGCGTTGGGTCCTTGTCGTGGGTGGCGTCCACGTCTTGGCGGCATTCTGATTCAATATCCATAAAGTGTTACTACAAATATCATCCACAATTACCACCTTCTCAAAAATTTCTCAAAAAGAAAAACTTCGTGTGGTTCAAGATACAACACATAGGATATAAATCAAATCCAAATCCTCATTAAAAGAAAGAAGGTTAAACGTTGTTTCACAAGAGCAGTTCACACTAAAAGTAAAAACTAAAAAGACATCGAACTATTTTATTTCTAGACTACGACTCGATCATCTTCATCCATAGGCCCTTCCTCCGGATCTTCGTCATCGTCCTCCTCGGAATTCCCTTGCGGAGCCACCTCGGGTTCCTCCTCATAGTCATCTTCAAACCCTTGCTCACCCTCGTACATGCTCACGTACTTGTCCTGATACACGATCCTCTCTTGCACATCCTGTGGGGGCTGCTCCTCGCGAGAGTCTACCAGTGCACAATACACGGCCTTCCGAAAGCCAGCCATGTCGCCCACCATGTCATCGGTAACGGGCTCACGCCACGTGTACCTCCTCGCCGTTCTTTCAGCCCACTCCTTCCAGCTGTCAGGGAGCAATTCTATTAGCTTCTCAATGCCGTCATGCTCCGTCACTCCGAACTCCTAAGCTGCCCTCCAGAGGGTGTCGAAGTGTGCTACGAACTCGATCAACGGTATGTGATCCTTCTTCCGATACACTCTATACTCTCTGAGAACCCTTTGTGCCCTAAGTCTATCACGATCACTCCGTCGCGGGGTTTGGATCATACGTGCCATCTAAAAAAAACAATCGCCTCGCGTATAAATACAGAGGCATAACCGAAGAAGAGAAAGATGTGCAAAAGCAGACGTATCGCTACTCTAACTCCAACCCGTTGGTGTTCAAAAGCCAAAAATTCTTATCTACTATTGGTCCAAGAAGCACTAGTGAAAACCTCTTACGTCTAAAATCAATCATTCAAAAGGCCAACACATTCTCACATAACAAACTCACCTCAACATTCACGTCATCATATCATCACACATCAGTCACATGCTTTCATATAAATTCGACACACAATAACAGTTCATAACACACAATAACAGTTCATAACACAAATAATTTCCAACTTTTCACATCAATTTGCACCCTTCTACATGCACCAACATTTACTTAAACTTTCCAAAAATCATTTTCTCCAAAACTTTTTGAAATTTAACCACCACTCAAAAACCATTCCACACTTTCTCGAAAACTCAACTCTTTTCCTCCACGTTCGAACAAAACCAAAATCACCATTTCCTCCACTTTCCAAAAATCCAAAATTTTTCATTACCTCATTTCAGGTTGAGTGCGACGAGTCGGATGTTGAGCCAGTGACACTTTTGAAAACTTACTCAATTTTTTTTATTTTGATCCAGGGATACAAACTAGATCAAGACAGAAAAAGACTCTTGGATCCAGTGCAGAAAGAAAACCTGGCTCTGATACCACTCTGATACGCCCGCATTTCCTAAGGATAGGAAGTACGGTGGACCGCGACTAGGGGAGGAATAAAGAAGCGGGGAAGAAAGGGGGAGAACAAGAATACTTGACCCGAAAACATTTAATAAAAGGAAGTTCACTTCAAAACATTGTACTGTGACGACATTACTAAAGTTAAAGTAATCAGAGTTTAAATAAAAACATCGTATCGGATTACAAAGCAGCGGAAAAGACCAAGAGATAGATAATGCCGGGTATGACGACACGACACCATCCAAAAGGCAAAGTAAAAACACAATTTTGGCTTTAATTGCTCAACATCCGTCATCCCCATCGTCGCTCAACCTGCACATTAAGAAAACAACATGCAGGGCTGAGTACCTATTTCACTCAGTGGACACACGCCAAAATCATAGTTTGTCATGCCATAACAGTGTAACCTTGGGGTTTTAAGTGTAAAGAAAATAACCCAAGTACACTAAAACATATTTCATAAATTCGACTGCGCAGTCATTTTCAGATATTGCCACCCTTATTCCCACCATCATACACTATCTGATCCAACGGGTGACAAGGGGCGTGGCCACACCCCAGGTCAACTAGACCGGCCAACTTGCTCTCAGATGGCTCCCGGTCTCGTGTACACTAGCCTGAGGGTTCGCAGCCCTACAGACCCGAATTCGATTAAACATATGTGGTAAACCACTTCAGATAGGTTTCAAAGCAAAACGGTTGGCAAGACAAACAGTTCACCTCCATAAACATTTCCGGAACAGAGTCCGTATTAAAGATAACCCACAAAATAGTAGGGTAGAAAAGCCCACCTCAATTGCTTAGCTTTTAAACAGTTTCCTTCTTCAACCACAATTGCCTCGCAAAAGTTCACCCTTTTTGAAAGATAAATGAGAATCATGATTAGACTCAGGGAAGACGAGACTTAGTCAACAATGCATGTTTTCTACGTGGATGACTTCAACATCTAGCACGTTACACGTACACACACTTAACAACATCTTATAAGTCAATCACACAAAATCACACGTCCGAAACACACCACGCACGCACCCGACACGCATACCACGCACCCACGACGCGCACACGACACACACCCGAAACACTCGTACTCCCGGTATACCCTCCTTGTGCAAACGGCTCACTTGGCTCGGAAAAGGTTCGGAAAAGGCTCGGTGTCTCGGCCTGGCTCGGCACCTCGGCCGACCGTCTCGGCCGCCTGGCTCGGCACCTCGGCCGACCGTCTCGGCCGCCTGGCTCGGCACCTCGGCCGACCGTCTCGGCCGCCTGGCTCGGCACATGTCTCGGCGTCTGGCTCGGCCCTGGCTCGGCACCTGTCTCTGCACCTCTCTCGGCACTGGCTCGGCACCTGTCTCGGCATCTGGCTCGGCATCTGGCTCGGCGTCTCGGCCGCTGGCCCGATCAAGTGCACACCAGTTTTCCCCCAACCAACGATTCTTAAACCTTATACGACACTCACACCACACATTCTACATCCCAAAACACACCCGAAAACATGAGATCAAACCTCCAAAACTCTCCACTACACCACCCTAGGCCAAACCCTAAGTCTCTCGGCCAACACACACAAACCACCCGAACCAAACGCTAATTCCTCCGAGCCATCCCCTGGCCAATCACACCCACATACATCACAATATCAAAACACCCAGATTCACACCCATTGCACAAAAACACATCACCCAGAAACGTACATCTCGCAGAACTGCGCAGTTTACTTACAAAAATCATTATAAAATCATCCGACGTCCAATGAAGCTGAAATTTACACACCACACAGAAGACACACCCAAGTTTATACAGTTAAAATATCGTACCAAAAGGAGATCGTTTGATCAGTCAAAAAGGGGTCGGAACCCACTGTCAGTCACTACCATAAACATCCTCAACACAAACACAAAGCCACAAAACCTATTCAGCATCTAAAACATTCCAAATTCGTCCTAAATGCATGTGTTTTCGAAATTGGCATGAGTTAGGGTCTTGGGTTACCTTTCCCGGATAGTTCAAATGTAGTTCGAAAGCCTTTCCTACTCCGACTCCAATTCGGTACGAGAGAGAGTAACACCTTGACGAATCCAAGAAATCGATGAGAGGGAGTGAGTGGAAAAAGAGAACCGAGAGGGAGAAAGAGAGAAACATTACCGGTGTTGAGAACAATTGCGAGAGAGAAGAGAGAATGAGCGATGGTGAGAGGGAGAGATTGAGAGAGTAGATAGTTTTCTATTTTGGATCGGTTGTGAGGAGTGGGGAGGTTGAGAAAATAGTGGGGAGAAGGAGAGAAGGTTTCGAAAAAAGAGAGAGGGAGAGGGAGAGAAAATTAGCTAATTAAGATATTTAATTCATAAATTAATTAATTATCCTAATTACACATTGCTTAGGTAAAAACATAACCACAAAAATAATATAAACCAAATAAGACTTTCCAAACCATATCTTAAACAAGATATTCACAAAAAAAAAAAAAAAATCAAACCTTACTTAAAAAGATAAAATTCTATTTTTTTTTTTTTTCGGATACTACAAAGAGAGAGACCTTGGGTTTCAATTTTTATTTTTATTTTTTAAATAGCGTAAGATGTGGCGGTCGCCAAATATTACCGATAAACATGATCTAAGTGCTTCCTATCCAAACATAGTTACATGGAGTACATGTATTATGTACTGATAGTGATTATATAAACATAAAACTGGTCTCTAACTAATAAACATAAAATCAAATTTGCATGCTCACATAGAAAAACACACAATAGTTGAAAGATAAAGTTTATTAATCAAATTAAAGTTTTATTCTAGAAATAAATGTGGACTTTAATATTTATATTAATTCTGAATTAATATAAATACATATGCATTATTAATTCAAAACTAATATTAAACATAGTATTTTGTTATTATTGTTTCAAAACAATAACACTACATCAAAACTCTTTAATCTGATTAATAATTGATTCTCTAGTATATACATTAATTTTCAATGATTAATATAATTAACATTAGTTTGAAATTAGCATGGGTCTTATTTTTTAAAATAATATTAGTTCATAATTTATTAATTTAATTGACAAATTCATTTACTTAATTGGGCTAATATTATTAATTCTAAATTATGTGAGCACCACGCTCGTTCAGACACAATTAGCGTTACTTGTTTTATTTTATACATTTAGTTATTGATATATATTAATTTTACAATTTTAATAAAAATTAAACTCGACTTGTTTATTTTCTCTATAACTTTAAATAAATGAATAAAAATGACTAATCGAGCTTTAATTTTTTAATGAAAATTATAAAACTAAAAATCTTTTTATTTTTAATTAATTAGGATCAAACTAAACGTATAAAACAAAACAAACAACACTTATCGTATCTTAAATTAATTCTCCATTCATCCCACAAGAGTATGATGCACTTTTGATTGGTCACGAATTTTTAATGCGTAAGTGGTAAAATAAGAGAGAGATAAAAAACAAAAGTAATTAAAGTATTATTAGTAGATAATAAGTCATACTTTATTAAAAATAAAAGAACATCTTAACAGACGAATTAAAAATTAAAAAAGCAGTACTCGTATTGAACATCTTATTGAACAGCTAAACAAAAAGAAGAAAAGAATGCATGTATTATAAGAGATAGAGAGAATAGTACCATAAGTAACAGACGAATTAACCTATAACTAAAATGTACTCCAATAGAAAACATTTGTGATAAAACAAAATGATAGTATCTGCTTTAGCCCACCATACCTCAAATATTTATAGTATTTAATAGTAATATAAAGCCCAAAATCCCTAGTAGCAGCAGCCCTAAACCCAGAAGAGTGTAAAACATGAAAGGATGCCGGATCCAGATTTACGTTCGGTTTACAGCCGACCATTATTCATTTCGGTAACTCATTCTCACCGAACCGAAACTGAAATAGAAACTAAATTAATTCTAATTTTAATTACAAAGGAAGCGAAATTGCAAAATGAGACTTTACCAAGTATATATGGAAAGAGTAGTATACTTTTATAACTATATATAAGTGAAGAGAATTAGTGGTGCTAAATGTAATATAAATAAAATGAAATATATAATGACGAATATTTCATAATGACAAAAGGAGATGATAGTAAATGGCTGGTGAAACAAATAAATGGCATATTATGTTGCATTCACAACAACACCACTTTTGTGTATAACTAAACACTTAAATTCGAACCGGATCCATTTGCATTTTTAATCGAGATTGTTTATATATCAAATTTAGTATCAATATTCGCGTAGCACTTGCTGTTAGGCCATCCACAATAGGAATAGCCCAGCAATAGTCCAGCCATAGTCTAGCCACAAACTCCTCCTGCCACATCATCAACACTAAAAATCCTCCTGCCACATCATAAATAGCCCAGCCATAGCCTAGCCACATCATAAATAGCCCAGCCACATCAATAGCCACATCACTCAAAATTATATAAAACAAAAAATTAACAATCACATAAAATACACAATTTAATTTACGAGACATATACGAGAAAATTCAATAATATTATTAAAATTAAAAAGTACATTAATTAAAAAAAATTACATAATTAACAAAAAAAACTACTGTCGTGCAGTCCTCCGAGCCCATAACTCTTCAATTAAATCCTTTTGGAGTCGAATATGAGCCTCCATTTGGCGCATGTCGGCATGTGCTTGGAGGCGGCCGTCTTCATCGTGAGGTACCCCACTCCGTACGTTGGGGGCGGCCACGCCGTGGCTTGGACCGGCTTCATTATCATCGTTGGCCCAATCAGTCAGTTGTACATCTTCATCTTCGACAATCATGTTGTGCATGATAATACATGCGTACATTATATCAGCAATGCAGTCGACATGCCACAAACGCATTGGCCCCTTAACTGCCGCCCATCGAGACTGGAGCACACCAAATGCGCGCTCCATGTCCTTGCGCGCCGACTCCTGCCGTGCCGCAAAGTAAGCCTTCCTCTCATCTGATGCGCATCGGATCGTCTTCACAAAGACGGGCCACCTAGGGTATATCCCATCCGCCAAGTAGTAGCCCATATCATGCCGGTTGCAATAGATCGCCTAGCGCACGGCCTCGAGGATCATCGTGGGATTCTTTCCCTTGTAGCCGGTCGTGTAGAACCCCTTCCAGGAAGCGGGACAGTTCTTCCACTCCCAATGCATACAATCTATGCTGCCTAACATCCCCGGGAACCCATGCTGTTCCCCGTGCATCCGCAAAAGATCCCGGCAATCTTCGGGGGTAGGGCTTCGAAGGTACTGATCACTGAATATTTCAATCACGCCAGGACAGAAATACTTCATACATTCGAGGGCAGTCGTCTCACCGATGTGGAGGTACTCGTCCCACATGTCTGCCGCGTCTCCGTAGGCCAACTGCCGGATTGCCGCAGTGCACTTTTGAATAGGTGTGTGGCCGGGTCTGCCAGACTCATCGTGCCTTAAGCAGAAATACAGATATCGTTGCTCCAAAGCGTTAACAATACGCATAAACAGGGACCTGCTCTTCCTAAAACGGCGCCTGAAAAGGTTGGCGTTGAACCGCGGCTCCTGTGCGATGTAGTCTTCGTACAGGCGCTGATGTGCAGCTACATGATGACGATCAATCACCGCTCGGCGGTGTACCACTGGGCGAGATCGAGGTACCGCCGGCTGCAGGCCCTCTGCATCCATTGATCAATTTCACGGTTCGTATAGGCCTCTAGCTCTTCGTTCATTATATGCTCGTACTCCTCAGCATCCCCACCACTACTACCACCGGCGTTACTTATTTCTAGGTGTTGATCTTGTACAGAAATTAAGATAGAGAGAGTACTCGTTAAAACAAGTGGTGCGAATGAAATTGACGTATCTGGCGCGTATATATAGTGTTTAGAGAAAAAAAATCGCGCTAGGTGGTGCGCTAGGCGATCCGGACGCTACAATAGCGCCGAGCGGATCGCCCAGCGCACCGCCTAGCGCCACGGAACCGCCGAGCGCTAGGCGGTTTTTAATTCCGAAAATAGCTGGGCGGTTGCAATAGATCGCCTAGCGCACCGCCTAGCGCCGGCGCTCGGCTAAGCGGTGCGCTAGGCGCTATTGTGAATGGCCTTACTGACTCTTTGAATTTTGATTTTACATATTTAGATTTGTAAAATGAAATGATTTAGATGATATCCCAATCTACTAACTCAACCCCATCAACTTGGTCAGTTTCAACTTTTAAGAGTAACGAGGTATGCCGAATTAGATTAAACAAGAGTATTAAAAAGAAAAACCTTTGAGAGCTTGGAACAAGCAGCCAGGCACACGACATTGTATAAATATGCTACGACTTAGGCCGGCCAAATATTAGGCAGATTTTTTAATGTCTTTGAAAAGCCAAATCGTGGAAAATCATACCTCGTGACATGCCCAGCATATACCTTCATTTTATTTTAGGCCTACTTTGAAATTTTGCAGCTGTCTACGAAAATTGAATTAATGTAAACATATAGAGATCATTGAAGACAATTCACGTTTTTTTCAATATTATAGTTATGGTATATGAATACTAAAAGACACTCATATTTGATAATAGTAATTATAAATAGCCGATGTGGACGTTGGTCACTTTAGACAAAAACTTGATTACATTTGAGATATTTTACACTATTTTTTGGATTTTTTTTGCCTTTTTTAAAAAAATTTCATCCGTCAAAAATGGAAACTATTTCTATTTTTGGTCTATCCTTTAAAATTACTTTAAACTTTTTATTCAAGGAACTTTTTTTTTCCTCCAATCCAATGAAGAAGAGTTGATTCATTCTTCTGTAATAATATTTCAATTAGTTTCTCTTTCAGCACATCATTTCAAAATTTTCTATTTTCAAATAATAAAGATAGTAATTTTTAATCTCAAGGATTATATTAGTCTTTATATTTAATATTTTTTCCTCTCATCCATTCTGTCTCCTTTTCCAACGCATATTTATCTAATCCTTCCTCATCCCTCTATCTTTGTGGAGGTCACTCTTGAACTAAAGGTATGCATATTCAAATTAAATTTCGTCTCGGAAATAAAATTTGTGGACAAACTGTTAGTCTTAACTATGAAAAGACACTATTTCACTATATTTAAATTAAATGTATAGTACTATTATTTTATATTATAGTATTATTTTTCTGCGTCCCTCGTTGACGTGCAACCATATGTAGTATAGTATGTATCTAATGTCATATTTTGAGGAGAAAGCCATGTTAGTTCCTGAAAACGGAGGTTCCCAGGTTGAGAATGGAAAAATTCTACGGAAAATTTGTTCAAATTTATCATTTATATTAATCTCACATCTCCCTGATCAAAATTAAGGTACGTCCTCAAATCATCCATAAACGTGAAGGCCACTGATCCAATTAATTCAACCCAAAACCTCACTAATCATCGGCTCAATTAGCGACAACTCCTTACATGCAACACAACAAATTCAAACAAATTAACTAACCACTTCTTAAGCTATATATGTGTGTATATTAACTTTATACTCCATTCCAAGACACATCAATCTGCACCAAGAATGCCCCATTGCACGTATGTCTTGACAAAGTACTCCAAAACGAAAAAAAAAGAAAAACAAAAGTAAATTATATTAAAAAAAAGTCTCAGAAAATTGGGTGAAGATTCGCGGCGACGGGCTCCTGTTTAGCATGTAACAAATGCTTGCAAGATAAAGATTTGAGCAGAAAGGCAATCTGCTTGTAGAAATCGGCCTTGGCAGAAAAGAAGAGTGTTGAAGTTGATGAGAAGCCCTTCTTCAACCTCTTCCCAATCTTGATCTTCAACCTGAACATCTTCACACGCAGCCACGACGGTCGTCTCCGTCCCTCCGCCTTCTGCAGAGACTTGTAGATCAAGAACTGCGCGCGCCGATGCTTCACTTCATCCACATCTTCGCTCTCCATCTTCGAGTAGGCGTATGCTCTGTTCACGCCCATTTTTCTGAGATCAAGAATGTTTGAGGAGAGGAATTTTGAGTGAGAGATTCGATTATTTGGTCATATTTTAGAGATTGGTGCTTCGTATTTATAGTGAAATGCAGGCTTAGGAATTACCGAATTGGAGTGATCCGAGGGAGTGTCATACTACAATAATTAATGGGTTGAATTTGAGTAAGAAAATGAGCTGGCCATGGGCACATCACATAGGCCAGGAAAAGATGTTGCCGTCAATTTTAATTTCAATAATTCAATTGCTTTGGTGTGCAAGGGTATGATTCTAACAATAATGTAGATAAAATAAAGGTAGTGATCATCGACTCCTAGTGCTCATTTAGAAATGGGAGTTAGCAAATTTCATAATAAAATGTTAGTAGCAATAAAATTTAGCAAAATAATTAGTAGAACACTGCACTACATATATGCAAATATTAGTTAGTGCAGGGGGAGGGGGGTCAAAATCAGAATTACGTAACTCAGTTACTCATTTAAAATATTAACAAATCTATAATCTCTACATTTGGGCTGAGTAGAAATGTGTGAAATTAAAAAAAGCAATGCAATATTAATTAAATCAACTAACGTCATTATCTTCTTATTTAATATGGGTATTACTTATTAGTGTTAAAAGTTTAATTGCCAGAGTCCTTGTGACTTCTGACATCATGAGAAGGTGTCCCCACTCTCCCAAAGTCAACCAACGGAACATGTCGTTTTGGCCTCTCACCACTCTCTCTCTCTCTACACACTCGCATATAGAGCCATCGTTTCAAACCATAGATAATAGATTCCCTCCCCATAAGGACGTACGTACAGAGAGTTGAGCCCATGCCTCTTTTTCATAGTCAACTCCAATAATTTTTGTTATTATGTGGAATTAAATTATAACCAAATACTAATAAGGGTAGCCATGTGATGTTGCCGTTGCCTGCATTCTTTTAAGCACCGCTACTTTTTTTGTGATTGAAACGACAGTACTACTTCTGCTTCATATTGGTTTTGTGGGGGTATGTCACTGTTTTATCTTGTATCAAAATATTATTTCTATATGGACCTTCTGGTAAAATAGTCAAATCGGCTCGCTCGGCCAAACACCAATGTGGGTGTGCCAAGTGCGAAACGCACTCATGGCCGCGTGCATGCACTCGTGCCTCTTACCCAATTAAAGCACGAGTGCATGACAACTGATATTTGTAGTTTTTTCCAAATTTTATTTATTTATTTATTTAATATAAAGAAAATTCAAAATTTTATTTGATTTTTTTACTCCTGTCCTATAAATAATACTTCTCTCCCTCACTCATGCATAATTCTTATTGTAATTCCCATTTTAGCTTCTAAATTCCATCATGTCCAACATAGAGATGTCCATCATAACCCCTTAGGAATTGTGAAAGAATCAATTTCTTGCGTGAAGCCCCACTTATAATCTCTTTTCAAGAATTTCTGAAGTGGGTCATCGTCGTTGGATGATGAGTCTAAGGAATTCTTACGTGGAGAATCGATGGTGGTCTTGGGCTCATATCCGACATCAGCCCTAATCTTCAAGGAAGTTCTTGAATTGGGGTTTCGGAGAATAGGGGATTGAGTGCAATAGAGGTCCCTTTGGGAATTCAGAAACGTGCTGCGACGAAAAGGGCGAAATCCATTGTGCAGAGTGATGGGATACGAACTAAACAACTAAACAATAATTGCGAGCCCAATAGCAGCGACGGCCCATCAGCCCAAAACCCAAGAAAGAGTATCAGTTCGGCACAACCAAAGAGTTCGGTCACAGCCTATAGCTCGGTAGTATCAGTTCGGCACAACCAAAGAGTTCGGTCACAGCCTATAGCTCGGTAAAAGTCGACCAATCGAGCTCAACTCTCAGATCGGCAAAAGCTGATCGGCAAAGTTCAGCAGTTCGGTCTCAGTATTCGACCGAACAAGGAGATAGTGGACCCATGCAGGATCTCCACGACCTCCATTACACCCACGATCTATTTAGTGTATTAAGCAGTTATCAACCCCACTACCAGGGCTGCAAACCACGATCTTAGTTCGAATGTATAAATAGAACTTAGATCAGATAGACAGGGTTAAGTTCTCTAGATCCAGAATCTCATATAGCAAATCAGTATTGTAATCTGTAAGCGAGACCAAGCAATACAAATTTGCCCTCTCTTCTTCCCATGGACGTAGATTTACCTCAGTAAATCGAACCACGTAATTTTCCGTGTTGTGATCGTTTATTACTTGCATTTATTCCCATCAAAAATTCGCCACATCATCACTGGCGCCGTCTGTGGGAATCGACAGAAAACCAAAACTGTGATAAAAGCGAGTTTTTGATCCTCTTCCACCAAAAAATGCATACCAGATCACATAATACCCATACTTCCGTCCGTGATGAACGTGAGGAAGCTAGTCCAGCCCGTAGGTCTGGAAAACAGCCTCGGGAGAAATCTGCCTCCAGTTCTCACGGTGAAAGAACAAACCACTCAAAAAGTCATCGCACCGAGCCTCCCCAGCAGCTCGCTTTGAATGAGGCTGTCAAGTTGTTCTTGGCTGAGAAGCAGGATGAGTTCTTAACATTCCTGCAAAAGAGCCAGAAGCCGGAGAAGAAAACGGCGGATTCTCCCTCCCCCTCCAGACATGAAAGTCACTACCGCAGTAGTGTCGTATCTTCCAGGAGAAAGAATCCTCACCACCGATATGTTCCTTCTCCTCCTTGTTACCGGAATCACAGGAGAACTCCATCTCCACCATACCGTAGAGATGTCGGATTCGCTATGTATGGAGCGCTGAAGACTCCATTTTCGGATGATATCACCAGAACTCCGTTGCCTCAGAATTACCGAACTCCGTCAGTGACTTATGACGGGTTAGTGGATCCTCATGATTTCCTGGGACGCTATCAGTATAATATGGCGAACCAAGGTCTCAATGAGGTTCATATGTGTAAGCTGTTTCCCGAGCTGCTCATCGGGAACGCAAGAAGGTGGTTTGATAGCCTCCCTCAAGGCAGCATTAGATCTTACAGAGATCTAATGGATGCTTTTCATAGGAGGTTCTTCCAGAAAGCGGAAACCCGAATCACTTCGGCTCAGCTGCTTTCTATACGTCAAGGTCGCGATGAAAAGATTAGCGACTTCATGACAAGATTCCACAAGGAATGCCTACAAGTAGATGATCTCAATGATCTACTTGTCATTTCGGCATTCCAAAATGGAATTCTGCCAGGAGCTCTCTACAGAAAGCTCGTTGAATGCAGTCCGCAAACAGCTCAAGAGATGTGGGACATTGCGGACCAGTTTTCTCGTGCTGATGAGGCAGACCGTCGAAAACGGTCTTTAGACAGCTCTTCCAGAGGAGACAAGAGGAAGCCCGATCATAGCGATCAGGGGCATCCTCGCCGAACTCCTTTTGAAAGAATTCAAAGGGCACCGGTACAAGACAGGTTGGGACCACGTCTCAATCTTGAGAAACCCCCCGCTCAGTTCGTACCATTGAACAAGTCGAGAGCGGAAATTTTTGAACTGCATTCTGATATGTTCGAAAAACCAAAGTCGATGACGAAATCGGCCACGCGCCGAAGTCAGGATAAATATTGCTCCTTCCATCAAGACCACGGTCACGATACCGAGGAGTGCCGAAATTTGGCAGCAGATATTGATGTTCTTGTGAAAGCAGGGACGTTAAAAAAATACCAAAGCAAGCCGCCGAAAAAGAATAAGAAACAGAGAAGTGCGAACTGCGCTCCTCAGGATCCTAAAAGGCAACAGGATCCCGAAGACGATGACGAGCCGCAATATGATGGAGTGATCCAGACTATTGACGCTCTCCCAGCCGGGAAGACTAAATCGTCTCTAAAATCAGAGCGCAGAGGCTTCAATCGAGAGGAGCCAACACATAAAAGGCTGAAGAAGGAGGAAGTAATTACATTTTCAGATGCAGATCCCGTCCCGGCCATTTCTCCTCATCAAGACGCTATTGTCATTCAAGCTGGAGTGGCAAACAAACTGATCCACAGAGTGTTTGTGGATACAGGAGCGTCGGTTAGCATTCTTTTTAAAGAATGTTTTGATAAACTGGAAGTGGATCCAGCTCGGCTCAGTCCGGCCCCAATTCCTCTGAAAAGTTTCGCCCAGGAGGACACCCGCCCTGAAGGTATTATCAGCCTTCCGATTACGGTAGGAAGAGCGCCTACTAGCTCCAGTACGGTGATCGAGTTTTTTGTGGTAAAAGCTCGATCCTCGTATAACATTATACTGGGAAGAGACTGGCTCAACACAGTTCGGGCCATTTGCTCTACTTATCACCTCACAATCAAGATCCCCACTAAAGGAGGGATAGCAGTCATCCGAGGTGATCAAAAGAGAGCAAAAGAATGTCTGCAGATTGCGCTTAAAAGTGCCGAACAATCAGATCGGCACCATCAAGCATAGCAATCACAGCAGCCGGAGTCAGAGGCAGGCGAAATGAACGAAGTCACACCGGAGCCGAACTCACGACCAGTTCAGTTATACGAAGACGATCCATCCAGAACGGTCAAGATCGGTTTCGCGGGAACACCTCTACTCCGGGAAAAGACCATCCAGCTCCTCAAAGAGTACAAAGATGTCTTTGCATGGTCTCCGTTGGACATGACTGGAGTGTCTCCCGAGGTAATTACACATCGGTTAAATATTGATCCTTCAGCCCGGCCTATAAAACAGAAGCAAAGACTCTTTGCGGCAGAAAGAAATCAAGTCATCCATGACGAAGTCCGCCAATTACTGAAAGCGGATGTATTATTTGAAGTAAAATATCCTTCTTGGGTGGCCAATCCTGTGATGATCAAGAAAAAAGAAGGAGGATGGCGGATGTGCATAGATTTTACGGATCTAAATAAGCACTGTCCTAAAGATTGCTACCCCCTTCCCAACATAGATAAAAAAGTAGAAGCTCTGATAGGCTTCGAAATTTTCTGTTTTCTTGATTTGTATAAAGGATACCACCAAGTTTTAATGGATGAGAATGATGCTTCAAAAACGGCTTTCATTACTGACTTCGGTATTTTTGCTTATAAAAAGATGCCATTTGGTTTAAAGAATGCCGGAGCCACATATCAAAGGATGGTAGATAAGCTATTTCGGCACCTGATCGGAAAAGAGGTTGAAGTATATGTTGACGACATAGTTGTTAAAAGCAGAAGCACTTCGGAGTACGAAAACAATCTCAAATCCACTCTCGACGTGCTCAAAAAAGCCAACCTCAAACTCAATCCCCAAAAATGTACCTTTTTGGTAGATTCGGGAAAATTTCTGGGTTGTTGGGTTTCAAAGGAAGGACTCAAGGCAAATCCCCTAAAGGTTCAAGTTGTTCAGAACATGGCAATGCCGAAGTCCATACATGATGTGCAAAGGCTAACTGGATGTTTAGCCGCACTGAATAGATTCCTTTCCCAAGCAGCCGAAAAGCAAATGCCGTTCTTCAATGTTTTGAAGAAGGCACCAAAGTTTGAGTGGGGAGCCGAACAGAAAAAGGCTTTTGACGAACTCAAAAGTTATTTAACCGAACTTCCTACTCTCTCTGCTCCAACAGATGCCGAAGTGATATTCTTGTATTTAGCAGCATCAGATCAAACCATTAGCGCGGTGCTTGTACGAGAAGAAGGCCTAAAACAGCGTCCTATCTACTTTACAAGCCGAGCATTAAGAGGTCCCGAAACAAGGTATCAACCTCTGGAAAAAATTGCTCTGGCATTAGTAAATGCAGCAAGGAGACTGCGGCCATATTTCTATGCTCACAAAGTGTGCGTCTTAACCGATCTTCCACTTCGGCAAGTTTTGACCAAGCCCGAAGCATCGGGCAGAATTGCCAAGTGGGCCATAGAGTTGGGAGAACATTCAATAGAATATCTACCTCGGAAAGCCATCAAGGGACAAGCCTTGGCAGATTTTCTTGTAGAGGCAAAGTTCGATCAGGCAATCCCTATTATTGCCGAACAGAAAAATCCTACCAATGACGAACTAACACAGCCCCAGAAACCCGAAGTAGAGCCGCCGGACTGTTGGATTGGATTCGTAGATGGAGCTTCGAATAAGACAGGAAGTGGAGCTGGTATTCTACTTATCGCTCCCGACGGACACGAAGTAACTTATTCACTTCGGTTCTTATTCCCAACCACTAATAACGAAGCCGAATACGAAGCCCTTCTTGCCGGACTTCAGTTAGCGCAACATCTACTTGTCAAATCTCTCAAAATTCATTGTGATTCACAAGTCATAGTGAATCACATGCTTGGTACAAGTGAAGCCCGTGGTGAAAGGATGAAAAAATACTTGGACAAAGCGCAAAGTATTAGCCGAAATTTCTCTTATTTTCGGATAATCCACATTCCCAGAGCGGGAAATAGCCGAGCAGATACTTTAAGTAAGTTGGCCTCATATCCGAGCTCAAAGGTGGAGGAATTACCGCACAGAAGCATTGATGAAGCTGAAGTACACTCAGTAACCAGTTCACCAAACTGGATGACGCCAATATTAAAGTATCTAGATCAAGGACAACTGCCCGAGGATAAGAGAGAAGCAAGGAAAATCACATGCCGAGCACTTCGGTATGAACTTCATGAAGGAGTCCTATATAGAAAGTCCTACCTTCAACCGTTATTGCGATGTGTAGGACCAGAAGAGACGGATTACATCCTTAGAGAAGTTCATGAAGGATCTTGCGGTAGCCACATCGGAGCTAGAGCATTAGCTAAAAAAGTTCTGAGATGGGGATATTATTGGCCAACTTTGGTACAAGAAGCAGTACAACTAGTTAAGAAATGTACGAAATGCCAAATCCATGCAAATATCCCAAGGACGCCGCAGACTGATCTATGTGCTATGCAAAGCCCTTGGCCTTTTATGCAATGGGGCATAGACATAGTAGGACCACTACCACAAGCTCCCCGGCAAATGAAATTCTTGATCGTTGCCGTGGATTACTTCACAAAGTGGGTGGAGGCTGAACCATTAGCTACGATAACGAGCTCAAAGGCATTAGATTTTGTCTGGAAGAACATAGTTTGCCGATTTGGCATACCCCATATCCTCATTTCGGATAATGGGACTCAGTTTACTGACAAAACATTCAAGAATTGGTGCCAAGAGTTGAATATTCAACAGCGGTTCACTTCGGTCTCTCACCCACAAGCAAACGGACAAACGGAAGTAACAAACCGTACTTTGGTGAAAGGGTTAAAAGCTCGGTTAGAACAAGCCAAAGGACAATGGGTAGAAAATCTTCCTCAAGTCCTATGGTCTTACCGAACTACACCAAAAACCTCCAACGGTGAAACTCCGTACAGTCTAGTGTACGGCACTGAAGCCGTAATTCCGGTTGAGATCGGCATACCCAGTCCCCGAACCCTTAATTTCTCAACAGAACTGAATGACGACGGACTGAGAGCCGAACTAGATCTTGCCGAAGAAAGAAGAGAATTGGCCTTCATAAAAGAAGCCAAGTACAAGGAGCAAGTAACCCGGTATTATAACCAAAGGGTGAAAAAGCTGCAGTTTCAAGTGGGAGATCTCGTATTGAGAAACAATGAAGTAAGCCGAGCAGAAAAGCTGGGCAAACTTGAACCCACATGGGAAGGTCCGTATCGGGTGTCAGAAGTCCTGGGAAAAGGGTCTTATAAATTAACCCACATGTCAGGAGAACAAGTACCCCGAACATGGCATATTTCCAACCTCAAGAAGTTCTATTTGTAAGAGACAAGGTCCGGTCAGTCCTGTGTCTAGTTCGGTCCTAGGGTTATGTGCTTTCATATTTGTATTGTTCTTTATACTTGTCGTTTTTTAAAAGATTAAAATCTTTTTCGTCCTTTTTATTTGTCTCTCTATGTGCGTTTTGTCTCTCTATGTGCGTTTTGTCTCTTATAAATGTTACTGAGGTATATTGTTCTTTAAAGGCTGATCCCCTTTTTAGATCAATTATTAAAGACAATTGTGAGTCCAAGCTTCTAAGGAAGATACAAGACTCCACAATTCAGCTTAAGAAACAAGCAATTCGTCTGAAACGAACTGCAATAAGCCGAAAACCACTTCGGTTAACTAGGGAAAGTCCAATCCAAGCGATAAAACTCGCCAAATAAGGACACAAACTAAGTCCGGTCAAAGAAGAGTTTACTTCATAAGACCAAGGACGAGTACACAAACTAAGTCCGGTCAAAGAAGAGTTTACTTCATAAGACCAAGGACGAGTACACAAACTAAGTCCGGTCAAAGAAGAGTTTACTTCATAAGACCGAGGACGAGTACAGGGAAAGTCCAATCCCAGCGATAAAACTCGCCAAATAAGGACACTAACTCAGTCCGGTCAAAGAAGAGTTTACTTCATAAGACCGAGGACGAGTACAATAAATGAAATAAAAAATCGCTGAACTGTAAATACGCAGTGATAGAAGCGAAATGAAAAAATTTCATTTACTAAGTCTTGTTGGGCATACAATTCCGCTGCCCTACGAGAATGCGTTACACCATTACAAAGGACTACTCTACTGTCTACGGTTGCTAAAGTTGAGCCACCTATCCAAAAAGTCCTCATGATGCTGAGTTCGGGCGTTCCGAGCAGTTGAAGAATCAGTAGGTGGACGAGATGCTCTGATCGACCTACCACCTCTTCTCTGAGTCCGGGAAGTTCTAGCACCTCGGCGGCGAAGAGTCTCTTCACGAAGCATTCGCTGATCTTGCTCACTCATATTCACCACTCCTCTACGAACTTCAGGGCGTTCTTGTCTTGACGTTTCCGGTTGCTCCTGAGTCCGTTGCTGACTTGGAGTAGGTTCTTGTCTTGACGTTTCCGGTTGCTCCTGAGTCCGTTGCTGACTTGGAGTACGTTCTTGTCTTGACGTTTCCGGTTGCTCCTGAGTCCGGTGCTGATTTGGAGTAGAAGTTTGAGTAAGTGGATCCGAGGTTTGAGTTGGAGCATGAGCGTCTGTTAGCGGGAAACGGCTAAGGAATCTCTCGATCGCGGGACGCCGGGAAAGAATGATGTCGTACAGAGAAGCCAAGCGCCGCAATGATTTCACAACTTGTTGGCAAGCCGAGCTCTCCAGCACATTGTTCTTCCGGAGTACATGAAGCTTCTCCCACAGTTCATCAACTTGATTCTGAACTTCGGATATAGTCATTCCCCCGCGCCCGCTGATGAAGTCTTCATATGCAGTCCTCTCAGCGATGACAGTATTCAGCTCGGCCTCCAGATCTTTCTTTACGGACTCTAAGTCCTTATTGTTGGACTACAGCTCCACTAAACGAGCCAAGAGTTCATCGTACTTCATCTGGTCATCTATAGCTTTTTTCTCAGCTTCATTTAAAGCCGAAGAGTATAGCCGCTTCCAGTGAAGTACCTCCAGCTCCTTAGAGTAAAGAATACGAAGCAGCTATGTCAGTTCGGCATTTCAGTTTACCGAGCAGGCAGTAAACCACAATAGGAGTAAAAGAGATTAAGAAAAGCTATAAAGAAGACACGGGTGTAGAAAGGAGAATTTTTTCATTCAAAGAAAAAATTTACACAAGGAGGGCTTCAAGGCCATTTTACAAATAGAAAGAAAGAAACTAAACTAAGAGAAGGGAGACGAAATCATACTTCGCCAGTTTCGTCTCCGGCTTCCCTGTGGGTTTCAGCTTCTTTCTCCTTGTCGACCTCGGTCTCAGCCTCGGCCTCCCTCCTCCCTCCCTCCTGCTCGGCGCCCCCATCGCCGATCTGCTGCACCTCTTGCTCGGCGTGCCCGTCGCCGGTCTGCTGATCCTTCTGCTCGGTCTCCTTGCCGGCCTCATTCTCCTGCTCACCCTCCCCTTTGAAAATTGAAGTGGGTGAAACAGGCCCCAAGGAGGCAAAGATGGCCTCCATGTTCTCGTCACGGTCAGCACGACAACTACGGACTCGTTCAGCAGAAAGCAGGACCGATGAAGACGCAAGCTCCTCAAGGAGCGGCAGACTCTGGAGACGCGCTGCAATCTCTCGGCCATACAGCGGCAAGATGACTTCGGGTTCCTGCTCGGCATTATCGGTCATCAATTTCAGCAGATCGCCGATAAGGGCCGAAAATTGATTGCTCAAAAAGAGTTTCTCCGTGTAAACACGGAGAGCCTCCCCCTGAGCAACCACGGCAGCAGCCTCCCTCTGTTTCGACTGCTCTCTCTGGATGATGAGCTGGTTTTTGGCACGCTGGGCTTCATCCTGAGCCGAGATCCTAGCGGCCCTTGCCTCCTCAAAGTCTGCCCGAGCCTGTTCGGCCTGGTGACGAGCAGCATTCAAATTCCTCTGCATCTCATCATAATCGCTGGACGCTTTAGAGAGTTCAACTGTGACGAGCTTGCAGAGCATATTGTTCCTCTGAAAATGGAAAAAGGAAAAAAGTCAACAGAGGGGCCACAAAAAATATAGGAAAGAAGCAAAACCAGAAAATCAAGAAGGAAATTCACCTCCACAAAGTCCTTTGGCCATGAAAAGGGCTCAGAGATATGTTCCGAAGTGGCCGCAACCGCTCCGGATCCACAACCCCCCAGGACAATGTCTCTGTGTGGCGCTTTTGGGGGTTTCTGAGTCTTCGCCTTCCCCTTTGCCGAAGTCGATTCCGGCTTTTTTGGATCCGAAGACTGACTCGAAGAGGTCTTCTGCCTCTTCGGATTCTTCTCGGCATCAGACGCCGAGCTGGTGGCTCTCTGTTTCTCCGGCTCCTTGGATTCGGAGGATTTGCGACCTAGCCTGTTTAGCATGTTCACTGCCAAAAAGCGAGAAAACAAAGTTAGTTTTCGCCGCTAAAGCAGTAAAGCATAAAAAAGAAGTCCTCACCCTCAGTCTCTTCGTCCGAAGACGAGGAATCGAACACGAAGTCACCCTTGACGAGCTCAGATTCCGAATACTGTTTCCTAATCATGGGAATCTTATTGAGCTTGCCCTCGAGCTCGTCCAACGGTTCTACCCGAGGATGAGGAATTACGGACTTCGGCCCTCTCCAGGAAAAGTCCGGAGCCGCTGTCCTATTGTAAAAAAAGAAACGATTTTGCCACTTCGGCCATTTGGTTTTACAGAATGCTCTGAAGGGCTGTAAAGGGATCAAGTAAAACCAGGATCCCTTTCTCTTAAACTGAAAGAAATTAAGGATTGCCCTCAGAGACAGATCCTTTTCTAGTCTACGCAGCTCGGCAGCAAAGGCCGATAAGTGCCTCCAAGAATTTGGAGTCACCTGACCTAAAGGAAGTTGAAAAAAATCAAGAAGCTCTACAAAGGCAGGGGGAAGAGGGAAACGAAGCCCGCATTCTAAGCAGGCTTCGTAAACGGTGGCATAACCCTCCGGCGGCGAGTTAGCCCTATGAATGTCGTCGGGAATCACCACTAACCCCCCAGGAAGAAAATATTTTTCGTGTAAGGATATCACAGTATCCTTACTCAAAATGCTGTGAAAATATTCTACCGTCTTCTCCCCGGACCTTTTCCGGCCAGAAGACCCCTCACCCCCCTTCCTACCACTACCTGATTCAGAAACAGATTCAGAAGAAGAAGACATGATTCTTACTCTTTGATGGTCGAAAGTCTCTGAAGAAATTCTTGAAGAAGCGGAAGAAAATTTTACGAAAAAGAGAGAGAATACAGAAGAAATAATCGCAAAAGTATTCCAATGATGAAGAGAGGAAATATTTATCAGATTCGCAAAGGCATTTCAAATTCGTCGCACCGTTTCAAATCCCACTTTTTCTGGATTCTCTGGCCGGATTTGCTGTCGCATTTAATGCAGACACGTGCAGAGCACGTCCCCTGACGTCGGCCTCCCCCTTACACTTATCCAAAACGCCGAAGTGATTCACTTCGCTTTTCGGGGGGGGGTGGTGATGGGATACGAACTAAACAACTAAACAATAATTGCGAGCCCAATAGCAGCGACGGCCCATCAGCCCAAAACCCAAGAAAGAGTATCAGTTCGGCACAACCAAAGAGTTCGGTCACAGCCTATAGCTCGGTAGTATCAGTTCGGCACAACCAAAGAGTTCGGTCACAGCCTATAGCTCGGTAAAAGTCGACCAATCGAGCTCAACTCTCAGATCGGCAAAAGCTGATCGGCAAAGTTCAGCAGTTCGGTCTCAGTATTCGACCGAACAAGGAGATAGTGGACCCATGCAGGATCTCCACGACCTCCATTACACCCACGATCTATTTAGTGGTATTAAGCAGTTATCAACCCCACTACCAGGGCTGCAAACCACGATCTTAGTTCGAATGTATAAATAGAACTTAGATCAGATAGACAGGGTTAAGTTCTCTAGATCCAGAATCTCATATAGCAAATCAGTATTGTAATCTGTAAGCGAGACCAAGCAATACAAATTTGCCCTCTCTTCTTCCCGTGGACGTAGATTTACCTCAGTAAATCGAACCACGTAATTTTCCGTGTTGTGATCGTTTATTACTTGCATTTATTCCCATCAAAAATTCGCCACATCATCACAGAGTGTTGAGGCGACTCAGCTTCAAGATGAAGACGGAAATATTTCACTCTGGATTGTTGTTTTGAATTGTCGCTATTCATTTCATACTTTTCTGAAATAAATTATATTCATGTGTTTTTTTCATGTTTATGTGGCTCTTGTTGAGCTTTTACGTTAATGTCGTATGCTGACCACGTGCCTAGACGGCTAGACCCATTTGCATAACTTAATTCTGCTGGAGCTATTGCAGAGCGGACCACGTACTAATTGGGTATACTAATTGAGAGTATTATTTTCATTTTTCGTTTATGAAGAAAACGGAAGAGATGGTCTCAGTCAATAATTTTTGGGGATTTGATTTCTCAATGTGATTAGAGCAAAAGGGTATGGATATAGGTGACGTTGGGAGGTACTTCCAGCATCCAAGGAGCTTATTTGGGTGTCACATGATTTAACGTAGTTTTATTTGATGTGTTAAGTGGAGAGAATAAAGTAGAGATAAAAGGAGTTTTTATTTTTAGTAACATTTTGGATGTGACAAAATAAAAAGGAAAATGAGTCATTTTCAATGGGACGGACAGAGTACTAGATAAAAGTTGAGGGGTATTTTATGTCCGTTGCGAGGTTGAGGTACTTTAATTAAATTTTGCACAAGATCAGAAAAATATAAAGTCAAAAGTTTGTCCATACTAGTATTAGCACCCGTACTACGCACGGACCAAATAATTTTCGGCTAATGAATACAAACTGTATATAATTAAAAAAATTATCATTATACATACTTCATAAAAAAAGAAGAATGATCCTCTAGTCCTAATCTAAAAAAAATTCCTATTAGAAACAATATTTAATACTCCCCCCGCCCCAAGGAAGATGACCCTTTCCTTGGGCGGCACGAAATTTTATGCAGATATATTTTAAGTGTGAAGGAGGAGTAAAGTAAGAGAGAGGGAATAAAATAGAGATAATTGTGTTTCCATTTTAAGTAATGGGTCATCTTAGTTGAGACAAACCAAAAATGAAAGTGATCTTCAATGGGACGGAGGGAACACATTGTAATTTATGAGAAGAAACAAAAATAACTCGCACAACTTAGATTTTCAATATACATAAATTTAATACCACAACATGAAAAACTTCGTTTTATTAAAAATCCGAAAAAGTATAACGCGCAATACTAAGAAATACAATTTCAATGGTTATATGACCGAATTTCTTCGATGGGAAGTGAGTTGGGAAAGAGACTAGAAGGCGTGAAAAATGAAGATAAACTATGGTATTTTTACATAGTGGAAAATATGAATAAAAACAAAAAAAAATAGAAAACCATAGTGCGGACTATAAAACAAGTGCCCGCAATGGCGGACTATAGTCCTGACTATACATATGGCGGGTGTATGGGGCGAGGCTTAGGGCGGCCATCCGCAATGCCAGACTATAGCCCGGACTATGCATAGTCCGGGCAGTAGTCCGTCCCATTGCATGCTGAAACTGCTTGAAAACACGTGCTGAAAATGATAGAATATAAAGATCGCAGTCTGATCAAGCAGATTGACTAGACCAAACTGATCAGGCATATTCGCGAGACCTATATACGTGTCGTCGGACGCGCAATCCGAAGCTACCTTCAAAACCTTAACCCACAAATACTATTAATTAGTATAGGGAAGTAAGGATCGAATCCCACAAGGATGGAGGTGTTGAGCCTGTGTTCGGGACATTTTAGGAGATTTTTTGCTGCTGCCATGCAAACTAAGTGGGTTAAGAATCTACTTGACTTAGAAGACTAACCAGGGGACTCTACCTAACGGATCAACTTGACAGGCTACGTACGACAATATGCATGAATGACTAAACTTGCAACAAACATTTAAATCTAAGAGTAAACAACCAATAGCACCGGCAACTACTAGACCCTATTGGAAAGTTTCCTAAAATAGGCAGACAAAGTGCAAAAGAGAGTGGGGACCATTTTTCCTAAATTGACTGGTTTGGCAGAAAAGCTTTTAAAGGCAAAAGCAAAAAGCAAGTTCAGATCTGATTTCTAACTATTCTCTACTCCATCTTCTTCAAATAACTAAGTAAAAACATAGCAACTAGCAAGAACAAAGAATTAAACAACATTAACGAAGAAAAACAGAGCATGCTTCAAAACGAGTCGCGAACGAGAAATTTAAACTAAGAAGTACTGGATTTATGCTAACTGGTCAACCAGAACGACGAACGACAGAAACAAACCATGACCATGCATTTCCAGTGGCGGACGCAGAAAAATATTATGGCAGGGGCTGCATTATATACTTCTTCCATCTTCAAATAATTGTTTCATGCTACATATATCCTTTTTCGTTCGTGTAAGGAACACTATATTATTTACCCTCTTTTATTTTATTTAATAATTGGACTCCGATTCCACTAACGACCCTTATTACATTTTATTAAAATTAATATATAAAAATATGACTTAAATTTTATTAAATTTTTTCTCTAACTTTTTTAACAGTTTTTTCGATCCCAAGAGTTAAAGTAAGATACATAAAATAACAAATCACGAATGGGGGGAATGATTTTTTAGTAATATACATTTGAAAAAATATAGTAGACAAAATATTAAAATTTCAATTAATTAAATCAAAATTGTCTTACGATAACGTTGTAAAAGATACTGCATCCGTCCTATAAAAGATGTCTCACTTTCATTTTTAGTTTGTCCTACTAAAGATGTCACATTTCAATTTTTGGAAAAAAAATTTCTCTCACATTAATATAAATATTATATAATTTTTCTATCTACTTAACACACAAAACAAAACTTCCTAAAATCTCGTGTCGTCCTATAAGTGTGACATCTTTTGTGGGACGGAAGGAATAGTAAATATTACTCCATCTTTTGTGGGACGGAAGGAATAGTAAATATTACTCCACTTGAGACAAACTTCAGATTATCCAACCTGAACACATCAAATTAATTCTAACCCTAACATATTAAACTTAAAAAACAAAATTCTAACATTGAATCCACCATAATTTCTTTTATATTTTCATGCTTAATATATAATACATAAAATCTGTTAAAACATAAATATTTGCATAATTGAACTAGAAAGAAAAAAAAAGAAAAATTGAGTTAAAAGTTGAAAAGTCAATTAGACATGCACTCGTTGAAAATTGTACTTTTTAAAATTTTTTATTATATATTGTACTATTTATTTCTTGGGAGTTGGGTCATCTTCTTCTCCAAAAGGCCAAAACCATGGCAGCTAATTTTATTTCTTCATTTGCCTCTGCATATTTTTCAAGCGGAAATTCATTTCAGCCCCTTCCATCATTCAATCTCCAATAATTTAGTCTTTAATAGCATTGATTTAGGAAGGGCTGAAGATTGTATATTGAAATTTTCAAAAAATTTAACAGTAGAAAATAAAGAAAAAAAAAATTGTTGGCATGTGCTGAAGCCCCTCCCAACTCTACCTGTGTCCGCCAATGTGCATTTCCTAAAACATAACATACTAGATCTAAGAATCAAACACTGTCTAACGCGGATCCGCAAAATTGGACGTTAACAAACTAGATCTAAAACATCCTAACAACTACCAATTACGAAAAGCATCCAACAAATACAAATAAAACTTAACATCACCAAATCCAACAAGAATTTCAACTAAACTTTTCATAACTTCAGAAATAAGATCAGATCCAAATTACCAGACAACAAAATCCAAAACTAGCAGCAAAATAACTACGAGATCCTTAAGATAAAACGTTCAAAGTGCCAAACACTTGCGAAATGAAACTAAAACGTAGCAAGACAGAAATTAAAGATTGTATCTAGGCTCTTAGGAGCGGTAGAGCCACGATTACTAACGAAGAACAACTGGAACTAAAGATTTCCCCCCTCCGAGCTAGGAGGCAGAGAGCTGGAAACTCGAGTTGGAGTGGATTTCAGCTGAGAACTCTATCTAAAGGTGACTGTGTGAGGAGAGACTCTCCAAAAAGAGGTTGCTTTCTTCCTTCATGTTGCTCCCGACTTATAGGACGGCTTGAGGCTCCAATCCTTAGGGTGTGCCTCCCATGATTTGACATTTGTACCCTTAAAATGAAGGATATCTTCGAGTTCTCTCTCATCTGTCCCACTCCTTGTACTGCATGCTCCTTCTGATAATTCCCCTTGATCAATTAGGCTACTTTTCGGTATTCTCACTCCATTTTTGCTCAATCTGCGTCTGCTCAGTCAATTTACACGATCTACCTGAACTAGAAGCAACCTGCACACTTAAACTCAAAGTTTATGCATTATCTCCCCTAAAAGCACTTGAAATCACCCATAAACCGCATGAAACGAGCCTTGTCCCATGCTTGCATAGTCCGGGCTATAGTTCACCCCATTGCTGATGCCCTGACTATTTAGATTTCAAATTTATTTTATTTTATCCAAAAGTCCGTCTAAGATACAATTTTACATACCACATGGTGAATATGTAAAATCCGTGTCATTTATAACTTTATATATATTTTTTTGGACAGATGTAGTATTTGTTTTTTATTAGGTAGCAGAAATATGCAAATACTAAAAGACTCTTCCTTTTTTGAATAAATCACTTTTTATTGTAATTGCTAACTAATTTAAATCTAAAGCCCATTATGTTTTATACTATAATGTATTATGTGTTGCACGTTATATCACATATTTTTATAATAAATAAACAAATTACGTTTGATAAGTTAAAATTTTTAACTTATTACATATTAGTAGTACATGTTAATTACAAATGAGTATTTACAATTAGGGATGTTAATTAGAGTACATGTTAAAATTAGCGGGTTAGGGCTCTAATTTCAAAACCCGAATATAAAAACGGGCTAAACTGGTTAGCCCATTAGAGTTGACGGGTTAAGCGGGTTGCCCGATCGGATTGTAATTTTTAATTAAAAATACTAAATTTTAGAGTTTTTCTTGTATTTTTGGATTTCATGTGCCGCATTTCATTACTCTTCTCCAATCTTCCTTCCTCACTTTTTTACATGGTTTCACATTACCAACTTCTAAGTTCCACCTCAACCCATTCTTCTGTCATCCGTCATCGATGGCTTACCACCTCCAAAGCCAATCAAGACAAAATTGAGAATTAACCCATCAAATTTCAATATATTTTTCGTTATAACAATGATTATGAACAAAGCCAAAACAGTGACACGAATACAAACTTTTATTCCAATTGTCTGCTCTAATTTCAATTCATCTTTATTTTAAAGACTCATCTAGTATTAAAAGTTACTTAATTAATGAAGTGTGTACAAAATAATTTTTGTGTTGTAAAATGTAAAAAAAAAATTACTTAATTAATGAAGTGTGTACAAATAATTTTTGTATTGTAAAATGTAAAAAAAAAAAAAAACTAAAGTGTGTGAAAAGTAAAGCATTTTGCAGTAGTGGCTTCTGAATAAAACAAAATCTTTGTAAGGAAGTTTGAGGCTTGGGACTTAAAACATCAGAGGTGTACAGGAATACCAACTAGATAAACAACTTATCTGCTAAAACTACAAATTACTGGATGCACTTTTGAGAAATTTATACCAACATGTAGATTGTCTTGGTTAAACTCTCTTAGTCTCTTTCTTGTAACACATTTTTGTCCCTTTCTGTCAAAGTCTGCTCATGTATTTTAACTGATTCTCCTTTGAACCTTCACAGTTTGATGCTTTGATTGCTGCACTGAGGGTGGTATTTTTTAAAGATCAGGTACGAATTCTTTCAACTGATGTGGCAGAAAAGGAGCTTAAGCAAGTCTATGAGTTATTTGGATAGCTGCTTGAACTTAAAAAAAAAGGGTAGAGTGGTATTTTGTTTAGGATAATTGCTTTGAAGGCCAACCCATGGAGTTTTTACTTCTCAGCGTAAAAGCTATAACTTCATATTTTTGTCTTTGACAGCTTAATGCATAATGCTTTAGGAAAATATGGCGTTTTTCATGAACCCATGCCCCATTCGAACTCTGATAATAAAATGGTTACTAGGTTTCTTTTTGAGACTCTTAGTTTTCAGATACGAGATATCCATCATAGTCACTATGGGCGTAATTTCCCAATTGACACATCAGAGGAAATCAATGTTGGACTTATTGGATCCTTAACAATTCATGCGGGGATGGGTGTCGGAATAGGTAAGCACTCATCTTAGGGTGATTTCACTTAAGTTACAGATTCAAATAACTCAAAGAGAATGGAATGAATGTGTCTATTTATCTATCTCTTGATTCAAAATGAGAGCAGCATGTTTTGAGATTACACATAGAAAAAGTGCAATATAATGAAACGTAAGACATGAACATGTTCCAGTCAATCCCTCAGCTCACATACGCAAAACAAAACCGTCTATAGACGCCAGTGCCAAATCACATTAGACAAACAAAAATGCAGATCAAAATAGACATGAAATTTAAGAAGAGATTGTTTTGATTCTGATGCAAAAAAGAGAAACTAGTTTGAAGAAAAACTGCGCCAAATTTAGTTCAACTACTCATCAAGTAGAAAACACTCTCTAGCCAAAAGGAGTCTTGAATATATTAGGTAGCTGCTATGATCACTTTAGACCAACAGCTAACCCATCTTTGATAATCTCCATTGTGCTACATCCAGAAGCTGCTGTGCATCCTCTGATTAACACAGTTCACTGCAGACGAGAATCTTAATCAATACAACATGGAAAGAACTATTCAACTAATGGGTATATGCATTATTTGTACATGACAATCAGAAAGGGACCAACCACACGTCCCCTAGATCGCCAGATACAAGCATCACTCTCCAGATGGCACAACACCAACAAGAGAGTGAGGGTCACAAACTTTTAGACGTTCACAAAAAATAACAAGATCACATAATGCTCTGAGCCTAGACTTTGTTAGTATAATTTCTCAGAAACTCAGTATCAAAAGTAACAGCATTGAAATAAATTACACAGGCTCTGCAAAGAGCTTACTTAAATTTTTTCATAGTTTAACTGTTAACATTATTACAATAGAAGCATAGCATGGATGTAATCCAGTCATAGATCCAGAAAGCACTTAACAAACGAACCACATGAAATTTTTTAATATATGAAATGTGTTAAACACAATAAAAGAGACATAAAGATGATATATTAAACAACAAGATTATGATAAAGCCTCCAGAAAATAGAGGAAAGTAGAAGCTGAGAAACGTAACTAAAATGATGTGGAAAAAGCATACTGTATGTCACTAATACATACTCCTTCCTTCCCATAAAAATATGTGCATTTGAAATGGTACGAGAATTAATGCGTAATTGGTTAGTGTTAGTGGATAGTGGGACCCACATTATTATTAGTGTTTAATGAGTTGTAATGGTAGGTCATAGTGGTATAAGTTGTAAATAAATTTATGTATATATGTAATAAGTTGAGGACAACTGTCCATAAATAGAAATGCCCATATTTTTATGGGACGGATGAAAATGGAAAGTGCACATATTTTTATGGGATGGAGGGAGTACTTATTTTTCACATATGCGCCTATGTTTCATCATAATATTTTTCACATATGCACCTGTGGTTGTTGCTGTTGCTGCTGCGGTGGGGGTGGGTAGTTCCCATATCCAGGATATCCTGCATAGTACAAATTAGGGTCCTGTGCTTGTGGAGCATACCCATAGGTTTCATATCCGGTGGGGGTATATCCATAGTACCCACTGCCACTCCACTGGTTCGGGTCAACCTGAGGCTGGAAGTTTAGATTGATGAGACCCATGACAGTAGAAAGGCAACCTAGGATACTGAAATGAGAAAATCAGATGCAGTTAACCTGTTTGTTTGACGGACTATGGCCCCATGACAAACGAATACTCTGTCCTCCCAGCGGGGTTCCATTCAGGATCCGAAGTGCATCTTCAGCACAGCTTCTGTTATTATGCACAGAACATGAGAAGGTTGGAACCCCTGAATCTGTGACAAGGAACAAAAAAGAAGAAACAACTGCCAGTTTCTTAACTTACCTCTCAGCATATTGGACGAAACCACATCGTTTTCCTGTAGGTATCTTTACATGGAGCAACTGTCCATGTTGTCCAAACACCTGCCTTAGAAGCTCCTCGTCGACATTGGAGTCCAAATTCCCAACAAAGATCTGGATGGACAGAAATACAAAAACATGAATAAAACTACATTTTAATGTAGTAAGAAATTAACATAATCAATCTTCTCCAGATATACTAACAGTGGTGTTAGTTGGATCATCCTCGCTTGGAGTTCCTTGTGAAGTTTGGTACGAGCCTGCAATTTCAAAAGATAGTCGGTTAAGGAATGGGGGAAAAGGAGTCAGAGAAGGAAGTCAAGCAACACTGATGTCTTTCCTTGATTGGCATATCGAATACAAAATCAATTACCAAAAGAAAGTCAACAGTCGCCACACTCAACCCAGATAGAACATACAAACATCGAATTAGTTTTATTTTAAGGGTGCATTAGATGGAAATTTTGAGTATAATCGGGTTTTAATGCATCATTTTGTTTATATTACTTATATTATGAATATTTTATGATTACTTGCTCGTTTTGATGAAACTGAAAAAAAATGGAGTCAAAATAGTGTACAAAATAACCGTGACAGAATATGGATTAAATAGAAGTTCATAGGGAAAAAAGAACAGCAGAGTGATGATTAAGATTGCGAAAAGAATCAAGCAACATGTATTACACAGTGCAACACGCATTGCTGATTCTTTTCACTTACTCAGTTTCAAGGCAAACAGGACAGAAATGGAGAGAAACCAGTACAGGATAGCTTATGCAGAAAACATGAAAGCATTGCACCAGATGGAGATTAAGAGGAAGAATGGGAAAAAAAGAAAAAAGAAAGAAGAATTTGGTGTTCCTTATTGAGTCTATACATTCAATTCTTCTGCATGTTACAGCCCAACTCTCAATAACTATAAGCACTATGATATAATAAGCAATCATCGATTTAGATTGTCTTGTTAGAGCATCAAAACAAGCAATACTACATTCAACCTCAAAGTTGGAAAATTATCTTATACCCCCAACAATAATCAGGTTTATTTTTGCATTATTACATGAGCAATATGAACAAAATCTTTGGCCATATCTGGGATTTATACAGCAATAAAGTAACACCATTTGCTAACAATGGAACTAATAGAAAAATGAAATTCGTATACTTCACTCCTAATGGTCACCGACTTGGACCCTATGAAGACTATAAAATGAAAGACAAAAGTGACCAAACCAAGCGAGAAGAAAACTAGGCAATTGCCTAAACAATGCTGCAAATTCTGCATACTGTAAGCAGTTTCACTGACCTTGATCATCGCCTAACCCCTGTGGTGAGCCTTTTCTAACAGGAGTTGATACAGTTATAAGTGCTTGGAGAATAATAGGACCATAACAAAAAAGAAAGTCTAATAATCATCATCTAATGACACAAAGGAAAGTGGTGCATGGATATAGAGAGATTAGTGAGGCTGTAATTAAAATTGTATAAGAAGGCTTGAATAAAAAAGTAATTTGACTGGAGCTTAGAAAGTAAAAGGAAAACCTGAAGGAACCAAATAGTAAGAAACATAAATAAAACTGACCTACTCAAAACCAGGCACTAAAAGGGTTATCATTTCAGCTGATATTGGTGGTTCCAGGCCCCTATATGATAGAGCCTCCTGACACCCTGCTTTGAGACAACCGGAGTTTTTTATGAGATTATGCAAGTATTAATACTTCATAACCTTAAAGTTTTAAATACTGGAAGGAAATGACGGCCGTTAGCCCTGCTTATCTTAAAGAAATGAAAGAAAGCAACTTAATAGCATTGCTCGACAAAGACACATCTATACTCCAAATATTCCGAAACATAATAGCCACCAATGTACGGGAACTGCAAACTTGAAAAAAAACAATCATAGAACGAGAACTGAAAGATAACAGCACAAGTAGGTGCAATTTGGTTTGATGATCTAGCGCCAAACAAAAGCTTGAAGAATTTGTATACCTTTAGTGATCTGACCGCCAACTTTTTGTTTATTAGCAGCCGGGCCAATTCGCATGGGCCTAGTGGAACAGAACCTTCCATTCATCTCAGTCATGGCTCGCATTTGTTCACTTTCATCACCAAACCTCACAAATCCATAGCCCTTTGTGCGTCCTGTGACCCTATCTGTAACAACCTTTGCCCCTCTAACTGAAGGATAAACTGCTCTAAAAGTTTCTTGAAGCATGTAATCAGTGACATCAGCTGCCAAATCTCCAACAAAAACGGTGTACTCGGGAGCATCATCACGTTTTTCACCAGCACCCATGGATGCCCAGTTCAATCTGAAGGTTTGCTCAACATTTGGCATTAGAGTGCCCTTGTATGTCTGCAGGTTCCTTTCTGCAGCAGCATGACTAGCAAACTCAATGAAGCCATAACCTTCTGATTGGCCAGTTTGCTTGCTGCGGATAACTTTAGCAGAGACCACCTACAAAAATAAGGAAAGAATTCAACGACACAAAGACAACGAAACGTGTTGCCTGTTCGCAACAATGAAAATGATAACTCCAATTCAGCCAGGAAAGGGAAACCGTTTAATTCCTAGATATGCATCTTTACCTCCCCGGCGGTGGCAAAGCAGCTATACAAATACTGTTCGTCCATCCAGTATTGCAGATCTCCGATCCACAGACTCCGAATTCCATCATCCACAGTCTCCTGGGGCTGAGCCGTGGGCGGCGCGGCGTACTGCTGAGGCTGCGGTTGTTGATAGTAGTAGCCTGCGGTAGGAGGTTGCTGCGGCGGAGGAACCTGGTACTGCGGCATCCACTGGTGAGACGGCTGTTGCGGTGGTTGTTGCTGGTATTGCGGCGGAGGGGGCACCATGGAGCTAGCCGGCTGCATCGTGGTCGTAGGCGTAGATTAGATGGTGAGCGACGAGAGAGGAACCCTAATTAGGGTAATAGGGAGGATGATGGGATAGAGAATTAGGGCACGGGAGGATGAGGAGGAGATGTAGAGATTTTTACAGCTACGGTGGACGATAAATATATACACTCTTACTACACGTCAGCATACATACACGGCAACTCCAAGTTTTGGTCAATTCAAATACCATATGGTAATTTTGATTACTTTTGCAAAAATTGTGAATTTTGAAAAAATATTTACCAATTACCCCATTTGTGTGACACTATAACTAGGCACGAAATTTAAGCAATATAGAAAATTTTGAATAGAAAAAAATTAATGAAATACGAATCCAAATTTAATATTTATACTGTATAAAAAAATTTAAGTGAAATTCATTTACTAAAAATAATACTATAAAAATGAAATGATACATTAAATAAAAACATTCAAAAGTAAAAGAAGTATGACACATTATAAAAATAAAATGAGACATTAAATAGAAACATCCGAAAATAAAAGAAGTATGACACATAATGAGTTTGGAGTTTGGAGAAAATATAAAAAAAATCTAATCAAACTAAGTTGATGAATCCGCGAATTTTTGGTGGTGAAGCGAATTTTTGGTGGTGAAGAATGCTGGTAGAGAATAAAGATCACGACACAATAAATTTACGTGGTTCGATTTACTGAGGTAAATCTACGTCCACGGGAAGAAATGAGGGCAGAGTTGTATTGCTTGATCTGTTTTCTTACAGCTTACAATACAGACTTGCTATTTTGTATTTGATCTCTAGAAAGCGAGAGAGTCTAACCCTATCTATCTGATCTAGGTTCTATTTATACATTGAACCAAGATCGTGGCATGCAGCCATTTACTAGGTAGTGGATGTCGTGGAGATCGTGGCGATCTTGCATGGGTCCACTATCCTGCATGAGTTAATGACTGCTTGACACCACTAAATAGATCGTGGGTGTAGTGGAGGTCGTGGAGGTTCTGCATGAGTCCACTATCTCCCAGTTCGGTCGAATACTGAGACCGAACTGCTGAACTATTGCCGAGCAGCTTTTGCCGATCTGAGAGTAGAGCTTGAATGGTCGGCTTTTACCGAGCTGTAGGCTGGGGCCGAACTCTTTGGTAATGCCGAACTGATTGGTCGGCTTGTACCGAGCTGTAGGCTGGGGCCGAACTCTTTGGTAATGCCGAACTGATACTCTTCCTTGGGCTTTGGGCTGATGGGCCGTCACTGCTATTGGGCTTGTTTAGTCCGTACTCCATCACTACCCCCCCGAAAAGCGAAGTGAATCACTTCGGCGAAGCGAGTCACTTCGGCATTCTGGATAAAGGTGCGGGGTAAGTTGATGTTTGTCCTCGGTCTTATGAAGTAAACTCTTCTTTGACCGGACTTGGTCCTTGGTCTTTATGAAGTAAACTTCTTTGACCGGACTTGGTCCTTGGTCTGATGAAATAAACATCTTTGACCGGAATCGTCTTTAGTCTGATGAAATAAACATCTTTGACCGGACTCGTCTTTGGTCTGATGAAATAAACATCTTTGTCCGGACTCGTCTTTGGTTTGATGAAATAAACATCTTTGTCCGGACTCGTCTTTGGTCTGATGAAATAAACATCTTTGACCGGACTCGTCTTTGGTCTGATGAAATAAACATCTTTGACCGGACTCGTCTTTGGTTTGATGAAATAAACATCTTTGTCCGGACTCGTCTTTGGTCTGATGAAATAAACATCTTTGACCGGACTCGTCTTTGGTCTGATGAAATAAACATCTTTGACCGGACTCGTCTTTGGTCTGATGAAATAAACATCTTTGACCGGACTCGTCTTTGGTCTGATGAAATAAACATCTTTGACCAGACTTGGTTTGTGTCCTAATTTGGCGAGTTTTGTCGCTCGGATCGGACTTTCCGTTGTCCTAATTTGGGGATCGGACTTTCCCTTGTCCTAATTCGGCGAGTTTTATCGCGTGGATCGGACTTTCCCTTGTCCTAATTCAGGCAAGTTTTATCGCGTGAATCGGACTTTTGTTGCAGTTCGTTTCAGACGGAGTGCTTGATTCTTAAGCTGAATTGTGGTCTTGTATCCTCTTTAGAAGCTTGGACTTCACAATCGTTAGCTTGCAGCTCGTTTCGGACGAACTGCTTGTTTAAGCTGAATTGTGGTCTTGTATCCTCTTTAGAAGCTTGGGCTCACAATCGTTAGCTTGCAGCTCGTTTCAGACGAACTGCTTGTTTAAGCTGAATTGTGGTCTTGTATCCTCTTTAGAAGCTTGGGCTCACAATCGTTAGCTTGCAGCTCGTTTCAGACGAACTGCTTGTTTAAGCTGAATTGCGGTCTTGTATCTTCTTTAGAAGCTTTGACTTCACAATCGTTGGCTTATTGCAGCTCGTTTCAGACGAACTGCTTGTTTAAGCTGAATTGTGGTCTTGTATCCTCTTTAGAAGCTTTGACTCACAATCGTGGGCTTGTATATGTTCTAAGAAGGGGATCAGCCTTCGAAGAACAAGATACCTCAGTAACATTTGTAAGAGACGACACGCACAGAGAGACAAAACACATAGACAAAACGCACAGAGACAAACAAAGACCAAGCAAACCAAATAAAGCACATTGACCGAACAGGACTCAAGACTGACTGACCGGACTGTCTCTTACAAATGGAACTTCTTGAGGTTGGAAATGTGCCATGTTCGGGGTACCTGTTCTCCTGACATGTGAGCCAATTTGTAAGACCCTTTGCCGAGGACTTCTGACACCCGATATGGACCTTCCCATGTGGGTTCAAGCTTGCCCAGCTTTTCTGCTCGGCTTACTTCGTTGTTTCTCAAGACGAGATCTCCCACTTGAAATTGCAGCTTCTTCACCTTTTGGTTATAATACCGGGCTACTTGCTCCTTGTACTTGGCTGCTTTTATGCATGCCAATTCTCTTCTTTCTTCGGCAAGATCTAGCTCGGCTCTCAGTCCGTCGTCGTTCATTTCTGCTGAGAAATTTAGAGTTCGGGGACTGGGTACGCCGATCTCCACCGGAATTACGGCTTCAGTGCCGTACACCAGACTGTACGGAGTTTCACCGTTGGAGGTTGTGGGTGTAGTTCGGTAGGACCATAGGACTTGAGGGAGATTTTCTACCCATTGTCCTTTGGCTTGTTCTAACCGAGCTTTTAACCCTTTCACCAGGATACGATTTGTTACCTCCGTTTGTCCGTTTGCTTGTGGATGAGAGACCGAAGTGAACCGCTGTTGAATGTTCAGCTCTTGGCATCAATTCTTGAACGTCTTGTCGGTGAACTGAGTCCCGTTATCCGAGATGAGGATGTGGGGGATGCCAAATCGGCACACTATGTTCTTCCAGACGAAGTCCAATGCCTTTGAGCTCGTTATCGTAGCTAATGGTTCAGCTTCCACCCACTTCGTAAAGTAGTCCACGGCAACGATAAGGAATTTCATTTGCCGAGGAAATAGATCGGTCTGCGGCATCCTTGGGACATTTGCATGGATTTGGCACTTCGGGCATGTCTTGACGAGCTGCACTGCTTCTTGTACCAAGGTTGGCCAATAATATCCCCATCTTAGAACTTTTTTAGCTAAAGCTCTAGCTCCGATGTGGCTACCGCACGATCCTTCATGAACTTCTCTGAGGATGTAGTCCGTCTCTTCTGGTCCTACGCACCGCAATAACGGCTGGAGGTAAGACTTTCTAAAGAGGACTCCTTTATGAAGTTCGTACCGAAGTGCTCGGCACGTGATCTTCCGAGCTTCTCTCTTATCCTCGGGCAATTGTCCTTGATCCAGATACTGCAAGATCGGCGTCATCCAGTTCGGCGAGCTGGATACTGAATGTATCTCGGCTTCATCAATGCTTCAATGCATTAATTCTTCCGCCTTTGAGCTCGGATCTGAGGCCAACTTACTTAAAGTATCTGCTCGGCTATTTTCCGCTCTGGGAATGCGGATTATCCGAAAATAGGAGAAACTTCGGCTGATGCTTTGCGCTTTGTCCAAATACTTCTTCATTCTCTCGTCACGAGCTTCACTTGTACCCAACATGTGATTCACTATGACTTGTGAATCACAATGGATTTTGAGAGACTTGATACATAGACTTTGCGCTAGCTTGAGTCCGGCAAGGAGGGCTTCGTATTCGGCTTCGTTATTAGTGGTTGGGAATGAGAACCGAAGTGAATAGGTTACCTCGTGTCCATCGGGAGCGATAAGCAGAATACCAGCTCCACTTCCCGTTTTATTCGAAGCTCCATCTACGAATCCGCTCCAGCAGTCCGGCGGCTTTTCTTCAGATTCCAAGGGCTGTGCTAGTTCGGCATTGGCAGAATTTTTCTGTTCGGCAATGACAGGGATTGCTCGATCGAACTTGGCCTCTGCAAGAAAATCTGCCAAGGCTTGTCCCTTGATGGCTTTTCGAGGTAGGTACTCGATTGAGTGTTCTCCCAGCTCTATGGCCCATTTGGCGATTCCGCCTGATGCTTCTGGCTTGGTCAAAACTTGCCGAAGAGGCAGATCGGTTAAGACGCATACCTTGTGAGCATAGAAGTATGGCCGCAGTCTCCTTGCTGCATTTACTAACGCCAGAGCAATTTTTTCCAGAGGTTGATACCTTGTTTCTGGACCTCTTAATGCTCGGCTTGTAAAGTAGATGGGAAACTGCTTTAGGCCTTCTTCTCGTACAAGCACCGCGCTAATGGTTTGATCAGATGCCGCTAAGTATAAGAAAATCACTTCGGCATCTGTTGGAGAGGGTGGGAGACCGAGCTTTTTAACCTCTGCTCTATGACTTCAGAGACGATTTGGTCTTCCCGGCAGGGAGAGCGTCAATAGTTAGGATTACTCCATCATATTGCGGCTCGTTATCGTCTTCGGGATCCTGTTGCCTTTTCGGATCCTGAGGAGCGCAGTTCGCACCTCCCTGCTTTTTGTTCTTTTTCGGCTGCTTGCTTTGGTATTTTTTTAACGTCCCTGCTTTTACAAGGGCATCAATGCCTGCAGCCAAATGTCGGCACTCCTCGGTATCGTGACCGTAGTCTTGATGGAAGGAGCAATATTGATCCTGAGGTCGGCGCGTGGCCGATTTCGTCATCCACCTTGGCTTTTCGAACATATCGGAATGCAGTTCGAAAATTTCCGCTCTTGACTTGTTCAATGGTACGAACTGAGCGGGCGGCTTCTCAGGATTGAGACGTGGCCCCAATCGGTCTTGCACCGGAGTCCTTTGAATCCTTTCAAAAGGAGTTCGGCGAGGATGCCCCCGATCGCTATGATCGGGCTTCCTTCTGTCTTCTCGGGACGATGAGCTGTCTAACGACCGTTTGCGACGGTCTGCCTCATCGGCCCGGGAGTACTGGTCCACAATGTCCCACATTTCCTGAGCTGTCTGCGGACCGCACTCAACGAGCTTCCTGTAGAGAGCTCCGGGCAGGATTCCATTTTGGAATGCCGAAATGACAAGTAGATCATTGAGATCATCTACTTGTAGGCATTCCTTGTGGAATCTCGTCAAAAAGTCGCTGATCTTTTCGTCGCGACCTTGACGTATAGAAAGCAGCTGAGCCGAAGTGATCCGGGCTTCCGCTTTCTGAAAGAACCTCCTGTGGAAAGCATCCATTAGATCTCGGTAAGATCTAATGCTGCCTTGGGGGAGGCTATCGAACCACCTTCTCGCGTTCCCGATAAGAAGCTCGGGGAACAGCTTGCACATATGGACCTCATTGAGACCCTGGTTCGCCATATTATACTGATAGCGTCCCAAGAAGTCATGAGGATCCACTAGCCCGTCATAAGTCATTGACGGTGTCCGGTAGTTCCGCGGCAAAGGAGTTCGGGTGATATCGTCCGAGAACGGAGTCTTTAATGCTCCGTACATGGCGAACCCGATATTTCTTCGGTACGGAGGAGACGGAGTTCTCCTGTGGTTCCGGTACCGAGGAGGAACAGGAACATGTCGGGGTTGAGGATTCTTTCTCCTGGAAGACACGTCACTACTGCGGTAGTGACTTTCATGTCTGGATGAGGAGGGAGAATCCGCCGTTGTCTTCTCCGGCTGTTGGCTCTTCTGCAGGAAGGTTAAGAACTCCTCCTGCTTCTCGGCCAAGAACAGCTTGACAGCTTCGTTTAAATTGGGCTGCTGGGAAGACTCGGTGCGATGACTCCTGGAATGGCTTGTTCCTTCTTCGTGAGAACCGGAGGTAGATGTCTCCCGAGGCCGTTTTTCAGACCTGCGAGCTGGACTAGCTTCCTCACGGTTATCACGAACGGTATTATGGGTGTTACGTGATCTGGTATGCATTTTTTTGGGGTGGAAAAAGGGTCAAAAATTCGCTTTATCACAAATTTGGTTCTCTGTTTCCCACAGACGGCGCCAGTGATGAATCCGCGAATTTTTGGTGGTGAAGAATGCTGGTAGAGAATAAAGATCACGACACAATAAATTTACGTGGTTCGATTTACTGAGGTAAATCTACGTCCACGGGAAGAAATGAGGGCAGAGTTGTATTGCTTGATCTGTTTTCTTACAGCTTACAATACAGACTTGCTATTTTGTATTTGATCTCTAGAAAGCGAGAGAGTCTAACCCTATCTATCTGATCTAGGTTCTATTTATACATTGAACCAAGATCGTGGCATGCAGCCATTTACTAGGTAGTGGATGTCGTGGAGATCGTGGCGATCTTGCATGGGTCCACTATCCTGCATGAGTTAATGACTGCTTGACACCACTAAATAGATCGTGGGTGTAGTGGAGGTCGTGGAGGTTCTGCATGAGTCCACTATCTCCCAGTTCGGTCGAATACTGAGACCGAACTGCTGAACTATTGCCGAGCAGCTTTTGCCGATCTGAGAGTAGAGCTTGAATGGTCGGCTTTTACCGAGCTGTAGGCTGGGGCCGAACTCTTTGGTAATGCCGAACTGATTGGTCGGCTTGTACCGAGCTGTAGGCTGGGGCCGAACTCTTTGGTAATGCCGAACTGATACTCTTCCTTGGGCTTTGGGCTGATGGGCCGTCACTGCTATTGGGCTTGTTTAGTCCGTACTCCATCATAAGTGTAATATATCAGTGTTATTTAATCAAACAATGTTATATGTTTTATGAATAAAGTACTACTGCTATGTTTGAGTCGCTGTATCATGTTTTTCGTATGAGTTCGTTGTATCACTTATGATCTTACTCTATTTTTCTTGTATAAAGAAAATGATGTAGTATAACTGTTGAAAATAGATAATTTGAGAGTTTCAAGATTGTGGGAAAGAGAATCTTTAGGGTCTCAAGGAATAAATCATTATTATGGTAGAGTCTCAAGTTTAAAAGTCCTTAAACACATTTACTTCTCTAGTCCTATAAATAGGCATGTACTATGTATCAACAAGAATAATACAAATAATTCACAATGTAGTCCTCAAGAGTTATTGAGTTTTATTTTCCGCATTTTACTTTAAAACAATTCATATATTAGGTTTTATTTGCTATACTATTTTTCACGGCAGTGGACTGAACGTGAACTAATTTGCGGTGCATCTAATATTTTTCAATTTGTGTGCTGGGATTTTTATCATGTCTCAACCTTAACTAGTGAGACTAGAAATATGTGATATAAAACAGATTTATAGCTCTGTAGATATAATAATACAACAAATAGTATGAGTTTGAATTTGTTTTGTAATTTCAGAGTCGAAACAGTGATGCATCCAACAAGAAGCCCATAACACAGACGGCAGGGCAGGCCCAGCCCATCATTCTCACTCTGGACAAATTTTGACCGCTGCCTTATCCTAATCTTGCTCAGAATCAGAAAACAGAATATGTAATGAAGCTATGATCTCTTGCACTTATTGCCCTCCATTTTCTCTACTCAACAACACCTCCATCAGCTCATCTTTTTTTTCCCTTGCTAGAAAACTCGGTTCCTCTTCGATCGTATTTTTCTAGTAAAGTAACTGCAAACTCGCAAACTACATTGTAGAGATCAGATTAGATCTGGTGGTGGAATGGACGAGCATTTGAAGAATCTGTTCGGCAGAATCAGAGAACAGTTCGGGTCGGGTCCGGGGCTGGGTCCGGGATCCGGAACATGCCTCATGAAAATCGACGGAGTGGGCCCTCCATTCATCAAGTCGCTCTACAAAGCCGCTGCATCTCTATACCGCACCGATCCGTGGCGGCGGTTGCGGCCGGGGCACCTCTTCGGCGTTAAGGTTGGGAAGGACCGCGAATGGTACGGCCGGAGACAGCCGTTTCCCTGCATCCAATTCATCGGCGGAGACGGCGGCGATTTGGGGATTCACATGTTCCGGTCGCCGGAGGATGCTCGGAAGTCGACTGGAGGCCGGGAGACGATCAGAGTTGGCAATGTGGAGCTGTTCCGGGTGACGTACGAGGTGGAGTCGCTGATGTTTGCGTCGAACAAGCGGATGATCAAGTGCTTGGGGCTGGAGAGCTCCGGCGAGGATCGGTTTCCGGTGTTCGATGTGGTGCGTTGCAGGCCTTCCGGGGAGCTGGAGTTTAGGAATCCGACGTTTGAGGAGCTGAGGTTTTGCTATGGCGTTTTGATGGCGGCTGCGCTGGTGCATCCCCTGCTGGAGGGAGATGGTGGTGGGGCTCCCATCTATGCTAGATTGGCGGCGTTTCAGCCATTAATTGAGACGGTGGACGTTCAGTGGCCGGCGGAATTCAGCAAAGGGACTGATCTTGTTTCTGTTACCATCTCTCACCCACCCAATCATGGATACCAGGAAAAGATTACCGAGCATTCACAAGGATGACAGTTTTTAGTTGAATAGAGTAAAAGGTTGGTTGTGATTTTATTTCACTTAGTTTTGTAGTAGTTTAAGTTAAGCTAACTCATGATGTTCGTGTCGGGAAAAGATGAGATTTAGTTTACTTGCATCTCTACAAATGGTGTGAGTGTTGTTGAAGGTTGACGTAGAGAGGGAATTGAAAAAGAGCTTAGTCGCATTCGAGGTTTTGCTGATTCAGATGAGTAACACTCTGTACGCTTAGTCGCTTATGACATTTGTCTTTTCTCATGCATTTCTAGATTTCAGTTAGGCGAGTACTCCTTGCATTTGGACATCCCAGTCTTTTTTATAAACCTGCCTGTTGATTGATGTTTCGGAACAATTGACCACGGACCAAACAAGGGTCGAGCTGGTTGCTAATCAAGAGATTAAGGCCATCCACACGTCTCTGTCTCAATACCGTCTCATCCTTTCACTATTCATAAAATCCACTGCATTTTTTAGCCTATCTCTTAACTAAGAGAAGCACATGCATCTCTCCATCTCTTAACCATCTCATTCTTTAACTATTCATTCAATTTCATTTTTTATTTTTATTTCCAACAAATTCAATTAATAAAAACACACTTCATTAAATAAAAGAAAATTACAATTTAAAATCCTAAAAAAATAAAAAAAACACATAATTAAAATATTTTAAAAAAATTTAAAAGAGATAATTTAAAATACTAGAAAAGATGGTGTTTGGTACGCCGGCGTCGACGAGCCTTGGGTGGACGGCGACGAACCGGAACTGGAAGCACCAAAAACATTGTACATGCCCCCCAGTCGACAAAAGCGTTCAAGTCGTAGCCGCCGCCCTCGCTGCCGGAGTTTTCGTCACCGGACATTTTTGCTGAAATTGGAGAGGAAAGAGAGATGATATGATAGTGTTTGTGAGAGTGTAGTGTTTGTGTGTGGAAAAAATGGTGGGGGAATTGGGTTATTTATAGATGAATGTGGGAAAAAAAAGAAAAAAAAGCTGCAAAAATTAGGTCAATTTTTTTTTCAGATTAAAAAAAAATTAAAATAGCCTAAAATCGACGCTCACTCGCAGAGCCGGCGAGTGGGCGTCACGCCCCAACCGTTGCTCGCCATGTGGCCGACGCGCGTGGCGAGACAGCCCTCCAACCACCCCTCCCCCGGGCTACGAGACACGGCGGAACACCCCATCGGTGTCTCGATGCGGTCTCGTCTCGCCTGGACGAGACCGAGCCCGCATCGAGACACCGATGCGGGTGCTCAATCGCAAATCGCCAGTTAACCACCAAAAGACAAACCACCCCACCCCCCATATCATTTTTCAAATATCACTTCTTCAACTACTGAAATTTGGATGGCATACCTTATGTGACCGTGTGTAGGAATCATGCAAGGAGGGATTGTTATACTTGTTCAAGTTGACTTTGTAGTAATACACTCACTCGTTCAGGGCCATTATGGAGTAATCATGTACTCACTCGTTCTGCGGTAGTATAGATATTTCTTTTCGGCACGCGATCTAAAAAAATTGTGTTAAGAATAAAAAAAAGTAAGAAATAAAAAATGTAGAAAGATGAAGAGAAAATAAAGTAAAAGATAGTAGTAAATAAGATAGAATAAAGTAAATGAGAAGAAATATATTGACGTTTACTTAAATGAAAATGATTCCACTATTATAGAACGTACAAAAATAACAAAATGACTCCACTACTATAAAACGAGGAGTACTACTACGTTATATACTATATTTCCACATCTAAAATTACTAGCATTGGAACTTGCAACAGTGGGCTATTTGTTTTTTTATTAAATTAGTTAGCATATGCTCCCTCCGTCCTACAAAGATTGTCTCATTTTTCCATTTCCGTCCGTCCCATAAAATTTGTCCAATTTCACTTTTTACATTTTTTATAGTGGGCCCTATATTCCACTAACTCATTCATACTCACATTTTATTATAAAACTAATATATAAAAGTAGGATCTACATTCCACTAACTTTTTCAATCAATTTTTCATTACATTTCTTAAAACTCGTGCCTAGCTAAAGTTAGACAATCTTTGTGGGACGGAGTGAGTACTATGGCAGAGGTATTTCGTGCCTAGCCAAAGTGAGACAATCTTTGTGGGACGGAGTGAGTACTATGGCACAGGTATTTTTACTAATATTTTTACTAATACTCCCTTTGTCATGGCACGAAACATTTAGTTTTCGTCGTGGAATTTTATGTAATATTGTTTTACAAGTTAATAAAAGAGACAAAATAAAGTAAGAATAATATTGTTTTCATTTTAGTAATTTTTTAAAGAATAATTAAAAAAAGAAATATTTCATTTTTTTAATGAAATATGGGGATTACTAAACATAAATTGCAAATTAATGAACTTATAAAGGTAACAATTACGAACTTGAAAAAAGGAGAGAGGTAGAAATGGGTCGGCCCTATGTTCTGTTATTGTATTTGGACTAAAGTCCCAAAATGATCCTTAACATATTGCGATTTTTTTTATTTTGGTCCAAAACATTATCTTTTGAATTATTCAGTCCCTCACATTTAAAAACGGGTCACATTTGGTCCATTTTGGACGGTTCCGTCAAATTTTGGATGGTTTTAATTACCAGGTCACAAATCCGTCACTAACACAAACCAAACTCAACACCGCCCCTTTATGCCCTTTCAAGCAGCAAGCAACGAAGAAATCCATCTCTTCATCGTCGCCGCCGTCGTCTCTCCTCTCCCATACCAGAATCACTCTGCTGCCGCCGCCGGAGGCCAACCCCGCCCCATCTGGCGTCAGCGCGAGAGCATTCACGCTCGAATCGTGCTTCGATAACGTCGTCTTCAAGCTCCGTTTTCTCCTGTCGCCGGAGGCGGAGGCTCTCCACACCTTAATCTTCCCGTCGGCGGAGCCGGTGTAGACGATTCCGCTGGAGGAGGCGACGGCGTTCACGGCGTCGGAATGCGCTGAACCGACGGAATTGATGCAAGCCATATCAGAAGATGTTTTCCACGTTTTGAAGCTCTTATTCCATGAGATTGAGTAGAGCTCACCGCGATCGACGTCGACGGCTAGTCCGGAGACAGCGTCGGCGTGCTGGATCCATAAATTCTGCTTGTGGCGGCGGATTTTGACGTAGTTTTTGGTGGATAGACAATTGAAATCAATTGTTGATTTTTCAATTTGGGGGAAATTGGAGTTGTCCAAACCCTAATTTTGCAATCTTGGTGCGCGGTGAAGATTTTTCCCCCGGTGAAGGCGATTGATTTGGCCCAGCCCGAGCCCGACCCGAACGGTGTTCAGCTCGTCGGCGGACATGCGGCCGGTGGTGGAGGCGTTGAGGACGGCGTTAGTGACGGATTTGTGACCCGGTAATTAAAACCGTCAAAAATTTGACGGAACCGTCCAAAAAGGACCAAATGTGACCCGTTTTCAAATGTGATGGACCGAATAATTCAAAAGATAATGTTTTGGACCAAAATCAAAAAATCGACATAGGTTAAGGATCATTTTAGGACTTTAGTCTTGTATTTGCCTCTTGTGTGGTTGATGAGCCGGATAATGGCTGGTTGGTTTGGTTAAAGTAGTGGCTGCTAAGAGCATCTCCAATGGCGGACGTCCGGTCGGACATCCGGTCGGACGTCGCGACGGGCGACCGGGACGTCCGCCATTGTGGCGTTTAGGGTCGGATACGGACGTCCCGTGAGGACGTCGGGTGTCCTTGGACGTCCCGGCGACGGGCGGGCGGACGTCCGCCATTGTGGCGTCCAGTCGGACGTCCGGTCGGACGTCCCGTTTTTTAAATTTTTTTTTTAAAACTCTATATATACGACTCGTTGAATTTTATTTCCGATGAAGTTGTTAATTTTTCCCGTTCGTATTCTCGGTCAAATTTTATTTCCATAAATGTAAATTGTTTTATTTGTGAATATATGATTTTTTTTTATTGCGGGATGTCCTAGTGGGAAGGGCGGACATAGGAGGGGATGTCCTAGTGACGTGGCAGTGGGATGGGAAGTCCTAGTGACGTGGCAGGAGGTGTTTTTGGGATGTCCTAGTGGATGTCCTAGTGGGATGTCCGCCCACTGGAGATGCTCTAAATTCTTTATTTCATCCTCATCGTTGGGAGTTGAATCTCAAGATATTTTAAGCGTTCAGTACAACTTTTTGTGAAGACAAGACAGCTTGAATTTAGCAACTTGACTTCGCTATATATTGATGTCTCCCCATCTCAATCACAGGCAGCTAGCTATAAATGATTCTGGTTCTGGTACTGGTACTTGTTCTTGTTCTTGTTCTCGTTTAGAAAGGCAGAAAGTATGGAAGTTGCGCCATTCACGTATCTCTTCCCTTCCGCTCATCAATTCCCCCCTCGAAACTATGTGCACTGGACTCAGACCCCTGAATCCCATCTTTACTCGGCCGACATACCAGGTTCTTTTCTTCTCTCTTTTGGTCAAAAAATTAATTAAGAAATGAAAAAGATAGTAATAACGTTTTGTGAGGGTGCAGGTGTGCGGAAGGAGGAGATAAAGGTGGAGGTGGAGGACTCTAGGTACCTCATCATAAGAACGGAGGCGGTGGCGGACCGGAGCTTCAGCCGAAAATTCCGGCTGCCGGAGCGGGTGGATGTGGAGGGCATTTCGGCGGAGTACGTGGACGGAGTGTTGACGGTGAAGGTGCCTAGATCCTACATCAGGATGGGGTTTTTCATTGATCCACCTCATACCATGGATCTCACTGCCACTGCTGCTTGATTTTGCTATTTCATATGTATGTGTGGCTTGGACTTGCATTCAAAACTCATGAAATTCTTTAAAATATGCATATCATATCGTTGGTATTTGAATCATTGTTGAAATTCTCCATTTTGTTCAGTAGAATGAAAATTGGTCGCAGTTTGGATTTTGAGTTTTCAAGGTGTATAGAATCTATAGTCTATACGCATAAATTAATGTTTCAGCCAAACAAGGCGCAAGTGGATGAATAACTGTTGGTAGTTGCTGATTACTGAATAACTGTTAGTAGGACCTACAGAAAACATAAACATAAAGCCACCCGCAATGCGTCACGTGGGTGGCCCGTATTCCGTCACAAAGGGACGAGACGGTGGCGTGACGCGTTGCAGCGCCCCGTCTCGTCCCCAGCCCATTCCGCGTTCCGTCCCGCCGTGACGAATGGCGAGACGTCTCGCCACGCGCCGAGGTGACGTGGCGCGCTTCGGCGCCATGCGTGACGCCCACTCGTCGGCCCGCGAGTGGGCATTGTCACGCTGATACAATAATTCATTTTTTTAAAAAAATTGAATTAAATAAAAAAAATTAAAAAAGAAAAACGGTAATATTACCCGTTTTTTCAAAAAATTTTTTGTTTTTATATTTTTTACTCCATAACTACTCCTATTTCATCATCATTTCACACACAAATACACATCTATTCTTCCCAAATCATCTCCATATCCTCTCCAATTTTCATCTAACCTCTCATCACAAAATGTCCGGCGACGGAAACTCTGACGGTGGCGGCTCCGGTGGGTTCGACATCAACGCGTTCGGCGATTGGGGGAGCATGTACAATGTCCTCGGTGATTGGGGGAGCATGTACAATCTCCTTCCAATAGATTAGATTCTAACTCCTTAAGTTCCTAAGACTCAAGTCCTCACAAAGGGTCCCCTCTCTCGAGTGCAGATAAACCTATGTATTGTACTCGTTCATTTTACCACGTAAAACTAGCTATCTCTCGATTAATCTAGTTAAATGGACATAGTTCTAAAGTTGGCCAGACAAAAGAACAATAAAAGCACGAGAACAAGCAAAACAATCACAAGAGCTAGGAAAATGTTCAATTCAATAAATCAAAACATGTTCATAATAGTCTTCACCAAAAAATCTAAAAATGATATTTAACTACTAATAGACAAGTAGTAAAATCAATAATAAAAGTACTAGACATGAAAGAAATTGATAAAACCCAAGGTTGAATCTTCAATCTTCAGTCTTCTCTTGCCTGGATCTGCAGAGCTCCGCTCCAATGGAAGATGGATGAATTATGTGTGACAAATATTGAAGGATAAACTAAAAAGAAAGCTAGTGACAATGACAGAAGAGGGGATATTTTTTTATAGAGATTTTTTATTATAAAATTAGATAATTATGAACTTATTTAATAAAAATAAATTTCTACCAATTTAATGAAATTATCACATCAATCAAATAGTTGATTGTTTATGTAAAACATAATTTGAATATAATATCAATATTATAAGATATTACAATCGTAAATTTCTTAAGTACTTGAATATTAAAATTAATAAGATATTACAATCGTAATTTTCTCAAGTACTTGAATATTAAAATTAAATATAAATTTGATAAGGTGTCTTGTACATCACACAAAATATGTAAGATCTTTGCTTTCAAAAGCAAGTTGTCACATAGCAACATGACAATTTGATCAAACCAACAATATTTCACATTACCAACTATGCAAGAATATACCGTATTTTTATATGCCATGGTATATCGTGGTATATAAAAATTCATACATTTATATTACTCAAATATATACTTAAGATATCATACTATACCGAAATTCATAGTATACCGAAAATTTAGTCTTTTTCTAATATGATAAGACTGATATTACAGTATTTTTCTCCCTCCCTATCCACAAGACCACAATGCACCTTGTCAGACACACGAGATACAATGCATACGAATTAGACCAGTTGAATCACAAACCAATAACTTCTCAAGTTTTCTGGTTTTAAAATAGAATGAACTACGCAAATGGTACATGATCTTTCACTTTCGCACACAAATGATACATGATCTTTATTTTATATCGTTTTTGGTACCCCGTGAAAAAAATAACTCTATGTACCAAACATGTGATTTTTTTGTTATGGAGGACATTTTTGAAAATTTTAATTAAATAGTACCAAACATGTATTTTTTTCTTCCTTTCATGTTTCTCTTCTTTTTCTCTTTCTTTTTTGTGTTTTATACATATATCTAATTGCATTCATAATATAAATCAAGAACAAAACACCTAATTAAATTAATTACTAAAGTAATTAAATCAATTGAATTATTTTTTATTAAATTATTTTATACTCATTTTAGGTTGAAATACTTAACTAAAAATATTCAACTTTTTATATCATTATGAATGCAATTCACAATTTTAAATTTTTATTAAGGCTATATTGATTAGTTATTAATTTAATATAAAATAATAATAATTATTATATACATATGATTCATAATTTAAATAATATACTGTAATTATTTATTAATTACTACTAGTTTTCAGTATTATTACAATAATAATTATAACTATAATTATGACTATAATTATTATTAAGTATATTTCAATGATATTAAAAAATAAATTAATTATTAATTTATAACATTAAAATAATAATATTAATATTGATTAATAATATAAAGAATGAGGAGAATGAGAGAATATATTATAATATCACTTTTGGTACTAGTTTTGTGTATGTCCAAATATCCTCTATGACACAAATGGGAAAATGTATTTATTTAGAGGGCATTTTAGGGTAAAAATTGCCTTAAGTACCAAAATTGTGATTTATATGTATAAAAAACGATATAAAATAAAGATCATGTATCGAGTATATTCGAAAATAAAAGATCCGGTATTATTTGTGTAGTTCACTATTTAAAATATTGCTTCAAAGTCATAATGATGTAAAAATGGCTAAGGCCATCCACAACGCTGTCTCTATACCGTCTCTTAACTACTATTTGAGCACTATTTGAGGGCCCCACTGTCCTTTTTTCCTCCATCTCTTAACTAAGAGACGGAACCTGCAACGCTCCGTCTCTTAACCGTCTCTATACCGTCTCTTAATTACTATTCATTCAATTTAATTTATAATTTTTTTTAAAACCCAATTCAATTTAAACAAACACACTTTATTAAAATTAAAACAATATTACAACTTAACATTAAAAAAACGAAGACATAATTAAAATTCTAAAAAAATAAAAATGACATAATTTAATCTTCTCCGCCAAAGTTTTCCCAAATGTGCTCAATTAGATCCTCTTAGAGTTGGGTGTGGGCGCTAGAGTCGCGTGTCCTTGCCCGAATAGCCAACCGTTCTTGTATAGATGGATGCGCTCCACTTCGCGGCGGACTACTTGCGGTTGAGCTTCCGGGGGATTCGGGGTCGAACCAATTTCCGGCATCGGGTCCTTCGTCTCGGACAATCATGTTGTGCAAGATTATGCACGTATACATGATGTCGACCATGCTCTCCATGAACCACGAACGAGCCGGGGCTTTGATGATGTTGAAGCGCGCTTGGAGAACCCCGAACGCCCTCTCCACATCCTTGCGCGCAGCCTCCTGCTTCTGCGCAAAAAGAGCCTGCTTTGGGTTCGCTGGCCTGCCGCACGTCTTCACGAAGGTCGGCCACTTCGGGTAGATGCCGTCGGCGAGATAGTACCCCATTTTATACCGCCGGTTGTTGGCGACGAAGTTGATGGCCGGCGCTTTACCATCCAAAACTTCGGTAAAGAGGTCGGACTGTTGGAGCACGTTTACGTCGTTGTTCGAGCCAGGGACCCCGAAGTACGCGTACCAGATCCAAAGTCGGTAGTCGGCAACGGCCTCGAGTACAACGGTTGGGTGGGTGCCTTTGTGGCCGCTCGTGTAGGAACCCCTCCAAGCCACCGGGCAATTCTTCCATTGCCAGTGCATGCAATCGACACTGCCAAGCATCCCGGGGAATCCGTGCACTTGTTCGTGCAGGTTGAGGAGGAACTGACAATCCTCCGTGGTTGGCCTCCGGAGAAATTCGTCACTAAAGGCTGCCCGGACGCCTCTGCAGAAGTTGAGCAAGCACAAGCGCCCAGTGCTGTCTCCGATGTGCAGGTATTCGTCGAATATGTCGGCCGTTTGTCCAGTCGCAAGCTGCCGGATGGCTGCAGTACATTTCTGCAGCGTCGTGTGGCTGGGACGACCGACCGCGTCGAACCCTTCTCGGAAGAACTCCTCCCTGGCCGCCAAAGTATTCGCTATGTGGAGAAATAGCGGTTTCCGCATGCGGAAACGGCGACGGAAATAGGTATCTCCCCAAATCGGGTTATCGCAGAAGTAGTCGCGTACTAACCGTGCGGCGGCTTCCTCCCGGTTCCGATTGATGTACTTCCGGGAGCGTCGTGGGGGTGGTGCGGCTTCCTCCGCCTCTCGTCGTCGATCTTCTTCGAGTGATTGTTCCATTAATTGGCGCATTTGCTCAAAAGGATCCATTTGTTTGAGTTGATTGAAGATGGAAATTGGAGTGATAGAGAGGATTTGAGAGGAATAGATGTGTGTTTGTGTTTGAAATGAGTATGGAATAGAATTATTTATAGAGTAAAAAAATTAAAAATTTAAAAAATGAAAATAAATATTTAACGGTAATATTACCGTTTGAAAAAAAAAAATTTTTTTTTATTAAAAATCGATTTTTTTTAAAAAAAAATGAATTATTGCGTCATCAGTGACGACGCCCACTCGCGGGCCAGCGAGTGGGCGTCACGCACGCATGGGGACGTGCCACGTGTCCCTGGCGCGTGGCGAGACAGCTCGTCTCCGAGACGAGCTACGCGACGAGACGGTCGCGAGCTGGAGACGAGATGGGCGCTGCAATGCGTCTCGCGGGGGTCTCGTCTCTCCGAGACGAGACGCGAGCCCGGCGCGAGACGCGTTGTGGATGGTCTAAGGGGGATCAGGATAAAAGTCGCACTACCAAATTAAAAGCGTTACTCACCGACCGACTATGCTAGTGGCATCACTTATTTGCATCTTATTGGCCAGCGCCACTCGAGCTTGCATCCTATTGGTCCGTGTCCCACACTCGAGACTCGTGCGCGTGTTAACAATCTCCACGCGATACAGGCAAAGTTTTGGCTCTTATATCCAAGGCGGAGAAGAAGAATCAAACAACGAAAGCAGAGAGAGAAAATTACCATCGTCTGTTTGTTCTTTGTTTCGCACCTATACACCCCACACAACCTGTATTTCTATACATACACACAAGCAGATATGCATTAGACATGTATAATTGAATTTCGGATTCAAAATTTAGGGTGTTGATCAATCCCTTTCGTTTTAATCGGACTGCTTATCTGGTTTTTAACATTCTCCCGGAATTTATATCCCTCCAATTTGGCCGGGGTAGATCGGGCTAGGGTTTATTGTTCTGCTTTTTGGTTGGTTAATTGCGAAGATATAAAGAATGGCGCAAGCAGTGGAAGAGTGGTACAAGCAGATGCCGATCATTACGCGTTCGTACCTCACAGCTGCCATCGTCACCACCATCGGTTGCTCTCTCGATGTAATACTTAATTCTTTCCCCTCTATTGAATTATTGTGTGGCGGATTAATTTGTATCGAGGGCGTGATTTATTGATGAGAGCGAGCATGAGGTTTATGCGGTGAAGTGTATAACTGTCATTGTTCTCTGATTTTCTGTACTGGGGTTGTCGGGATTACTGAATCAAATTTTTTCTTGCTAATTGCCAATTGTGCAAAGCCAATGCAAAATTTTTGGGTTATTTCGGTTTTAAACTCGAACCTGAGACCTTACCTCTCTACCACTTGACCAGTAGTTCTTCTTATTTGAGGTTGGGTTTCTGGTGATTTGCAGATAATATCACCATATGATCTTTATTTGAACCCGAAGCTTGTGGTGAAGCAATACCAAATCTGGCGCGTCATTACCAATTTCCTGTATTTCCGTAAGATGGGTAATTCTCTATCTGTCCTCTAAAAGTTAGGGCTTACTTTGACTGATTGGTGAATGGATTAAGAGTTGCTCTGTTGATGAATTGATACTGAAGGCACGGTTACAATTTATTGTCAAATTTCCACTGCAGAACCCCCCCCCCCCCGCCCCAATATATACACATAAGAGAAAAATATGAGTTTGCATGTTTCAGGGAACCTTTTCTTATAAGTGGCTACATGTTTTTGATGCAACCCTATGTTGCTTGATTGTGCACACACATGGAACTTGGAAGTATGTACATGATCCATGTGTTATTTGTTTGATGATATAACAGAGTTAATTGGTAAAGCATCGTCATTATAATTTAACTTATCAAGGAGTTCTCTGTGTACTGCTTATGTGACTGAAAATTCAGGTTTTGGACATGATATTTTGATTGGTAACTCTAGATGGAAAACTTTCAAGCCGGAGATGATGTTTTTTTTTTCTGTGCAGATCATTTCTCCTATATAACACAATCTAACCTCTTTCTATAATCTCTACAGATCTGGACTTCTTGTTTCACATGTTCTTTCTAGCTCGATACTGCAAGCTTCTTGAAGAGAACTCCTTTCGGGGGAGGACTGCTGATTTCTTCTACATGTTGTTGTTTGGTGCGACTGTTTTAACTGGGATAGTACTTCTTGGAGGAATGATCCCTTATGTCTCAGCATCATTTGCTAAGATAATATTCCTTAGCAATTCCTTAACCTTTATGATGGTTAGTTGCTTGTCTTTAGGACTTGGGCGTTTTAAGTTATAACTTAACAATTTGTCATGGCTTCCCTATGATATTGTATACCCTGTTATTATAGGTATACGTTTGGAGCAAGCAGAACCCATTCATTCATATGAGCTTTCTTGGCCTTTTTACTTTCACAGCTGCCTATCTGCCATGGGTAAGTGGCTTTACATTCATTGGCCATTGTTTGTGGTGCTACCCAATACAATACTCAAGTCCACATATCATGTTCCTGTAATGAAATGTCCATGTCTTATGCTCCACTTAATTAATAATGTGGGCAGAAATTCGACTGCTGTCTCGGTTTGTATATGTTGGTATTTTGAGTGGGTCAAGTTATGTGTTTACTGTTGTGATGCTTCAGTTCCTGTTCCTAGTTTTCTAATCACTATTGATTGTGTCGAGACTTTGGCTGTAATTTCATCTCATCTGCTATACACCTTAGATGAGCTGCATTATATGCAAAAGGACATACTCCAATATCTGACCATTGCATGCTTTAACATTGTCTGATTATTTATGTATTCTTTTACTTGTATACATTTTGTAGTGATGTGTGACTTCTGATGTTGACCTCAACAGGTGCTTCTTGGATTTTCTGTCCTTGTTGGTGCTAGTGCTTGGGTGGATCTTCTGGTACGTCTTACTATTGCGATTGAGTTTCCTTCACATGATTGCTTGGCATTTGGGGGAATGTTTTTTTATGGCAATATTAATATGGACCACATACCATCAACTGAGCGTTTATCAACTAGGTTCTGCATATTTCATCTGGGGCTAAAAGCGCATTTCTTCGGATTTATCTGATATTTCCTTTCACACTGTAGATAAGTGTCTCGAGTCTTGCCTAGGTTTTCAGGAAATAATTTATTTAGTGATGCATGTCAGAGAATGTGCTGGTTGCAAGGTATACTCGTGTCATTTACGGAGGTTTCTTTGCCTCAGGGAATGATAGCAGGCCATGCTTACTACTTTCTTGAAGATGTATACCCAAGAATGACAGGCCGACGACCCCTGAGAACTCCTGCAATTATACGTTCGTTATTTGCTGATGAACCTGTGGTAGCGGTCAGGCCTGCAGCTGTGAGATTTGCTGCTCCAGCAATGGAAGAAGCTCCACCTCGATGAAATTCTGGCGTTATGGGATGTCTAATGTTGATCAATGTATCAACCTTGCTCGAGGATCAATTTCGGATTCCTTGTCAATAGTGTTAAGGACAATTGGTTCTCTCACAGTTTGCGTGTTAATTACATTGGTGACCCTTCTCAGTTAGCAAACTAGCCCTGGCTGTATAAAGATGTTTGAGTTTTTAAGGATACTCTGTTATCAAAACAATCGAGTTTTCGGGAATTACTATAATTTATGAATTTACTTGCATTTTGTGCGTATATAATGGTATTGGAACATCTCCAATCATTTACGTTTAAGTATCAGTGTATCACATCAAATAATGATTTGATTTTATTAGTAGTGTTTATTTACGAAACATTAGTGGATAGTAGAGTCCATAAAATATTAAATTGTTAATTCTAATATTATGAGTACTATGTTGTAAATAAAATAATAAAATTTTCTAATTTATAATTGTCTAATTTGAAGGGACAGAGGGAGTATGTTTGAGAAACTGAAACTAACACATTTTTATGACATTTTAACTTAAGCATAGAATTCTAAATCTTGACAATTATTTATAACCATAAAAGCAACTACAAACTATGCTGACAGAATGGCCAAATTCTGCACAATACAAAGCAGACTGAGATGAATAAAATGGCTAACTTCTAAACACCAGAATTTAATAGATCGGCATCGTTGACATCGGACTCCCACAAAATACACGCAAAATGAAATCTCATGACCAGAGCCAACCCAGAGTGATAATAAATCTGGTTGGTTGCAGGTTCCAATTTCAGTCTTGCCAAGAATGCCAACAAATTTATGTATATATGGCCTTTTTCATGCATTCGCTACCGTATAGGGTGATACTGTGCTGATGGTACTCTTTTTGGAGGCAGCTTGCGCAAGATGTACAGAACAAGAGCTGAAGGAAGAATCTCAACCAGCTGTTTTTGCAAGACGGCAACGCATATCAGAAATATGAACTATTTTACATAAATTTAGCCCAACCCTTAAGAGAGGATGTCCATACCATATAGTAGATTACATTCAAAACTGGATGGTCCAATACATCAAGTGATGCATCTGAATCAAAGGCTGAGAGCATAACCTATATGGAAAGCAAATAATAGGGATCAACAAAGAAAGATAAGAAGCTCAAATAAAAAAGTAACAAAGCATCGCAACATTGAGGTAAGTTGAGCAACAGGTGAAGTAAAATCCATATCATTTAAGGCCCATTTGAACTTGGGTATTTAGGCAACATCAAATTTCCAAACCTGTACTAATGCTGGATTCTCACTCAGGACTGTTCACACAGACTCACTTTGGACAATTGAAATCTGGAATATTCAAGAACTTGGACTTCAAAGATATTTTATTTGGGTGGGTGGGGATAAGATGAATAATGTTTCACTAATTCATATTGCTAAATGCTTCTTCCCTTTGTGGATGATGAGGTTTTTCCATCTTGAAAGCAGAATCTCACAACTATAGATTTTTCTCATAGACTGAATTCAATTACTTTTGTGTTCAAGAATAAAGGGTACATAGCGGTTGCCTAAATGACAAGTACCGAAATCCAAGCAAAACTAATTATATAAATTTAATTTTGAAATAACAAGGAGAAGGACATTGAAAGTTTGAAACCTTACCACGAAGCACCTTATAAGGAAACAAGTGAAGCATATAGCAGTTACAGATCCAACCTGTAAAATGGATACTAATAGTAAGTACACATAACTCAACTAACAACAAAAGAAGATGATATCAAAAGCACAGATAGATGCTCAAAGTACATCCCATAGTAATCAAATCAATATTTCAAATTGTCACATCAAAAACCTTCAATTGCATGATTGTCGGGATTGGACAGAGACTTTCAACAGTTAAATAAATGATGCACAGAAGGATTTTGATTTAAGCAATAAATAACAAAAGGTGGTTATTAGAAGAAACTTTGATAGCTTCACTTAAAAACTCATTAACCAATTCAATTAGCCACTGTCATGAATATAAATTGATTTAAGGTTCACATTATCAATGAAACTTCATGGCTAGAAAATGGAGAGCAGCTTAGCTGGTGATACACTTCCCTTAAACCAATAGGTTGGGGGTTAGAATCACATTAAAGGTAAACAGGGAGCATTAATGATCCTTTTTAGAAGAAAAAAACTCGGTGTAAGTAGAGATGCTACTGTGAACCCTGAAATCTTTTTCTGATATAAAAATACAATTTCCAGTTAATTCCATCTAACAGTATTTCCAGTCAACAGATATATAGACACAAACCTCATAAAGTTTCTTTCTCCTCCCTTTAGATTCAATAGGGAAGCGTCTTAGCATGATGAACAACCTGCACAAGACAAACGACAAGTATGACACAGAAAAGTGTAAAGAAATAAAACTTAAGGTCTGAAGAAAGCAAAGGAGTAAAAAAAATTCCTTTTGAAAGAAAAACTGCCTCTTGACATTCACCTTCCTCCATACAGCAAAAATCCTAATGCAGCTGCAAATGACACCACTGCAGAGACCAAAATATTGAAGGAAGGTCAGACTGCTGGCATATGGATATCACAGGCGAACTAAGAAAGGCAAAGGCTTTAACTTTTGCATATATTGAAATGAGAAAAATAGGACTAGGAATGTATACCTGCAACAAATATCTTTCCAATAAATTCTGCAGTGCTGTTGTCATCTATCCAAAGGTACACCCAGATACAAGCCTGAAGAGAGAAGCCAGATTACAAGTATCACCAAACTGATTTGCAAAAAAGCTGATGTATAGTAAATGAGTTGAATAAAAAAAGGCCCATGGATATAGTGGAGAATAATAGGCCAATCATTATGTGGATTCAAGAGATACATATCTATAACTAATCTCTGCAAGATATAATATAGTATATTGTTCCACAAATAGGCAACAACGTGATTCAAGAAATAATAGCAGTAAACCAAGAGTGCTGCAATGCACCTGCACAAAATATACTCCACTGTTGATGGCGAAGTAACAGATTCTTAGTTTATCTGATGGCAGACATCTGGCCTGAAAAATGATAGGGATAGAAATGTTAGTGTCTCCTTATGTGACAACTGTATTTACATGTCATAAGCAATAAAATACCAGCAGGGGTCTAATCAGGGTCTAGGTGTTTGGGATATTGTTACACTAAGATTTCAATCTTTAATTATAAGAATTTGACCTGAAAAATAACTTATACCTGATGATATATCTCTGCCCAAAAAAGAACTAGAAGAGTATATGTGGAGAAGAAGAGCAAGCCAGGAGACTCCAGCAAAACCAAAGAGAGAGCCTGAAATGGGGAAATTAAGTTTACAATGGAGGTATAATAATGAAGCACAGATCATGTTAGCTAGAGTCACCAAAACACTTCATTGCTAAAGGGCTATGCTGTACGTCCATAAAATATGATTTCAATGGAGAATCCAGTAAAAAGGAGACCCTAAAACAAATTTCTGACATCTAGAAGCAGACATCTTTTAACTGAATCAAACACTCAGTAAGATAACGGTAAAAAACATGTTATGACAAGGAGTTCCTCCCAACCCCAACTACACTCATTGCTGTTTGTCGGCTCAATTTATCTAGTGATAGGCTGATGCATATCAAAACGGAGACTGTATAGTACAAATTCATCATGAACGTTATTAGCTATATCAATGGATTTTGTTGGTCTAGCCCAGTTCCTTTAGTGATCTAGATAGGCGTTGTAATGCTGTTCAAAATTCTTACTTCCACATAGCGCAGAATCTAATAGGGCAGTAACTCAAAGCATGGATGACACAGGGAAGATCACATCAAACAAAACAGTAAACAGTACTTTAGGATCTTACCTTAGGATGTAGAAGAAAAACATTCTTATGAAATCCAAATACGATAGCACGCACTGCAATGAATAATTAAATGATTAGACAAACAGGTAGAACTATGTCTGACATAAAACTATAATTTTATACCTCCATTTACTATGAAGTTCATGAGGTGGAACACTTTTTGCGTGGTCCAACCATATTCGGGCACCCTAAGTTCAATTCTTATCAATTGAATCTGCATAAAGTAAATCCATACCATTTTAGGAATAACATTTTCTTGCAATGAAGTCCTCACAAATCAGACATACAATCATGCTCGTATTACATAATCAACAATTCTATAAAGCTGAAAAAAATTTAACTGAGAAACCCACATGAAGAAACACTAAATAAACACAAGAAATATCATACAATATTAAATTACAAGAATCATATGACAAAACTTGAAGGAATGGAAAATGACTTCTTATAACTGTTGATAATAAAAAACACCATTTGGAAAAGGTGGAGAGAGTGGTTCCAAATCATAAACTACAAAAAAACGTGATCCGAATAATAAAAATATATATGTATCATTACGATCATAGCAAAAGTGGGTATATGATAGTATATTCTATTTACACTTGTTTGCAAATCAAACTGATAAAGGTGAAGATAACAAAATTAATTTATCTCAAAATCAACTATAAACTTATATTGCATTCGTCAATCGCGACAGCTATAATAACTTAGAGGTGGTCGTGTAGATAAGAAAAAGCTTGTCCCCATATACAGAGGACAGGTAACTGAGTAAGTTCTCTTTTCACTCTGAAATATTTAAACTATGACCATAAGATATGCCAATTGCCAAATCCCAACATGATCTCTACCAGAGAGTCAACAGTTCAACAGTTATATCTGAAGCAATAACCGTATGTAATTGAGATTAGAAACCTACGGGGTGTGATACGTTGCTAACTTTTCTTAAATTGCTAACTTGCTAACTCATCAACGTAGTGTATTAAAAATGTCAACACGATCATGTTAAAATGTCAACACATATTTGTGTTGATATTTTAATAAACTATGTTGACGTTTAAATATTAATGTCAACACAAAGTATTAAAATATCAACTTAAGTTTATGTTGACATTTCAGTATCATCGTATTGAAATTTTTAATACACTACGTTGATGAGTTAGCAAGTTAGCAATTTAAGAAAAGTTAGCATTATAACGCACACCAGAAACCTACAGTGTTTTTAGACACTAAACTCTGCAACTAGCAACTATCACAAACTTATAATGTCCCAATGGAATTAAGAACTTAGATTATCAAGAAAATTTAACTATCCAGTTAACCACATTAGTCTTAAGAACATTCAAAAATTTCCAGGACATGGATCTAATTCGACAAGATTCCAAAAGAGTTGACCAAGAGGAAACACTATACTAATTCCCCTTGGGGAAGAGATCCATCCAGGGGCGGAGGCTGAGAATTAGTGTGATTGGGGGCTAAACTAATTAAAAGTAGGTATGTTAATCGAAAAATCAAATTAGAATAAAGAAACACGTGAAAAGAGTTCCCTATAATATCAACAACTAAACCCTCTTGGACTCCCCTCTCAATAGTGACCTTACCATGGATCAGAAGAGAAGACATAGGGCAATAAATTTGTGAGAAAACAGTATGCCATGTATCAATTAAGTAGTGATTAAATACATCGAAATTAACGCAGCTAAATTAGCCCCAAAACCATCAGTTCATACGCCCCGATATTCGGAGAGGAATAAACGCGAATTCAACGGGATAAGAAAACTAGCTACGACAACAAAATTGCATCAAAAGCTATTTAGCTCAGATTAAGAAGCTCATATATTCCTAAGCTGGCGTAAGACAGGTTTGGCAAAGCAAAATCACTAACTAGAATCCCAACACAAGTAAATACTCCAACAAAATCTATATGGTAGATATGAAATAATATTGTAGACTAACAAGTGCAACGGAGGAAACAAGGGCATAGGCAGCGCAGAGAGAGTAAAATATTCCGTCTTGCCATACAACGGACTCGTTGATCTCATCCCACCAGTTGGCCACGGCGTCGATGGCCGGAGAGCTCATTAGCATTCTGGTCATTGTGCTCTCTTCTCTCTCCTCTCTCTACTTGAGAAGAGTAGGTCAAAATTGATTAGCTGTTGCTACTTGAATAATATTATTTCCAATAAGAGGAAGAAGAGATCAAATCATAATAAGAAGCTAAAACTCGAAAAAGATAGGAATCAAACGTGCAGTAGGATTTTTATAACAAAAAAACTAAAATAGTTGCTTCGGTGTTTTTAAAGATTCACTTAATACTTACTTATCATCACAAAATCATGGTTAAATTTGAACAAAATTTGTAGAATATATTAGATTGTTTTAATATATGAGTAAACTACATAAATTTTATATGATCTTTCACTTTTGTATATATATGATATATGGTAATTGATCTTTAATTTATATCATTTTTTTACCCCATAACAAAAATAACCCTATGTATCAAATATGTGATTTTTTTTTATTATGGAGGATATTTTTGGAAATTTCAATTAAATAGAATCAAATATGTGACTTTTTTTCTTCCTTTCTTATTTCTTTTTTTTCTTTAGTTTATTCTTCTTTCTTTTTTCTTCATTTTCTTCTTTCATTTTAGTATTTTATCTTCCTTTCGTCCTTCTTTTTTCTCCTTAGTTTATGTTTCCTCTTTTTTCTTTTTCTCTTCTTATTCTTCTTTCTTTTTTGTGTTTTATACATACATCTAATTGCATTCATAATATAAATCAATAACAAAACACCTAATTAAATTAATTATTTAAAGTAATTAAATCAATTGAATATTTTTAATTAAATTATTTATACTCATTTTAGGGTTGAAACACCTAACTAAAAATATTCAACTTTTTATCATTATGAATACAATGCACAATTTTAAAATTTGATTAAGACTATATTAATTAGTTAGTAATTTAATATAAAATAATAACTATTATTTATTAATTACTACTAGTTTTTACTATTATAAAAATAATAATATTATTACAATTAAATATAATTATAACTATAATTATGATTAAGTATATTTAAATGATATTAAAAAATAAATTAATTATTAATTTATAACATAAACATAATAATATTAATATTGATTAATAATAATAGTATAAAGAGTGAGGAGAATGAGAGAAGATATTATAATATCACTTCTGGTACTAGTTTTGTCAATGCCCAAAATACCTTTTATGACACAATTGGAAAAATGAATTTGTTTAGAGGGTATTTTTGGGTGAAAATTGCACCAGGTACCAAAAATGTGATTTATATGTACCAAAAATGATATAAAATAAAGATCATGTACCATTTATGTGCGAAAGTGAAAGATCAGGTACCATTTATGTGCGAAAGTGAAAGATCAGGTACTATTTATGTAGTTCACTCTTAATATATTGTGCAGTTTAGAAAATTATATATATTGGGCAGTCTGGTTTACAAAATTATATAATTTATTTATATTTGACTTAATATTATATGGATAATTAGTCATAATCATTTCAACTAAAATAGATTTTTAATTGGTCTTTATAATCGAACGTCACCATTAAATATTGATAATTGGTCTTTATAATCGAACGTCACCATTAAATATTGATTTTTGGACTAAGTCAATATAATTTTTTTCTTAATTATAACTTGTCTATATAATTAAGACTTAGTTGTTCTTTTGAAAAGAATACGATACAAAATAATAGTAGTACTAGTTAATGAGAAAATTATGAGAATTAAATATAGAGTATTTGCAGCATTTATACTTTAAGAATATGTATAATTTTGTAATTTTTGTGGATAGCAATTTATAGTAAATTAACTTGATTCGTAAGGCTATCCCCTTCAAATATTGTACTAGTAGTACATGATAGTATCATTTTTTTTCAAAATAACCTTATATTTACTTTTCTTATTTTTTGTTAATTTCCTTTCAGCGATGAAAATTAAGTAAAAGTGCAGGCAATGGTGTTTCGAGATTTTATTTTGAAAATGGAACATATGAAATTAATGAGAACTAGATTTAACAATACCGTGAAAATAAAAGAAGAGAAGAATACAATATTCTACTACTAGTATCTCTATTCTTAGAATACATTTTGGCATTCAATTTATCTTTGAAAATTGGCGTTAAGTAGATTAATTCGTCTTTCATCCCAATGTATTTATAAATAAGTTTAGATGGTACAATCAAAATTAGATTTCCCATCCCGAGTAGGATTATAGATCATATTACCTCCGTCCAAGATTAGTAGTTTCATTTATTCTAACCATGAATATGAGTCTTAATTCATTTTTAGTATAATTGATAATAGGGCCTAACATTCCACTAACTCATTTCATTCACATTTTATTTAAAACTAATACTATATATAAGTGAGACTTATATTTTACTAACTTTTTCACCTACTTTTTTTTAACAATGCTTAAAACTTGTGTCGAAAAGAAATGAAAAACATTGCTTAAATTTTGTGTCGAAAAAAAATGAAACTCCTAATAGTGGATCGAGGGGGAGGGAGTATCTTATAGTAATAGGGAATGGCTCTAGTGAGAATTTTTTTTTAAGAGTCAACTGCATCAAATGACCCTAACTTTTGCACTAGTTGCACCAGTGACCCCTAACAAAAAAAATAGCACCAGAGGGGCCCAACGTTAAATATAATCACGAATGAAGTTTTTCGGACCAAAACACCCTCAGGCCCTAAAAGGGCATTTTTGTCACTCCATTATATTGCTGACATGTGATTTATGCCACATTTTTGTCAGCAACTTCTTATGTAAGTTTTTGTAGTTAATACGTAATTAAAATGTTATCATTATTTACACTTTCTAATTTTTTTATAATAACATATTTATCATTATCTGCATTAATTAATATGAACATAATAAAATGAGGCCATTTCTTCCTTATAAAACTCATTTTCTGGTATTTTTCCGTGTTTTATTTCCCGTAATTTATTTTATTTACATTGATTTATGGATCAATTTTATTTATTATGAAAACATCCTAATTTTGCAGTATTAATTTATAAATTTACATTGTCTTATTTCAAATACTATTATTAATAAAAAAATCTTGAAGGATTAAATAGCTAATATCACGTACTTGAATTTTTTCAAAATATTACTCACGTTTCAATTTTATCATGAATGACAAGAAACTATGCAAATTTATATCTAAAGATTGAATGTTCATATGATGTTAAAAATTTCAGTTTGAGCTAAATTAAAATTACATCAATAAAATATCAATCATAAAAATCATCTTAAAGTTAGGCTTAGAGTAACAAATTATTTCGATGATATATAATGAAATAATATTTTAAATGTCAATGTTTTCAATAAAATAATGATTGTATCATTTAATTAAATGTGAAATATTTTTTATTCTGTGTATTATTGATTGGGATTTTATTGCATAAATAGCTTCACTTTTTCATATTTTTGTCTCTCAATGAATTTCCTACATGATATAACTAGAGGGACATAAGAATTTTTTTGTATAAATATTGACAAAACTTTAATCACGTATGAAGTATTAGAACTTATTAGGAAATCACTTAAGAAGCTGCTGACAGAAATGTGACATAATTCATATGTCAGCAAATTTAGAGATTACCAAAAATGCCCTTCAAGCTATTTGGGCATTTTCGTCCGAAAAGTGGCTAAAAAAACTCCATTCGTGATTATATTTAACGTTAGGCCCCTCTGGTGCTATTTTTTTTTGTTAGGGGTCACTGGTGTAACAAGTGCAAAAGTTATGGTCATTTGGTGCAGTTCACTCTTTTTTTAAAATGAGAACTGAAAATCATAGTAGTTTTCTGATACATTAATATGAGTTGGTATCACAAAACATATCAACAACTGATATTTAGTCACAAACATATTTAGAGTAACAAACTGATATTCATAAAATAACAAACTCATATGAAGTTAATAGTTGATAGTATGATCTATAATATTAACTGATATTAATAGATTTATGAATTGATATAGTATAATTCTGTGTGGGGTGTGATCATTTGCTAACTCTTCTTAAGTGTTAACTTGCTAATTTATCAACACAGTGAATTAAAAATGTCAATACGATGATACTGAAATATTTCAAAAATATTTTAGAATTCTTTAATTGTAAAATATTGAAGAATGAACTTTTCTTGCATGTCACAAAATTAAGTGATAATATTGAAGGTCAAATTATATTTAGAAAATTCGTCAAAAATATATAGTAAAGATATTTATAAAAAAATATGAGTATGTGATAAGTTTATTAAAAATATGTATCTTTCAAGGTATTGATGGTATTTTCGTCCAGAAAAACTTGAAAATAATAAAAAAAGAGTAATTCAATTGATAGTAACTCATAGTTGACGGAACTCAAATTTATTTTCAAAGTTTACGGACCTAAAATGATAGTTTGACAGAGTTCGTGGAATAAAAAAAGACGTTCCCTCTTCTTTAAAACATTTGGACTAATTCGACACAAGTTTAAAGAGAATTGCATTCCAGAGTCTCATTATATACACACATAAGACAAGTAATATTAGTTGAAATAGGATAAAATAAGATAAGAAATGCGTATTGATGTTTAATATAAGTAAATAAGTAAAAATTTGATGGTGAATTAACACCGAGGATCCGTGGCGCAATGGTAGCGCGTCTGACTCCAGATCAGAAGGTTGCGTGTTCGATTCACGTCGGGTTCAAATTCCCCGATCTTAAAAGGTTCCAAAATTTTGGTATTTTTAATTCGTGAAACCTAAATCAAAGATTGCAGCTATGAATCCAATGTAAGACCAGATTGAAGGCTAGTGTGAACACACTATATTTTTCGACATGGGTTTCTATCTTGTCTTTGAACTAAACATGATTTGAAACTTAAAAATATGACTGATAGTATATAATTGATGAACATATCCTTGCTACTTACTCTAGATATAAGCCAAACATTACACATCATATCTCTGAGAATCAACTTTAAGGTTCAGATAACCAAAACCAGGAATATCATTCAGACGGTCTCCGTGAACAACTTCAACGACGGAGCAGATCCCATTGCTCCTCCTCCTCCTCTTCTTCCTTTTCCAATTCGACATTGAAAATCTGAAGCCAACCCATCTAGAAGGCCTCTCTTGAGAGCTGGTCTCAGCAAGCTCCAATTCGACTTTTCTGAAGTAGTCGATCTCCCTCTTCACAAGTGATCCCATGGTGCCTCGCGTGCCCACCTCCAATGGCACTCTCCCACCGCTCATGATCAAAGATCAAGTGTGTACGATTGAGCTTGAGCCCTTGGTTTTTGGTCTTGTCGATCTCCTCGTCTTCCTGCCTTCAAATCTACTTAAATCGGAGAGCATGAGACTTCTGCTGGACACAGAAGCATCTACATCATCTGCCGTTTTACAGCAAGGATGGAATGATAATGCTGCTACTGCAAGGGGTTATATCAGCACAACACACCACCTCTCACCCCTCTTTAAGTTTAGAATCAGGCCATAATTACGCATGCATTGCCACTTACCTGGTCCACCTAAAAAAGATGCAAAATCGAAAGAGCATAAATTTACATGCCCTTATCTCACTTGAGAGGTAGTGCTCAAAATGATGATATCTCAAGAGTGCAATTGAAGGGAATGACTTTAGTTAAAGTAGTGGATAATTTAATAATCTGAAACCAGATAACTATGGCCTAGTTTAATTTGTAATCATTAAACAGCATCATATCTTCCCCTTGCAGTGCATAACATAATACTATTAGACATGGAGCGGTTAAAACTTTGCTCATTTTGCACACAGGTAACCTACAACATTAGCTAAACAAATTGTTTGTTTAAGAGAGAGTTCAATTCACTGAGCAGATTACAAGTTGAGTCTGGTGTGAGCTGAGGCAAATATTGCCTTCAAATCTTCGTTTACTCTCCCACTTGCGAAAATGAAGTCTACGGCTTTTTGCGCAAGCTGAAACATCTCCCTCTTTCCAAGACCTTGATACCAGAAAAACGAGAAGAAAACAGAAAAAATATTCATGATGCTAAATCAGGGCGTAGAATCAAATTCACATACCCAAAATACAAAATAGTAGACCTACCAAAGGCAGATGAGGCAAGGGCATACTCAGCAGATAGACTGGTGGAGAAGACCCCAGTATCATCAGTGCACAAAATCAGAGGATGGTTTGGTTTGTATAGATCAGCTGCAAGAAACATTAAGCTCTTACAAACTCCGTATTTAGCAATTTTTTCTTTTCTTTTCATCAATGTGGAAATTAGTATAGCACATTTGAGATTATCAACATTCAAAACATACTAGCATGGAATCTCTAAACCATATTAAGAGAGGGTTGTGGAATCTAACCAAAGTGGTGAACATCCGCAGAAGCAATAGTTTCAGTTTTAATGTTGGAGGTCAAACAAATCTCCACCTGTTAGTTGGAATGAACAGTTAATCAGGAGCATAAATATTAAATAAGCGAAAACATGACACATGATGCAACAGGCAATGGCGATCTATGTTTATATTCAAAGACTATTTTTGCAATATTGTTAAAACATGGTTGGGGTATTTTGTAATGAGCATAACCATGTAATCTATGTTCATTTTTTTTAAACAATTTAGGAATACATACAAAAAAATGAGTGGGGTGATTGTAACGAGCATAAATCGTGTACAGTAATAGTATTAAGCATGCCTTCCACAACAAAAAAATTGCTGCCACAAGTCACCAAATTAGAAGAAGATGATGGAGAAAGAAAAAAAAAGAGAAGCACAGAAGAAAAGAAAACTTTACTGGAATTTCAAGTCTTTTCAAAAGCTTCCAGTCTTCATCTTCAAGGCAACAGGCATGCCCGATTCTCTTGGGAAGAAAATCTAGCATTGCACGAATTTCAACCGGATTGGGTACCTATAAACACTAGGTTGTAGAAAAAATGCTTAGAATAACAACAATTTTGGCACCATGAGAAATGAAATTATAGAAGGGATAGATCAAATACACCTCTCCACAATGTAGGGTAATTGGAAGGCCTTGCTTTTTAGCAAATTCTAATGCTGGTAAAAACGTCAGCCTATACAAAGAAGAATCAGATATTCATCATCTCCACGCAAACAGAGTGTTGGTATATCATGTATGACAAGTAGTGTAAGCTACCATTGACCAACATTAGGGTTGCCACAAAGATCTATGCCCACTACCCCAAAATCTTTCAGTTCCACCGCAAGCTCCACCTTCAAAAATAGGTAACATACCATAAGGTCTCTAGATCCAAACAATTTAAAACCTGGAGCTTCTTCTGGTCATAGACTAACTTACAGTTTCCATAGCAGCTTCAGTTGTCTCACGACGGTCAATACTTAGAAGTAGCCTCACATATATCTTCTTGCTTCCAATGCCATTGCGTAAACCATCCACGGAATGAGAATGCGCAAAAGCATCTGTCTTTAGTTCACCAGAAAGATCTACCTCAACTGAATTGACAGATCTTATCCCCTCTAGAACTGCTTCCACATATGAGCGCTTGCTCATAGCTTTAGAATCATTCCTCTGCATTTCAAAAGTGTCAGAATTATAAATTTAAAATAATACACTGGCAAAAACAATTAGACTCTCCGGACGGTCGGGGGTCGGCCGCCCCCACATGCCCCCTAAATCGGCCACTGCATAATAACAAGACTATCTTACTCAGGAATGTATCAAGAAGTCTTCAAGCAATATAAGATATACCTTCGGAGTCGTTCTTAATTCCAGATAGACGACATTGTCTGCAGCAAAATCCTCAATAACCTGTCCACATGAAGTTGAAATAAGAGGGTGAAAAGCGTGGGATACAGAACAATAGCCACCTGAAAAGTTTGTGCACTCCCACCTCTTTTGTTATCCTAGCAACAGTTTTGTGGTCTGTTGTAATAATATGAATCAAATCAAACATCTTGAATACTTCATTCAGAGCTCGATCGCCTGGAAACACACAACGTTCAATTCACTTCTAGGTCAACATCAAAATTTTATGTTCATCTTGCCTTAATCCATCAATGCCAAACAAAAGGAGGTCTTAATCTAAACTTGCAACTATTGGGATTAAAACTAAACGAGAATTTACTTGATGATTTTAAAAAAAGTCGAGTAATATGAAACTGAACATGATTATAACAGAAGAGGATTGCCAGACTTTTCAGAATAACATGCTCGACATCTGAGAAAACGATAGAACCCTTCTCCCCTAGTTCCCTAGCAAGCTCCCTGCACATGATGATTTTCCGTTTAAAAAGAAAAAACAGGTCAAAGATTATTTAAATACCAGGAGAATGTAGATTCAGTAGTATTAGCAGAAAATGAGTGAAATGAAACAGCGAGATTTGAGAGTTCGGCGTACAGCAATGTGGAGTCTCTTATTGAGCCATTGAGATGCGCGTGAAGTTCAATTTTAGGCATTGACACACACCACTCCATGTCTCTCCACTTGCAACACAACCTATAACACAATATTAATGACATTGTACATGAAATTCGATCTCAATTCCACAACTTGAACTGAGAGCTAAGTCAAGCAAACAAAATCAACTTATGATCTTAATCACACCGCACTAATTATGTCAAAGCAGAAGAACAACTTGTAAGGCAGTAGCTACCTAAACTAGGAATATTTAAATCGCAAAGACTCTCATGCTGCATGCATGCGTACAATGAATCTCTGTACACAGACCCAAGTCACCCAACCAGCTCACAAATTGATGAAACCAATAGCTAACAAAAAGTTTCAGCTTCTACTTTGTGTGCATAATTTCATTTTTTAAGTTTCATTTGAAATCTCATATATCCAATTAATATTAATCCTGCTTTGTAAGTGTAATTTCATTTATTTTTTTAACGTCTCATTCATTCTCAAGAAAATCTCATTTATATTAAGGTGGCAGAGGGGCTGAAGTCAGGTTTGGCACCGAAGTTCCATCCACACTCATTGCAGATGTATGCACCATAGAACCCTTTTAACTTAATTGGAGTTAAAAGAATTAATTTACTTAAACATCTAGCGTCATTCTTGATTCATCAAACACTTCCTATCATAAGGTAAACTTCTAAGAATGTAACAGAATTTTTGAAAACATAAAGAAATTCTTATTCATTTTCTTCATTCTGGTCCAGGTGATCTTTTTATTCTTTTATTTACTAAGACGCAACAGCGAAACGCTTTTCAAATTAAATCAACTCCAAAATTTGGGCCGAACTGTAATCAACACTTCCAGCTCAATATTGCTCACCAAGAAAGTCCCAACTCTCCCAACTCTGCAGATTGTGTCTCCCTCCCCATTAACAAAACTGAAAATTCTTCCTCTCAAACTTCTTCTTCTCTGATAGATTGCCCAGGAAATTTTCTGTTCAACCACCACCTCCGCCGAACACCATTACAACGGAAAAAGCACATCTACTTCCTTGAAAATTCCAGTGAAACAACATACAACCGCTGCCCTCTTCTCGGACACAACCAGCCACAGCGCCACCCCTCTCGCCTCTAACTTGGACAACAGCCTATAATTCCCCCCCAAAGCCAGCTCTCCTGGCGCCATTCCTCCCCAAATCCCCAGGGTCCAAATTCAGTCAACAACAAAGAGGATAAAAAAATCCCTACCTTTTTTCTCTCTCTCAAATCTAATTCTTTTCAATCTATATATCATATGTTATTATTGTTTAAAATTTTCTTTTCTATACATAAAACTAGTGTAGGCAGATCATGGAAATATAAGTGAAATGGTTTTGGTGAATGTGATTATGCCAAAACAACTAGATGGAATTTTATCTGAGTGAAATTGCACATCAAAATTGATTGAGAATATAGGTTGCTGTGGTTATTGATTTACTGCAAGATAATATGATTTTTGAGTGATGAGGTTCTTGTTCATGACAAAATTAAAGGAGATGAATAGCAGAATTTCCAGAGTGTAAATAGGCTTAAAACTTGAGTTGAGAAATTACCGACTGAAACTTGTAGGAAAACTTCCAGCAGAAACTTGCTATGATAAACTTGGCGTAGTTGTTTGAGTTGAAAATTTGGGGAAGCTACAGAGTGTGGTTTCTGGTGAAGTAGTACGAGTACTATGTAAACCGCAAAATAACAGAATTTCTGGATTTGGGCTTCATAAGATACAGCTAATATCCAGCAAAAAAAACCATCTTTAAATTAAATTTATAAAACTAAAGCCCAGCAGTTTAACTTGGTCCAGAGACTAATTCAAGTTTTCTGAATACTGAGAATTTGCACATGATATGTATTAATGACATCAATATATTTTTTAATGTAGTCAACTATTTCTTAATCACTAAGAGAATGGAGCCTCTTAGATAAGAGTATGGATGTAATTCCAGACTCACATTTATTCATTTTTTACTCTCTCCTCTTTTACAAGAGCACAACACCAACATTTATATTCTTCCACAAGAGAATATTCAAGGATCTCATCATTCTATTATTTAATTTAAACAAAAACATTTCCACAATATAAAAATGCATTAAAAATACCCGAACTACTATTACAAATTACAAAAAAAATAAAAATTACATAATTAAAATCCTAAAAATTAAAAATCACACGCTTAAAATCCTAAAAATTAAAAATTACATAATTAAAATCCTACAAATTAAAAATTATATAATTAAATCCTAAAAAATACATTCGTGGAAATTTAAAGAAGATTAGTCCGATGGCGGTATCCCCAACTGTTTTCGGAGAGCTCGTATCATTGCATGATGCGCATCAAATTGCTCGGGAGTCATCCGAGACGCATCGGCTTTAGTGGCTTGATACAAAATGACCTGCAAACTGTTATTGGGGGTGGAGGCGGCACAAAGGGAGTGGGAGCCTGCGGTTCGGCTGGGTCGCGGCTCGACGGCGGCTGGCCATCGGTTGTTTCCTTCCTCGCGGCCGGCGTCGGCTTGCCACCTCGTCCTCGCCGGCGTGGGATAGGGATAACGTCCTCGACCGTTTGCTGGATGAGCTGGAGGAGGATCAGACGTCTCCCTTATACTTCGGATGAAGACGCACCTCCTGCCAAGTGTTGAGATGCTTGAATGGTTTGTAATGCATTGATTGGTAGGTCGACATGGCGGCCGTGATGATGTCGACCTCGCTCGTGCCGCTCCCTGCAGGACCATTCGTGGTTCCATCCGCGAGAGTTGGAGGGGTGATCGCCGGAGCCGGACATTTTTGCAAGCGAGAAAGAGTGAGAATTTAGAGAGAAGTATATTGATGAGAGAATTGTTTGGTGTACTGTGGTGTAATTTTATGTGTTAAAATAGGGGTATTTATAGATGAAAATGTGAATTTTGGGGTAAAAATACTGAAAAATAAATTAAAAATGAAAAAACGGATATATTTTATTGAAAGTTGGAATATATATATATATATATATATATATATATATATATATATATATAATTTAAATCTGATTTTTATATATTTTTCAAAAAAAATGAAAAAAGAAAATATCCAACGGTATTGCCGTTGGCGAATTAGAGCCCGCCACGTCAACCTGCTCTTCGGTACGGTGGTGCTCGATGCTAAGAGCAGGGCCGTGCCGTCGGCAAGAGCACAACGGCAAGCAGGGTACTCGTCGCACCGTCGGTACGGGCCTGCTCTTAGCATCGAGCACCAATGTGGATGCTTTAAATATATTAGGTTGTCCACGAGCCCAAGACCCGTAATATTTTATACTTTCAATTATACTTGAAGGAACAATTATTTCATGAATCATAATTTTATTCAAGAAAGAAAAATTAAGACCAAACATATTATGCGGTGTATATTAGTGTGTATAAATATGGTTAGATCGGTGATATTTACGGTTTGGACCGGATAGAAAAAGCTAATTAACCACACAATCCACACACTTTAAGAGTGGATCTGGTTGATTTAATCAAAACTGATTCAACATTATTAGTAGGAATTGATAATACATCAAATGATCCAAATAAGAAAAATAATATCAATAATTAGGCCTAGCAAAACGGATAGCGAGAATGGGGTATTTCCCGACCCAATAGCCGATAGTTGACAGGTATCGGGTACTCGCTAGTTGACAAAATCGGAAACGGGGCGGGTATGGGGTAGTGCCTTTTGGTGATGGTCAGATATCGTTTGTACTCGAAAGACACAATTAATTACAAAATGAGTTGACAAATAAATAGATTAAGGTTTTGTAATTTCAATTTCACCTCACTTTTTAATTTTACACAAATGAGTTGGCAAACCCTATTGTTTCATCCGCATTCACTCATCACCACCGGACGACAACCTCTCTTTGCTCAACGCCAAGCATTGAAGGTCGACCTCTCCCATTGCGCTCACTCGTAGACGGCTCGCTGTCACCGCCTCCCGCTCGACGCCACACCCCTCACCAACCGCAGCCTATTTGACGACTGACACACAATCAGATTCCAACTACATGTTTTTTTTGACAGATTGAAGATGTTTTTTAATCAATTTTATTGAACTACAATTGGGTGAGGATACCACAAGCATTGGGTGCTGGGATTAATATCCAACATAGGCATCAGGCATACCCGATTTGTTCATGGGAAAAGTATCAAGTGAGATAATGAGGCCATGAGGGCGAGGTTGGGTGTGGGTATCCGCTTGTACCCGTTTTGCCCGGGCTGGCTATAATCAATATTACTCCATCCGTACATCTGTAATAAAGAAGTTTCTTTTTTTGCATGAGATTTTAAAAATTGTGTTAAAAAGTGAGTTAAGTAAAGAGAGAATAAAGTAGAAAAAGAAAAATGTAGAGAGATGGAGAGAAATCAAAGTAATAGCAGAGAAATATATTCTTTTGGCCAAAGTAAAAATGGCTCAGCCACAGTGAGACAATCTAAAAAGAATTACTCCATCCGCCTCCGAATAAGAGTCGCTAATTTCCATTTTGGGTTGTCCCCCATTAGGAGTCACTCTTCATTTTTACCATAAATGGTAGTAGGTCTCACATTCCACTAACTCACTCCACTCATATTTTATTATAAAACCAATATAAAAATGTGGGTCTCACATTCCACTAACTTTTTCAACCAACTTTTCTCTACATTTTTTAAAACTCGTGCCCGGTCAAAGAGCGACTCCTATTAGGGGACGGAGGGAGTACAATGTAGCTATAGAGGAACAGAGGGAGTACCTTTGTAGATAATGCATTGATTGTAATTTCAACATCTTGCCCATGCTGACTATTAGCATTCACAATAAGGGACGTCAGCACGGACTAGCCATAGGCTAGCGGGAAGGGTGTGGCGGACATTCGCTATTGCGTTTGACTAACACGACAGACGTCTGGAAGACGGGCGAGCGGTCATCCACAGACAATAGGCGTTAGTCGATTGCTAGCCCATCGCTGGCCGCGTAGGCTATCCGATTTTTAATTTTTTTAAAATTTTTTTATTTATATTTTATATTTACAACTCATTGCACTTCATTTTTTTTGATATTTGATAAACACCAACAATTAAAATGAATTAATCATATTTGTCAATTTATTTGCTAGACAATGGCGTTGATTAGCCTATTGCTGGGTTGTTGTTTGGTTTGCATATGACTAATGTGGGAAGTCCATAGTGATATTATAGGAAGAGTTTTTGGCTAGCCTTTTACTTGCGCATGGCTAGTCCGTGGCCCACTGTTGACTAGCGTTTCTCGAGTCTCGACTGACAATTTTGAATCACGATTTTTCGACCGGCAATTTTTGAATAGCTATTTTAGTACAACAGCGAAAAACGAAGTAGAAGCAAAAGAAGGAAGACGACTATGAATAATTTAATCTGAAATACTAATGATTAAAACCCACACGCAATCTCAGACTGGCATACAACCTGCCCTCCCATCTGCGCCACTCTTCCCATAATTCAAACCGCGTTTCTTTCCCTGTAAGTTCTTTTATCTCTCTCTAGATTTTAATTTGTTGGATTTCGTTCTTTGTTATGGCTCTTCCGGTGTAACCTACGTTCTGAGATGAATTTGATCTGTTTATATTTTAATTAGTCTTGTGGAAGAGTATTATGTCGCTTCTGGGCGATGATTTGTTTTTTCCTCGATCCTAGATGAATCCGGGGCTATGAAGCTCCATCCTTGCAATGAATATAGGGTTTCGGAATTTACTGACCTCTTTAATACTATAGGTTTTGAGTGCACAGTATTTTTTTCATTGATCTGATATAAATTGTAACGAATTTTAAATTTGTAGAAACCTGCCCCTGTTTTATTCGTTTATTTTTAAGTTGCCACCTGCAAATTGGGGATTTCTTCCTACTGTTTCGAGCGTGTAATTCTATTCTTCTGGGAATAATTGGCATTGTATTGAGGATTAAGAATCTGATGTTTGGTTTTTGAGCTTGCAGTGGTAAAAGTGTGCTTCTTTTTGCGCGTGTCCCGTTCTCTTCTCCAGTCCGATATTGACATACATATCTATACTATATGGAGGTTAAGCTATGGAACGACAAGCGCGAAAGGGAGATGTATGACAATTTCGCTGAGCTCTTTGCGATTATAAAGGCAACCGAGAAGCTTGAGAAAGCTTATGTGCGGGACGTGATATCTCCAGCGGAGTATGAGGTTGAATGCCAAAAGTTGATCGCCCATTTCAAAACGCTGTCTTCCACGTTGAAAGACATTGTGCCTAGCATTGAGAGGTTTCACGATACTTACAAGATGGATTGTCCTGCAGCCATAAACCGCCTCGTGACATCTGGTGTTCCTGCAACCGTTGAGCACAGGGCGGCTGCTGCCACAACCCATTCTACATCGGCTGCCATTGTGGCCGAATGCGTGCAGAATTTTATCACTGCTATGGACTCCTTGAAACTAAACATGGTTGCTGTTGATCAGGTCCACCCGCTGTTGTCTGATCTCTCTGCTTCTCTCAATAAGCTTTCTATATTGCCACATAATTTTGAGGGGAAGACAAAGATGCAGGATTGGATTGCCAGGTTATCGAAAATGGGTGCAGCAGATGAGCTTACTGAGCAGCAGGCTCGGCAGCTGCACTTCGACCTGGAATCATCTTACAACTCATTCATGGCGGCACTGCCAACTGCAGGGACATAGTTGTTTTGCTGGACAAGGTTGTACAGAATGGATACACTTGTAGGCAGGGTAATGTAAGCTATTCAGATTTCACCATTTTTTGTGTTAGTTTCATGGAAACGATGTAAGTGCTGTAATTTCTTGAGTGGTCCTAAACCATTTAATGATGTTTGTTTCTTGTGTGACTAGGTATGAAGGTTGTACCTGCTGAAATTGCTTGAATGGTCCTAAACCTTTTGAATTGATGTTGTGTTGTTTGTTTCTGGTAAAGTTGTATTCTATCTTGAAGAAATCTTAGAGCAACCACTACGCGTCCCGCGACTGTCCCGCGTTTCGTTCTGGAGGGACGGAACCGCCACGGGACGCGTTGCAGCGAGGCGTTCCGTCCCCAGCCCGTCTCCATGCCGTCCCGTAGCCCGCGACCACGCGACGCGGGACGCGACGTCTCGCCACGCGCCGAGGCGAGCTCCCAGGGCATGCGTGACGCCCACTCGCCGGCCCGCGAGTGGGCGTCGTCATGCTGACACAAAAAAATGAATTTTTTTAAAAAATATTTTTTATTTATAAAAATTGTTTTTTATATTTAAAAACAATTTTTACAAATAAATGAATACAATAAATTCGTATTAACCCATATATATTTGATGTGCTTGCGAATTTATGAAACTCATTCTTGGTTGTCTCTCTTTTATAGAGACATTCTTGAATGTTTTATGTTCCACTTTCAATGTGGGACAAACTCATTCTTGGGCGTCTCTCTCTTTTATAGAGACATCATTGAATATTTTATGTTCCACTTTTAATGTGGGACAACTCATTCTTGGTTGTCTCTCTTTTATAGAGACATCCTTGAATGTTTTATGTTCCACTTTCGATGTGGGACAAAATCATTCTTAGTTGTTTCTCTTTTATAGAGACATCCTTGAATGTTTTATGTTCCATTTTCGATGTGGAACAAATTCATTCTTGGTTGTCTCTGTTTTATTGAGACATCCTTGAATGTTTTATGTTCCACTTTCGATGTGGGACAAACTCATTCTTAGTTGTTTCTCTTTTATAGAGACATCCTTGAATGTTTTATGTTCCATTTTCGATGTGGAACAAATTCATTCTTGGTTGTCTCTGTTTTATTGAGACATCCTTGAATGTTTTATTTTCCACTTTCGATGTGGGACAAACTCATTCTTGGGTCTCTCTTTTATAGAGACATCCTTGAATGTTTTATGTTCCACTCTCGATGTGAGACAAACTCATTCTTGGTTGTCTCTATAAAATTGTATTTTAAATTATGTCATTTTTATTTTTTTTAGGATTTTAATTATGTCTTTTTCTATTTTTTTGAATTTCAAGTTGTAATGTTATTTTATTTTTAATGAAGTGTGGTTTTTATGAATTAAATTTGTTGGAGAAAAAAAATAAAAAAATGAAATTGAATGAATAGTAATTTAAGGGACGGTTAAGGGATGAAGCATTGCAGGTTCCATCCCTTAGTTAAGGGATGAAGTAAAAAAGTACAGTGGGGGCCCTCAAATAGTAGTTTAAGGGACGGTTAAGGAACGGTATAGAGACATCGTAGTGGATGGCCTTAGTATGTGACATCGCATGTTCAAAATTTGTACGAACTTTAATCTGTTAGGTGGCAGTTATTTGAAGTGATTTTGGACATGCAATTATGTAGCATGAGTTTGAAACATAGAGGAGGCATTTCTGCATTTGTTTGTTTGCACATTTCTTTAGAGAATACAAGAAATATTTTGTGTGAAATTGATTTTATTTACGTATGCGTCTTTAAGGTACCCAAGCTATCTGACTTTTGGGGCCGTTTGATAGCTATGTCATGTTTCGACTAGTCATGATACAATTCATGATAGTTGTCATAGTTTCAATTAGTTAATTTATACATTTTGGGTGTTTGGCAGATTAAGATAATTGTGAGTCATCTTATTTAAGTGTTTAGTGCAATAAGACACAGACAAGAATTAAAATTATGATTTTCAAAATTATCCTTACTTAAGTTCAATTAATTACTAAACTATCCTTATTTTGCCCTAATAATTTCAATCTAGAATTACTACTCTGTCGATTCTATGTGAAAAGTGTTCACTCGTGGATTGTGCTTTTGGACGATAAGTAGTTGTAGGTTGACAATGTTGCAGCATATTATTTACATGTTTTTGTTCATTATCCCAAATATTAATTCTGCACTAAAATTTTTAAAAAGTTTGCCTTATAAATTATAAAAAACTCTTTACCAAATGCACGCTCTTTAATAAAGAAAAAAACATACGTATAATAAGTACTCCATATGAAATTCTATGTATAAGCATTGATTAGTTTGGACTATTTTTTGTATGTGCATATTTTATCAAAGCGCCAAATTTTGTATGTGCTAATTTTTTGAAGTTTAAATCGTTTGAGGATTGAATAAATTGTAAATTTTTTAATAAAAAAGGACGGTCTTCCAAAAGCAATTTTTTTCAAGTATTATGTAATTATAAGTAGAAGATAATTATGAAATTATATGTATAATATAATATAATGTAAAGAAAGTGAGAACAACAAATTCACCTTAACAAAAACCATAAAATGATGGAGGCGTTTAAGTTTGTTCTAGGTTAGAAAATTTGACGGGTAAAATTGTTCTTGCAAAAATTAACTAGGTATCCCATATATGTAACTAGGGGTGTCAAAATGGATATCGGGAATTGGATACCCAATATCCGAACCAGAAATATCGGGTAATTGGATATCCGATTTTTTGAGTTTCGGGATCAGGTTCGGGTATAGGATTTTTGGATTATCGGGTATCGGATAACCCGATACCCGATCGGGTATATCCAAATTACCCGAATTATCCAATTTTTTATATTTTATTTTTAAATTTAATAAATAATGTATTTATTCTAATATTTAAAAATTAAATAATTAAATGTACTCCCAAAATCCTTCACTCTTAAGTCATATTTTGGGTTAATGTATGAATTGTGATGTTTATTATGGATGAATAAGGGGTGTTATAACTTATGAAGTTTTTATTTCTAAAAATTTGTAGTAGTTTTTTTCTCTAAAATTCGAATTACTTTAAGTTTGTATCAAATTCGAACTACAAGTTTGTATTTTTAAAAGTTTGTAGCTAATTTTCTTAAAGAAATAATTAAATTAAATTAAATAAAAATCCAAAATCGGGATTGGATACCCTATTTTTTGGGATTGGATACCCGAGTCGGGTATCAGAGTACCCAAAATCATTTTCGGATCGGGTATTAGATTTTGGAAAATTTGGGATCGGGTACCCGAAATTTTTGGATCGGGTATCCATGGGTACCTGATTTGACAGGCCTATATGTAACATAGCAAAATGGGCGGTTACATATATTATTGAAACATAGGTTTTTCAGTGGGTATCGTGCGGGCCGAATACAAAACACGGGCTATTAAGATTGGTAACATAGCTACCAAACGCACAAATAAGCCCAGATAAATTCTCTTATCTAGCCTAACATAGCTACAGGCCCCAAGTATTTACAAACGGTACATATCCTATAAGAAAGTGGTAAGCTCCCCACCAGATTTTTGCTGTTGATGCTTAAAGACAGTCTCTATATCCTTATCGCCACGGCCGCTGCAGTTAACTACTACCTTGGTGCCACTCGGCAAGGTGGAGCACAGTTTTCCAAGATGTGCGAGTGCGTGCGATGCCTCCAGCGCTGGACATATACCTTCTAATCGGCACAATAATGCATACGCTGCAATACACACAGTTACACAGATGTATCGTCAAACTCTACTTAAAGTTAAAATATATACTGCAAAAATAGGCAATCACCATCAAGAGCTTCTTCATCTGTAGCGGTGTGAATCTCTGCACGTCCGATGTCTCTCAGAAAGCTTAGCTCCGGGCTGACTCCGGGATATTCTAACCTGCACTTACAAAAATCCAATTACTATAAGATTATGCATTCATAAAACCATTCATTTTGATATTCAAATGAATGATTACTTACCCAACACCAACGGAATGTGGGCCAACAATCTGGCCTTCATCATCTTGCAACAAATAGGTCATGGCCCCATGATACACTCCTATCTCTCCTTTAGCAAGAGTAGCAGAGTGTGTCCCTCCATCTATGTTAGTCCCGGCCGCCTCCACTCCGATCAACCGGACATCCTCGTCCCTCACAAACTCGTGAAACAATCCGAGAGCATTCGAACCACTCCCCACACAAGCCACCAATACATCAGGCTTCCCACCCCACTTCTCCATAGCCTGTTTCCTCGTCTCTTTTCCAATAACCGACTGGAACTCCCGTACCATGGCCGGGCACGGGTGTGGCCCCACCGCCGTCCCGGCTAAGTAGTACTTCCTCTCCAAATCTCCTACCCACTCACGTATCGCCTCCGACGTCGCGTCCTTGAACGAGCCTTTAATAGATTTCACCTGTAATCATATGTATTTACCATAAATATTTGTATATATATATATATACATACAAGTGAAGTGCATTATTATAGTACTATTAGATTAGCACCTGCGCTCCAAGAAGCTTCATCAAGCGAACGTTGTGGGACTGCCTCGCCACATCAACGTCTCCCATAATTATGGTACACTCCATATCGAGCTTGGCGCAGGCGGCGGCCGTGGCGACGCCGTGCTGGCCAGCGCCTGTGGCAGCAACGATGCTGCGCCGGCCCATGCGCTTGGCGAGCATGGCCTGAGCAATGGCGTTGTTGATTTTGTGAGCTCCGCCGTGGTTGAGGTCTTCTCTCTTGAGGTAAATCTCAGGGCCTTCTCCGCGGCTGTTCTTGTAATGATCGGTGAGCCTTTGAGCGAAGTATAGTGGCGTTTCGCGGCCAACGTAATCTCTCAGTGCAGTCGCAAGCTCGCCCTATATAATCAACATAGTTTTTTACTAACCAAAAATATGTATAACATGTATCGAACTAGAAAAAAGGTGAGCATATATATGAACCTGAAAGTGGGGATCATTCAGGCAAAAACTGAACTCAGACAGCAGCATGTTGAGACAGGTGATTAGTGTTTCAGGCACAAAGACGCCTCCAAACCTGCCAAATTTGCCTGTCTTAAACAAGGACTCTTCTGTTTCATCTATTAGACGGAGAACATCTGTTTTCCATGTTTGAGTCCACGTATGCTGCGGGCTCATCACTGAGGTTACCTTGAAACCTCTGTGTGATGGCAATCTAAAACCGAGTGTAGTTGAATTATTTGGGTTTAGAGAGGGAAGAGAGATGGCGTGGTGAAGAGAGAGAGCTTGAAGATTCATGGTTTTACTAGTATGAAATGTGTTCAGCTGTAAATTGTTATGGTTCCATGGAAATATGGCTGTTTAATTTATAGAGGATGATTAGCTACAGCTAAAGTGACATATATCTGCATGTGTTGAACTTATCGTTTAAGGCATGTGGTGTAGACGAGTTAGTAACAGCATGAAAAATTAAAACGTGGGAATAGTGAAAAAGGATAACATATCACAGGGTTCGCATAGCCACATACTGCAATCACGATTACTCCCTCCGTCCCACATAATTTGAGACACTTTGACCAGACACGGGTTTTAAGAAATATAATGAAAAGTTAGTTGAAAAAGTTAGTGGAATGTGAGTCCCACTTTTATATATTAGTTTTATAATTAAATGTGAGTAGGAATGAGTTATTGGAATGTGAGGTCCACTAACAAAAATGGTAAAAGTGAAATGAGTCAAATTATGTGGGACGACCCAAAATAGAAAACTGGGTCAAATTATGTGGGACGGAGGGAGTATTTTTTAAGAAAGGTTTAATAATTGCATGAAAGGGGCCCCACACCACACACCACACATATTGAACATACCAGAAAAATTATTATCATACTGAATTAATTAAATTAGTCTGATTAATTAGACTGATAGTTAAATCATTAATTTGACTAATTAACATTTCACCGTTAAAATAAAAGGTTAATTTTGGATCAAAACATATTATTTGGGACCAAAAGATTACAAACGACACAAAATTTAGACTTTGGTCAATTAAATTAGGTAGAATTTCTCAATCTTTAAAGCATGTCATAAAACATTCTTAACGTTGTCAACACACGTCCCGTCAGACATAAAGCATGTCACTTTTATCAACTTGTAGCTTAACTATAATTAATTTAATTTATAGTCTATCGCTCATGTTGGAAACGTGTATAAGAGCATCCCATCGCTGCTCGATGGGGCGGACGGCGTCCGTGCCGACGGCGCGACACACTCGTGTTCGCCTATGTGCTCGCGCCGACGGCACGGCGCTGCTCAATAAAAAGAGCACGTCCGTGCCGTTGAGCAGGTCGACTTGGTAGCCTCCTATTGGCCAACGGCAATGTCGTTGGCTTTTCTATATTTTGTAAAATTTTAATTTAAAAAATCATTTTTAAATAAAAAAATAGTTGCCCACTTCCCAATAAATTATATCCGTTTTCTCTCCACTTTACTTTTTTTTCATTTTTTTTTTCTCCCAAAATTCACATTTTTCATCTATAAATACCCCAATTTCCACACAAAAAATTTCACACCACACTATACAATTATCATCTAAATTCTCTCATCAATTCCAATCTTTCACTCTTGCAAAAAAATGTCCTGCTCGGCGATCACTCCTCCGACTGCAGCAGATAGAACCACGAATGGTTCAACTTAACACCATTCTCTCATCCAGATACGAAATTCTCGGCCCCTCCTCAAACTCAAGGTTCTCAAATTCCGGGTGGTTATCGGCCTTATCCGGTGGACGAGCAAGATGCCACCGATGGGCAATACAGGTGGATCAGGGGCTCCCAAACTCCGGAGGACAACCCCAGCACTCCTCCTCCTCGTACTCGTAGTGTTCCTACTCATAGTCGTGGCGGTGACGTTCACGTCCGCACCGCGTACACTCCGCCTGAGATGGAGAAGATGTTCACAGCCTATTTCGAAATATCCGAAGATCCGGAAACTGGCACGAACCAAACCGGGGAGAGGTTTTGGTGGCGCGTCTGTCGCCGGTACAATGCCAACCGACTGGAGGGAACCATCGAGCGCAACGAAAGTATGGTGCGCAATGCCATCTTCAGAGCCAACAAAGAAATCCAAAAGCTCCATGGGTATTACCTCCAGGAACAGCGGTCGGCGCGGAGCGGCATGAGCGAGGCCGACATCATCACGGCCACCATGTCGACCTACCATTCCAAGCATTACAAACCATTCAAGCACCTCGGTGCTTGGCAGCAGGTGCTTAGAAATCCGAAGTATATGGGGCTTATCATCCTCCTCCAGCTCCTCTAGCAAACAGTCGAGTTCGTTATCCCTATCCGACGACGGCTCCGATGAGGTGGCTAGCCAGCTTGCCGGAGCTAACTTGGGTAGCCTCGACGCCGGCACGAGCAGTTCCCAACGCCGGCCGCAAGGAAGGAAGAAGGCGACGGCCAACCGCCGTCGCGCCGAGACTCCATCCGTCCCCGCTCACGCTCCCGCTCCCTTTGTGCCACCTCAACCCCCCACCAACTCGTTGTGGACCCTTTTGGCTCAACTCAATTTGGCCGATAGGTCTCGGATGACTCCCGAGCAACTTGATTCACATTTGACAATGATACGGGGTCTCCGAAAAATATTGGGAATAAGGCCAGAGGACTAGTCTTCCACGGGGGTATTTTTAATTATGTAATTTTTAATTTATAGGATTTTAATTATGTAATTTTTATTTTTTAGAATTTTAATTATGTAATTTTTAATTTTTAGGACTTAATTATGTATTTTTTAATTTTTAGGATTTTAATTATGTACTTTTTTTTATTTTTTTGTAATTTGCAATAGTATTCCGGGTATTTTTAATGCATTTTAATATTGTGGAAATGTTTTTATTTAAATTGAATAATAGAATGGTGGGACCCTTGAGCATGTCCTTGCGGAAGAGCATGGATGTGGGTGTTGTGCTCTTGGGGAAGAGCAGAGAATAAAAAATGAATAAAAGTGGGTCTGGCCTACTTCCATGCTCTCGCCTAAGAGCATGGATGGGGATGCTCTAAGGTGGCTTTATTTGAAGTGAAAAGTCCATTCTTCCCGGAAATGGACGTAGTTTAATTAATAATTTGAGCATCACATGAATAGCATCGGACTAGCAATAGTCTAGCAAAAAACTATTCCTGCCACATCATTATGTCCTTTCCATAGCCTAGCCACTGCCCTAGCAATAGCCTAGCCAATGCCCTAGTCCAATAAATAAATAAACAAATACGATTTACTTCATTTTAATTGTTGGTGTTTATCAAATATTAAAAAATACAGTGCAATGAGTTGTAAATATAGAGTATAAATAAACAAAATAAAAAAATAAAAATAAAATTCGGCTAGCAGATCGCTCGTCGCACAATAGGCGGCCAGGGATCGGCTAGCCGGTTAGTCCACGTCCGACCTCTCGTCCGCTCCGCACTCATCCTTAACGTTAGCCGATTGCAATAGTGGACAAACCGCCCGTCCTAACCGCTAGGGCGAGCGCTAGTCCATATTGTGGGTGCTCTTAGTAATTAGTATAATTAGTACTCCCTCCGTTCACTCATAGTTAGGGCGAAACTTTTCAGCACGGAGTTTTAGAAATGAATGTTGAGTGTGTTAAATAAATAGATAAAAAAAAGTAAGAAAGAAAAAAATATAGAGAGAATAAAGTAAAAAGTGAATAAAGTAAAGAGAATAGAGTAAGAGAAAGTAAAATAAGAAAGAAAAAAGTTAATATATATGGAAATGACTCAACTACAAGGAAACTTTCCGAAATGGAAAAATGACTCAACTACAAGGAAACGGAAGGAGTATTGGATTCCTATGATAATTATATTGGGCTGCCACAACTAAATTATAGATAAATATTTTTCCATAATTGTACTCCGTATTATATAGCTCAGCGGCTAGGGTGGGCGCTAGTCCACTATCATGAATGCTCTTAATAATTTAGTAGTACTATAATTATTATCAGATTCCAATGATAATTATAGATAAATATTTTTCCATGATTGTACTCCGTATTATATAGCTCAGCCCATCACACCAATTTTAGTGAAAAGGGTCGTACTTGACACTATGAATCTAAGAATACAAAATCGTAGGAGTGTTTATTTATTTGTTCAGTCGTGGTCTCGTGGAAATGAGAAAATGAGGATTGAACTATTTAAGGCCATTTTTAAAATAACAAAGTGAAGAAAATAATAGAATGTTGGAGTATATAATATGATCACTAATTTCAATTTATTCATTAGTTTGATATACTAGTACTATCTTTTAAGAGTTATCATTCCAATTGAAATCATTATTCATATTTCTGAGGAAATAATACTCATTTTACCTACAATGATATTAGTCATTTCATTTCATTTCATTCATAATTCGTCTTATTCTAGGTATCATTAATCACATAAGGAGTATAACCTTTCTTTATCATTTCGGATTGTCCACTAAAATTAGACTAACTTGGACAGAGTCCCGCCGTGTTCAAAGAAATGGGCGATATGTCCATGCGTATCACAACTTTTAGGAATGGAGGTGCCGACTCTGGGCCGAGAATATTGAACTCAGCCACCGAAACAATTCGGAAATTTGTGATTTGGCCAAAATATGTCGCAGATGTGCCTGGATGTGTTTACCTGAGTTGATCCATCCAACAACAACTGCAACTGCAACTGCAACTGCAGCGTCGACTTCGTCAGTTCAATTCCACGTCCTAGAGCAAGGAGCTCTGCTTCTAGAGCCGAAGAACTGATGTAACGCTCCACTTTTCGAACCCTAAAGTACATGTATTTAATGCTTTTGATATTGCGAGGTCCGCGAATTAATTATCGAGTAAAATTGTTGAATATGTGACGTGACTGCTCGAATAACTGGATACGGGGATAAATTAAAGGTTTTCGAAGAATTGATTATTTGTTATGAGAGCTAGAAATTATGAAATAAATTTCAATGCGAATTTAAATAATTTCCTTTCCGTGAGGAATATTTATTGGACTCAATTCCATGTTGGATCCGATAAATTAAATAAATAATATGAAAGTCCAGTCCGTGATAAATAAATTGTGTACTGCACAATTTAAAATAAATTACAATGGGCTATGAATTAAACTAAACTAATTAAAATAAACATCTTTGATTCCAATTTTTAATTAAAGAATCTGCGCAGATTTTCCTCCTCCGTGAAAAGATATTCCTCTTCCGTAATCTACAAATAAAATACCAAAAACCAATATAATTTCAGCTAAATCACGTTTAACCAAAAAAAAGGAAGAATTTGAAATTATATTCCCTAATCCCACGTTGAAACCGCTCCCACCTATCCCACAAATCTCTCCAATTTCTCAACCAAATCTTCTTCCTCTAAATTTCTGCTCCTCTATAATAATTGCTGCATCAATTCGTTCCTCCCATCCCTGCAGCAAACAGAGGAAAGTCTTCAAATTCCTACTCAAGGTATTGTTTAAACTCCATCACTGTCACACGTTTTTGGCTTTCTAAACCAACTCGTCAAACTCATTCGATCTTTTCCGGCAGAGACCGAGAACCAAACTCGACGGAGGGGGAAACTACCGTTCATTCGCTCACAATTTGCTCAAAATCCGTTCAAGGTATATGATCCCTTGTTCCTTCAATTTCAGTCACATTCTTTGCATATCGTGTAACCAATGCAACATACAACAACGATAACTAAATCGAACTGATAACTCGAACCAAACCGAGTCAGAGAAACGAACTTTAATTTCACGAAATCAACGTAAGAACTTAACTTGCGGGGTGGTTCGGGTTGGTTTCGGGGCTGCGCGGTGTCGCTTCGGAGGCTGCCGAAGAGTGAGTGACGGTGGACGAATTGGCCGCACCGTGAACCTCCTCCAGGCCAACGGACAGCAGCGACGGCAGCGGCTGGCGAAGGCTGACCGGCGAGACAGCAGGACCGTCGTGACAGCAGCGGCGACGTCGAGCGACGTCGGCGGCGAACCGGCTGACTGACGAGCAGCAGCGGCGTCGCGATTTCCGACCCAGCAGCAGCCGCATCATAATTTCGACGGTGAGTCGGAGGAGGCGTCGAGCATCTGCAATTTTGGGCGAGAGAGAAAGAAGAAGAGGGAGAGAGAAGAGAGAGAACCGAGAGTGAGAATGTGAGGATTTGATTTTGGGCCTTTGTGTTTTCAAAAGGGATTTGGGCCTTATAATTAATTTGGAGGATTTAAATAAGTTTGGGCTCCACTTATTTGGGTTTGGGGCTTTAAAATTTAATTTAAGAGATAAGGTGGAGAATTTGGGTTTTGTAAATAAATCTTTGGGTTTAATTAAGTTAATTTTGGGGATTAGATAATAAATTCACGGAGTAAATAGACGTACGAATAATTTGCCCCAAGTATAGAAATAAATAGTTTTGGCGAAGGAAAATTTTCGGTTGATTAATTCATGTGCTTGGGTAATCTTGAGATTTTAATTAGATATCAAGAGGGAAATTACGAGGAGCTAACGGAGTTATTAAGGGTGTAAGCGGCTGCCGAATAATCGAAAATCGAGATAAATAACTTCGCTTAGGACGCATGCATTTTATTGATCTAATCGGAAAGTATGTTGATATATGTATTATTTAAATTCTAAAGGTGAGACTTCGCAAGGGAATCGAGATTCCAAAGGGAAGGAAGTGTAGAGAATTAATCAATTGAGGTGGACTTTCTTTTAAATAAGGACAACGTCCTAAATATTTTATCGATGGAAATGAAACTGTATTTATCATGCTATGATTTGATTTTTACGTGCCTATCTGATGTGACATTATGCCACTATTATATAAATCGAATTCGGGTCCTTGTAGGGCCGCAAACCCTACTTGGGCTAGTGTACACCTATGGTAGATCGTGTGCTAGCGTACGGGGCTAGCCGGTCTAGTGGTTTGGTTTGTGGCCACATTCCAAGTCATGTATTGGCAGATATGGTAAACGACTATGGGAAATGACTGATCAGTCGATGTTTGAAATGAAAATGATTTTGAGTGCCTCGGGCATTTCTAAAGCTAAACCCCGAGGGTTACTTGTGAATGGCATGATAAATTACTCTTTATTGAAAATGTTTTCGGCATGAGCCACTGGGTATTCTTATAGTACTCAGCCCTGCATGTGTTTTCCCTATGTGCAAGTTTGTTGAGTTGTGTTTTGATCTGGTGTCTGCCTTTTGTGTGTAACTTTGCATTTTGCCTTACTTTGCATGTGTGATACTTGTATTGTGTGTCTCTTGTACCATGACTTGTGTCTTCTGGTGTGTGTTGTTGCGATTTACTGTGGTGTGCCTGCATTGATGTGTAATTGTTCAATGTGATAAAAGTGTGTTGACATGTACTGCTTGCCCTGCTGATCGTTTGGTTGTCTGGTAGCCAAGTGTTGTGTTGTTGTTTGTGTTCATTAGTTGGCATAGTGCCTAGTGTGCTATTACTTGTCTGTTTTGGTGTGTTTGTAGTTATCTTTGTTATGTGTGTTTGTATGTGCACATTTAACTGTGGCACTTCAATGTGTGCTGATACGTTAAAATGTGCAGAGTTATTATAAGATGCTGTGCTATTGTTGTATGCCAAAAATTGTGTGTTAACTTGAGACAGTAACTACCGTATATATCAGTGTACATAGTTGTGCAGCTATGCGTGATGTGTGGGTGTAAAGCAACACGTTTCTGCACAAACTAAATTGTTGTTAACCTAAATATTTTGAGTATACTGTGTGTATTTATGCATCATTCTACATGTGTTGGCTAGTGACAATGATGGTTAGCCTTTCAATTGTACATGCTAGTGTGGCTGTATGCTGTGCTTAAGAATATAATACCAAATGATTGGCCTTAGAATGTGTGCACTGCTTACATCAGTTTTAGTTCTTGTTGTGTGTGTATGATGTGCATAATACATTTAGTTTGTGTCAACTTAATATTAATTGTGTGTTTGTACATTTTTGAGTTTTTGTATATCATGTATTTTGTGATTGTTGTTGGTATTTTTTGAATGTGCATGTGTGTGCGATGTGCATGTTTAACTAGTGTCTATGTACATGTTGTAACACCCCGACTTTTTCTACTCTTTTTATTGTGTTCTTGAAAGGACCGTCGTTTGTACACTTGAAAATTTTTTCGACCTTGTTTCTTTTGTCGAGAGAATAATTTTACAATTTGGCTTTGGGCTATTAATTTTAAGAGTGTTGGGTCATCCAAATTTTCTTATTCTTTAACCAACTTAGCCAAACTCTACAATTTACATGTTGGGCCCAATTTCATCAAAGAACTTTAAGTTTCCAAGCCCAATTCATTTTATTTGGAAACCACACTTTGAAGCCCAATTAGAGATTAATGATTTCTATACATGCATCCTTTCCTCAACCCCACGACACCTTCCACTCTTCATCTTCCACCTTCCAACTCCCTCAATTAATCCTACAACCAAAAGACACCCCATTTAAACCTCCACCCTTTCACTTCTCTTCTCACTTTATACTTTACAACAAGAACAAAGAGAGAGAGGAGAAGAAACCGAGAGATGAGGGGAGAAGAAGAGTGAGGCAGCGGCGATGAGGAAGAGAAATGGCGACGTTAGAAGCGTGAGGGCTCCGGTTCAATCGAACGCAGCAACGTCAGTTCAGCGGCAACGATCCAGCAGTGGCGACGAACAGTGGCCCCCTTGCTGCGTTTTGAAACTGAAACGAAAGAACATATTTTTGAAGGAGAACTTATCTTTCGGGGTGGTTCGGAGTTGGTTCGGGGCTGTTCGGAGATGTTTCAGGGGCTGCCGTGTCGTTTCGAGGTTGAATCGGTGAGGAACGATGGCTGTCCGAACAGCAAACAGACAATGCAGTGGCTAATTGCGAATGACGGCGACGCTGCGAGACCTTCGACTGCACAGCAGCGACGACGCAGCAGCGCCGAGCGTCTGTGGTGGACACGGGTGACGAATCGGAGTCAGCAGCGGCGACGTCGGCGGCGTACAGGCTGACCAACGGGCAGTAGCCGACGACGACCGATCTGGACCGTGAGTTGCAGAGTTTACAGTGATGGAACAAAACGAATTGATAGAGAGATGAGTGATGGTGGTCGAAAGAGGAAAGGGAGCGACGGCGGAGCAGCAACGTTCGTACAGCAGCGTCTCCCGGCTCTGTGCAGCAGCCAACAACAGCAACAACGTGCAGCAACGGGCCGAACAGCGATGGCACCGCTCGTCTGCTCGACGAATTCCGAACAGTAAGTTTCGACACGTTTTTGACCGACCAAATGAACTCCGATTTGACCAATTCTTTTTTCTGAGTAAACTTCATGATGTCTTCTATGTTGTGTGTAAATTTCAACCCTTTTGGATTAAAGATGAATTTTTGATGAATTTTTGAAGTTAACTGCGCAACTCTGCCGAAAATATTTTCTCGACCAGTAGGTTACGTGGTTGTTTTGACTGACCTAAAAGGGGTATTTGGACATGAAATTTTAACTGGAAGTCCTTTGATGAGTCTTCTGTATTGTGGTAAAGTTTTAGCCCCAACGGAAGTCGGATGATTTTTAAATGATTTTTATAAAATCGTTGCGCAGTGCTGCCAGTTTTCAAATGAAATTATATATGTGATGAAGTGATAGGATATGCAAAGATGTATGTTATGATGTGATTTATGTGATTGGAAAATATGTTGATATATGTGCTATGTAAATTTTTAAAGGTGAAACATCGCAAGTGAATCGTGATCGCAAGGGAAAGAAAGTGTTTTCGGATTAAGCACTTGAGGTGGGCTTTTCTACCCTACTATTTTGTGGGTTATCTTTAATACGGACGCTGTTCCGGAAATGTTTATGGAGATGAACTGTTTGTCTTGCCAATGTTTTGTTTTGAAACCTATCTGAAGTGGTTTACCACATATGTTTAATCGAATTCGGGTCTGTTGGGCTGCGAACCCTCAGGCTAGTGTACACGAGATCGGGAGCCATCTGAGAGCAAGTTGGCCGGTCTAGTTGACCTGGGGTGTGGCCACGCCCCTTGTCACCCGTTGGATCAGATAGTGTATGATGGTGGGAATAAGGGTGGCAATATCTGAAAATGACTGCGCAGTCGAATTTATGAAATATGTTTTAGTGTACTTGGGTTATTTTCTTACACTTAAAACCCCAAGGTTACACTGATATGGCATGACAAACTATGTTTTTGGCGTGTGTCCACTGAGTGCAATAAGTACTCAGCCCTGCATATTGTTTTTCTTAATGTGCAGATTGAGCGGTGACGAGCGCGGTGGGTGTTGAGCATAAAAGTGAAGAATGTCTATCAAATGTCTAGAATGTCTAGAATATGTTGTGTCTTCATACATAGCATTATTCTACTCTCGAAATGCTTCCGCTGAATGTTGTTTCTTTTGAGTTTATGTATTGTTGGGATATTTTCATTTGGAGTTGTTAATTGTTGAAATGATACTCTGATTTTTTTTTGAGATATTCCCATTTGTTTCGAGCTATGGTCGATTTGTGTTGTTTCCCCTTTCTTTCCCGCTTCTTTAATCCTCCCCTAGTCGCGATCAACCGTGTTTTCTATCCTTAGAAAATGCGGGCGTGACAGAGTGGTATCAGAGCAATTTTTCTTTCCGCTCTGGACCCGAGAGTCTTTTTCAGTCTTAGTCTAGACTTGTTTCGCTAGACTAAAATAATAATGGTAATAATAATGATGATAATAATAATTATGCATTGAAGGCTCAACATCCCGACTCGTCACACTCAACCGAGAAAAAGGTAACATGCTTTATTTGAATGTTTTTATGAAAAAGTTTTGGAGAAAGGAAGACGAGAAAATTTTTGAGAAAGAAAGAGGAGAAAATTTTTATAAGAAGGAAGAAGTAGAGTCTTTCCGTGAGTGATTGGTTTCAAATTGAGAATAGTATTTTCTAATGTTTGAGAAAAGAGCAAGTTTTGAAGAGAAATTATGAGTTTGATTTCGAGTTTGAGTTTTAAAGTGTTTTTACTTTGGGATGTTAAAATGTTGTGTGTTATACTTGGTTATCTTTAAGTATGAATGATGATGAAGTATGTTGCGAACATAGAGTGCTTATGTTGTAGGCTAGTTATACGCGCGAACCGTAGTTTCGAGTTGAAATAACCTATCACTTTCCCGAGTGACGAAAATGAACGAGAATCTGGAAGTTTGGGGTGAACCCCTAAATTGTCAAGTCACGACGAGGCAAGGAGAGTGAGAGTGCGAATGGAGGCCGGTGAACCATGAAACTTTTCTTGGAATGGCGTGAAACGTTGGAGCAAGCTTGATGTGTGAACTATTCCCTACGTTTTCCCGGAACGACAAGAACAAAAAGAATACGAGAGGATTTCAAGAAGGGATGATGCGAAGTGCGGGATCTAATTTAATATAGTCTAATCTCGCGTAATTTATTAAAAGTGGCAGCGATGTGACTTTCAACTACAATATTAATTAAACGACATGAGGAAGCTGCTTGGAAATTTGAAAACCAGATGGTGGAGAAATTCTATACTCGAAGGACGTAAGTAAATTTCGGGACGAAATTTTTGTTAAGATGGGTAGATTGTAACACCCCGACTTTTTCTACTCTTTTTATTGTGTTCTTGAAAGGACCGTCGTTTGTACACTTGAAAATTTTTTCGACCTTGTTTCTTTTGTCGAGAGAATAATTTTTTACAATTTGGCTTTGGGCTATTAATTTTAAGAGTGTTGGGTCATCCAAATTTTCTTATTCTTTAACCAACTTAGCCAAACTCTACAATTTACATGTTGGGCCCAATTTCATCAAAGAACTTTAAGTTTCCAAGCCCAATTCATTTTATTTGGAAACCACACTTTGAAGCCCAATTAGAGATTAATGATTTCTATACATGCATCCTTTCCTCAACCCCACGACACCTTCCACTCTTCATCTTCCACCTTCCAACTCCCTCAATTAATCCTACAACCAAAAGACACCCCATTTAAACCTCCACCCTTTCACTTTTCTTCTCACTTTATACTTTACAACAAGAACAAAGAGAGAGAGGAGAAGAAGAACCGAGAGATGAGGGGAGAAGAAGAGTGAGGCAGCGGCGATGAGGAAGAGAAATGGCGACGTTAGAAGCGTGAGGGCTCCGGTTCAATCGAACGCAGCAACGTCAGTTCAGCGGCAACGATCCAGCAGTGGCGACGAACAGTGGCCCCCTTGCTGCGTTTTGAAAACTGAAACGAAAGAACATATTTTTGAAGGAGAACTTATCTTTCGGGGCGGTTCGGAGTTGGTTCGGGGCTGTTCGGAGATGTTTCAGGGGCTGCCGTGTCGTTTCGAGGTTGAATCGGTGAGGAACGATGGCTGTCCGAACAGCAAACAGACAATGCAGTGGCTAATTGCGAATGACGGCGACGCTGCGAGACCTTCGACTGCACAGCAGCGACGACGCAGCAGCGCCGAGCGTCTGTGGTGGACACGGGTGACGAATCGGAGTCAGCAGCGGCGACGTCGGCGGCGTACAGGCTGACCAACGGGCAGTAGCCGACGACGACCGATCTGGACCGTGAGTTGCAGAGTTTACAGTGATGGAACAAAACGAATTGATAGAGAGATGAGTGATGGTGGTCGAAAGAGGAAAGGGAGCGACGGCGGAGCAGCAACGTTCGTACAGCAGCGTCTCCCGGCTCTGTGCAGCAGCCAACAACAGCAACAACGTGCAGCAACGGGCCGAACAGCGATGGCACCGCTCGTCTGCTCGACGAATTCCGAACAGTAAGTTTCGACACGTTTTTGACCGACCAAATGAACTCCGATTTGACCAATTCTTTTTTCTGAGTAAACTTCATGATGTCTTCTATGTTGTGTGTAAATTTCAACCCTTTTGGATTAAAGATGAATTTTTGATGAATTTTTGAAGTTAACTGCGCAACTCTGCCGAAAATATTTTCTCGACCAGTAGGTTACGTGGTTGTTTTGACTGACCTAAAAGGGGTATTTGGACATGAAATTTTAACTGGAAGTCCTTTGATGAGTCTTCTGTATTGTGGTAAAGTTTTAGCCCCAACGGAAGTCGGATGATTTTTAAATGATTTTTATAAAATCGTTGCGCAGTGCTGCCAGTTTTCAAATGAAATTATATATGTGATGAAGTGATAGGATATGCAAAGATGTATGTTATGATGTGATTTATGTGATTGGAAAATATGTTGATATATGTGCTATGTAAATTTTTAAAGGTGAAACATCGCAAGTGAATCGTGATCGCAAGGGAAAGAAAGTGTTTTCGGATTAAGCACTTGAGGTGGGCTTTTCTACCCTACTATTTTGTGGGTTATCTTTAATACGGACGCTGTTCCGGAAATGTTTATGGAGATGAACTGTTTGTCTTGCCAACTGTTTTGTTTTGAAACCTATCTGAAGTGGTTTACCACATATGTTTAATCGAATTCGGGTCTGTTGGGCTGCGAACCCTCAGGCTAGTGTACACGAGATCGGGAGCCATCTGAGAGCAAGTTGGCCGGTCTAGTTGACCTGGGGTGTGGCCACGCCCCTTGTCACCCGTTGGATCAGATAGTGTATGATGGTGGGAATAAGGGTGGCAATATCTGAAAATGACTGCGCAGTCGAATTTATGAAATATGTTTTAGTGTACTTGGGTTATTTTCTTACACTTAAAACCCCAAGGTTACACTGATATGGCATGACAAACTATGTTTTTGGCGTGTGTCCACTGAGTGCAATAAGTACTCAGCCCTGCATATTGTTTTTCTTAATGTGCAGATTGAGCGGTGACGAGCGCGGTGGGTGTTGAGCATAAAAGTGAAGAATGTCTATCAAATGTCTAGAATGTCTAGAATATGTTGTGTCTTCATACATAGCATTATTCTACTCTCGAAATGCTTCCGCTGAATGTTGTTTCTTTTGAGTTTATGTATTGTTGGGATATTTTCATTTGGAGTTGTCAATTGTTGAAATGATACTCTGATTTTTTTTTTGAGATATTCCCATTTGTTTCGAGCTATGGTCGATTTGTGTTGTTTCCCCTTTCTTTCCCGCTTCTTTAATCCTCCCCTAGTCGCGATCAACCGTGTTTTCTATCCTTAGAAAATGCCACTCTGTCACGCCCGCATTTCCTAAGGATAGGAAGTACGGTGGACCGCGACTAGGGGAGGAACAAAGAAGCGGGGAAGAAAGGGGAGAACAAGATTATTTGACCCAAAAACATTTATTAAAAAAAAGTTCACTTCAAAACATTGTACTAAGGTTAAAGTAAACAGAGTTTAAATAAAAACATTGTATCGGATTACAAAGCAGCGGAAAAGACCAAGAGACAGATGATGCCGGGTATGGCGACACGACACCATCCAAAAGACAAAGTAAAACACTGATTTGGCTTTCACTGCTCAACACCCACCGCACTCGTCACCGCTCAACCTGCACATAGGGAAAACACATGCAGGGCTGAGTACTTGATGTACTCAGTGAACAAATGCCAAAATAATTTAATAAAAACAGTTATATCATGCCATCATTGAGTGACCTCGGGGATTTAACTTGAAAAGGCCCGAGACACTAAAAATATCTCAAACACAAACTTTCAACTCATCCTCAAATCCTTTTTTCCTCATCATTTCAAAACACAACCATTTCTCCTTGATTTATTTAAGAAACTGCCATATCTGTTCTTTAGGGTACCGTGTAAGGGGCCACTTTCCACTAGCACGAAAACCGGCCAACCCGTTCGATGACTCACAGTCCTCATCGTGTACACTAGCCCGAGCAGGGACGCACCCTTGCTAGGACCCGAATTCGATTAAACTCATAGTAGGGACTCACTCCCCACTACATAATCATCAACATCAACATCAATCTCATCAACATCAATCTCATCAACATCAACCTCGTCAACATCAACAACATACTGTGAAACGAGATTTGTGGCCGCAAACTCGATCACTAGACCGGCCGACCCAAAAGACAGCTCACGATCCCCATTGGTGTACACTAGCCTGAGTAGGGACTCACTCCCTAGTCAGACCCGAATTCGATTTCAATAGGTCTAGTAGGGACAATTCCCTTGCTAAACAAACAGATATGCATTTCTCAAAACAAAAACATGGCATGATATTCCCTTTGCAAACTTTATTTTCCTAAAAAACGTATTTGAAACATAAATCATTTTTCTGCATAGGTCGAGCATCATCTTACATCATATCAACAAGTCAAGCAATTCACAACCACTCAAAAAGCTATACAGCGCAACACATGACAATCACTTTCACTTTAAGCACATAAATCACATAATCATGTAATAATCGCAATCAAAGACATTTCGTCACATATAATGATGCTCGAATCAATATATTAAAACTAAAGCTCTTGAAAGTATTTAGTTCGAAAGCCCACCTCGTTCGTTTAAAGCTTTAACTTGTGTTCCATTCCGTCCTCGAAAAGCGTGTATGAAGTCACCTGTTGATTTAATATTCTGCGGCCCAAATCTTCCATTTAATTAGTTGGCCCGGACTCAAGTTAACTCCAATCCAATCTCCTTTCTTTTCAATCCCATTGAATTGCCTCAACACCAAATACTTATGTTGCAGCCCACAATTTATATTACTCCAGGCCCAAATAAAATTAGTATAGTAGCCCAAACAAAGGAATGGTACAACAGCCCAAAAGCAAAATGAGTAAACTCATTTTGTATAGTGAGAAGCAACGAGCCCCTTCATTATCCTCTTCCCCAAATTCATCTCTCCCCCCCAAATCTGGCATCTCCATCAATCTATCACAAATTGAGTGCAACACCTTTCTCTCTATCTCGATCCCTCCGTTCTCGGCCTCCCTCTCACTAATTCTCTCTCTCTTCGTCCAAATTGAAGGAACTCACTCCCGTCGATCCCGGCGTCTGCCGCCTCTCCATCTCCGACTTCAATTCTCCGCCGGGTGTCCGCCGGAAGAGGACGCTGCTGTCGCGCCTCTGCTCCGTCGCCGCCGGGAAGAGCTTCTGCTGGCTGCGTCATCTACACAGCCGTCCAGCCGAGCCGCCGCTGCTGTCGGAATCGCGTCGCCGCTGCTCCGTCGTCATTCAATCAGTTTCCATAATTTTTCACCATTTCATTCATTCAATACCAAAGAAACAGAGAAGTCGAGAGTGCAAAGAAGAGTTTACCAAAGAATTGAGGAATCAGGAAAAGAAAACAAAATTGAGGGAGAAATAGGGGACCACGCCGTTCAGCGTTGAACTCAGTGGCAGCCTCAGTGGCTGCAGCGGGGCGGCAACGATCCAGCAGCGGTGGCGGTGATGTTTCGGGGCGGAGCAGTGGCTACAGCGGCTCCTCCCGGCGGCGGCATCTCATAGTTTGTTTGTTGTTGGTATTTTTTGAATGTGCATGTGTGTGCGATGTGCATGTTTAACTAGTGTCTATGTACATGTATAGTTTGTTTGATTTGTGTGTGTGTGTGTGTTATATATGTATAGTGTTTACTTTTGCAGGTGTACCAAACTGTCACGACAGCCCTTTAGGGTTAATAAATACGGGCGATCGTGATTAAAAGAATTTAATAAACAGACGAAAAAGATTAGGATTTCAACACAAGTTGGACCAGCTATTAATATCTAATTAAATAACCAAAAGGTTAGCATTATCCAACAAGAAATTCGGAAAATCCATTATCCTAACAATTAAAGTTGTCGGCCCAAATAAAACATGAATAAACGAAAAGTCACAGCGGAAACGACCAAGAGAAGGAGTGACGTCATGTGTGAAGACATAACGACACTCATGGTTCAAAGACAACATTAAAATCTTAAATTCACTTGCTCAACACCACCACGTCCTCGTCGCCGTTCAACCTGCACATAGGGAAAACACATGCAGGGTTGAGTACTATAAGAATACCCAGTGGCTCATGCCGAAAACATTTTCAATAAAGAGTAATTTATCATGCCATTCACAAGTAACCCTTGGGGTTTAGCTTTAGAAATGCCCGAGGCACTCAAAATCATTTCCATTTCAAACATCGACTGATCAGTCATTTTCCCATAGACGTTTACCATATCTGCCAATACATGACTTGGAATGTGGCCACAAACCAAGCCACTAGACCGGCCAGCCCGTACGCTAGCACACGATCTACCATAGGTGTACACTAGCCCAAGTAGGGTTTGCGGCCCTACAAGGACCCGAATTCGATTTATATAATAGTGGCATAATGCCACATCAGATAGGCACGTAAAAATCAAATCATAGCATGATAAATACAGTTTCATTTCCATCGATAAAATATTTAGGACGTTGTCCTTATTTAAAAGAAAGCCCACCTCAATTGATTAATTCTCTACACTTCATTCCCTTTGGTATCTCGATTTCCTTGCGAAGTCTCACCTTTAGAATTTAAATAATACATATATCAACATACTTTCCAATTAGATCAATAAAATGCATGCGTCCTAAGCGAAGTTATTTATCTCGGTTTTTCGATTATTCGGCGGCCGCTTACACCCTTAATTCCTCCGTTAGCTCCTCGTAATTTCCCTCTTGATATCTAATTAAAATCTCAAGATTACCCAAGCACATGAATTAATCAACGGAAAATTTTCCTTCGCCAAAACTATTTATTTCTATACTTGGGGTAAATTATTCGTACATCTATTTACTCCGTGAATTTATTATCTAATCCCCAAAATTAACTTAATTAAACCCAAAGATTTATTTACAAAACCCAAATTCTCCACCTTATCTCTTAAATTAAATTTTAAAGCCCCAAACCCAAATAAGTGGTGCCCAAACTTATTTAAATCCTCCAAATTAATTATAAGGCCCAAATCCCTTTTGAAAACACAAAGGCCCAAAATCAAATCCTCACATTCTCACTCTCGGTTCTCTCTCTTCTCTCTCCCTCTTCTTTCTCTCTCGCCCAAAATTGCAGATGCTCGACGCCTCCTCCGACTCACCGTCGAAATTATGATGCGGCTGCTGCTGGGTCGGAAATCGCGACGCCGCTGCTGCTCGTCAGTCAGCCGGTTCGCCGCCGACGTCGCTCGACGTCGCCGCTGCTGTCACGACGGTCCTGCTGTCTCGCCGGTCAGCCTTCGCCAGCTTCGCCAGCCGCTGCCGTCGCTGCTGTCCGTTGGCCTGGAGGAGGTTCACGGTGCGGCCAATTCGTCCACCGTCACTCACTCTTCGGCAGCCTCCGAAGCGACACCGCGCAGCCCCGAAACCAACCCGAACCACCCCGCAAGTTAAGTTCTTACGTTGATTTCGTGAAATTAAAGTTCGTTTCTCTGACTCGGTTTGGTTCGAGTTATCAGTTCGATTTAGTTATCGTTGTTGTATGTTGCATTGGTTACACGATATGCAAAGAATGTGACTGAAATTGAAGGAACAAGGGATCATATACCTTGAACGGATTTTGAGCAAATTGTGAGCGAATGAACGGTAGTTTCCCCCTGCGTCGAGTTGGGTTCTCGGTCTCTGTCGGAAAAGATCGAATGAGTTTGACGAGTTGGTTTAGAAAGCCAAAAACGTGTAACAGTGATGGAGTTTAAACAATACCTTGAGTAGGAATTTGAAGACTTTCCTCTGTTTGCTGCAGGGATGGTTGATGCAGCAGGGATGGTTGATGCAGCAATTATTATAGAGGAGCATAAATTTAGAGGAAGAAGATTTGGTTGAGAAGTTGGAGAGATTTGTGGGATAGGTGGGAGCGGTTTCAACGTGGGATTAGGGAATATAATTTCAAATTCTTCCTTTTTTTTTGGTTAAACGTGATTTAGCTGAAATTATATTGGTTTTTGGTATTTTATTTGCAGATTACGGAAGAGGAATATCTTTTCACGGAGGAGGAAAATCTGTGCAGATTCTTACGGACTGGACTTTCATTTTATTTATTTAATTTATTTAAATAAATCTGTACACAATTTATTTATCACGGACTGGACTTTCATATTATTTATTTAATTTATCGGATCCAACATGGAATTGAGTCCAATAAATATTCCTCACGGAAAGGAAATTATTTAAATTCGCATTGAAATTTATTTCATAATTTCTAGCTCTCATAACAATAATCAATTCTTCGAAAACCTTTAATTTATCCCCGTATCCAGTTATTCGAGCAGCCACGTCACATATTCAACAATTTTACTCGATAATTAATTCGCAGACCTCGCAATATCAAAAGCATTAAATACATGTACTTTAGGGTTCGAAAAGTGGGGCGTTACCACTGAAGCCGCTATCGGGGTACAGAAAGCGTTGATCAAATTGACTATAAATGAGACTATTTTACGGATGGAGTTTATCACAATTAAAACAAATAATTTTAGCCCTTAATGGGCTTAGCGATAGATTTAGGTACACAGACCATGGACACGCGTGATCCCTTGTAGGGCATTGCTCAAATAATTAATCCCATAAAAAGGCAAAGAGAAATTTCTAGTCCTATTAGCTTGTAACTTGAGTATAGCTAATTAACCAGAATCTGATGGAGCTGACCCGGCTAACAATCATATTTATTCAACGACAATATAAGTGAGTACAATTACTACTAGTTGGACCCCACCGTGGTTCAGCCACAAAGTAGTCCAAGTACAGCCGTTCGGCAGCTAAGTCATGCTCTTGGAAGACCTGCACCCAATGACTGATTGGCTTAGGGACCTGCTGTTGTAAGTTTGTAATTGTTGCTGCCTTTGTTGTCGCTCCATGAGCATACCGCACTCCAACACGGCTCGCTCTAAGGCACCCACAATCTCGTCGTCATCATAAGGATCCATTTCGAGTGGAGAGTGAAAAAGAGAGAGATGTGTAAAAATTGGAGTATAGGCATGAATGAAATGAGATGACAAGTGGTATTTATAGTGTGAATTTAAGAAATAATTTAAAAAAAAAAACTGCGATCGTCACTTTTATCGGCTGTAAGGCCTGCAATAGGCGCCGGTAGCGTTCGGCGCAGAGTATAGAGCGGCAGTTTGGGGGCACTGTTGATCGCAGATATCATGCAAAACCGTCGATCGATCGACAATTTGTATCGTCCCCTATTGTGAATGGCCTAAACACTTCCGTTGCCTTTTCGAAACAGTACTGAACACATAAAGAGGCGCACATGTTGATAAAGCAAAATGCAACTAATAAATTAGTACTACTACTACTACTACATATAGCTAGTTAAAAAGAAGCAAGAATTTAGGGGTAATTAAAACCTTGTAAGGAAATAAAAGGAATTAGTTGGTGAAGAACAGAGATAATACATAGCAGCAGCAGTTTTTGCATACACATCAAATAAAAGCAGGTCTTTGATCTCAAGAGTCAATACCCGAACCCAAACCCCTTGCTCTGCAAGGATCACGCGAGGTGCGTTCTTGACTTCTCCCCTTCGCTCCAATGTTACACCACAGTGTCGCAGATGACAGCGCCCTTAATCCTCTCAACGGTGCATTTGATGAGGCTATTAACGGTTGTTACCGATGCCAACGAAAGCTTCGCCGTCGGAACCGAGTCCACTAGTATCTGGAAGGCCACCGTTAGCAGCGACCCGCCTGATCCCACCACCTCAGGAACTCCCCCGGCTTCGTTGCTGGGCCCGTCGGGGAGTATGGCGAAACCCGAGGGGAGGAGGGCCAAGTAGTCCGGGTCGCCGCCACTTAGGACCACGTTCATAGCGCGGATATCTACCGGAGCGTACATCACGTACGATCCCGTTGCGTCCGTGCTGCTCTCCTGAAGTATGAGCATGTTGCTTTGGCTCGAATTCGCGCTCTGAAAATATGAACACCTTCATGTTTTAGTTCCCCACTATAAACAGAGCGATTTAGAAGTATGGATTGTTATTGTTAATCTTACGTTGACGCGCAGAAGTGAGACCGAATTTCCTGGATCACGTCCATTTGCAATGTGTGCCATTTCTTGAACGAGGCCGCCGTTTGAGAGAATGTCCCACTTTGATCCAAGTAGGTTGATTAGAATCACTTGCAGATTGTAATGAATGAGAACAGAATTGCATAAGCAGATGAAATACCTGGCTTCTGGAATTCTCGTCGCGCAGGAAATCGAAAACTCTTTTGGGGGAGACGGGGAGCCAGAAGGAAGTAGCAGCGCTGAGCACAAAGCCAGGCGGCCTGCCTGGATCGTCCATGCTCTTTCTGGTCATCACCCTAACATCATCCGCGCCACTCCCTGAGAGTGTCGTCCATGTGTGAGCGGTCGAAGCTCCCACGCCGCTGCAGAAACTCATCACCATCCTCTCCGCTAGCTTCAGCATGCTCTTTCTACCTTCTGGAGATGAAATCACTGCAACACATGCATAATTAGGATTACTTCAATGAATAATTGTTGAAAGTAAGTTAAAAAAAAGGTGGAATTGTACCTCCAGCATCGCCTGCGGAGATGTTATTCGCCATCACGCTGGCTAGGCGCTCGCATTGTCTGTCAAGAGTTGCAACCCAGCGCTTAGCCCCGAATGCTAGTCCCGAATTAACCAGTGGCTTGTAAATGCTGTGGACGGCTCTGTCGTCTATCTCTACATGTTCAACCCATGTCACCTACCAAATTAAACATATATGTACATTAAACCATGTGATTCTGCTGATTAGATCATATGCCTACCTACATTGATCAATTAGTCATACCTTAGAGTAACCATTAGGCAATTCCTGAATCAAACAACCAGACGGCCGTCGCCTGCATCTTGAAATGGAAGTAGGCATCAAGTTGTCTAAAGAAACATCAACCACGGCCCATGTCCCATCGGTGTGTTGCTTGCAGTATCTCACGAAGTAATTCTCCCGCGTTGGGACCAAAGGAGAGGGCACTTGGAATTCAGCAGTCATCTAATTAAAGAACCAACCACATCACTCAGCCAAATCTATATAAACATATAACTAATGAACAAAGTAATCATGGTAGCAGACATACCACTTGTAAAGCTCCGTTGTGGTTGCCTGCAACACCAGTAGACAACACCTCCACAGTCACTGCTCTCGAAACAATGCTGGCAAACACACTCGACCATTGGTTCTGAAATCACAATTCAAACCAAGCATTAGAGACTAGGCATTTAATTTATCTATGTACTAATTGAAAAATGAAACGGTGGCTCATCCTACCACATCCATCAAGATCTCGACCAGGTTTATATGGTTCATGATGACTACAGCCGACTCCCTTGATGCCTCGGATATCAATCCTAAAGGCTTGGGACCAATTCCGCGGGGGAAGGTTGTTCCATATTCCTCCTCACTCAATATCTCTGCACCATTGCTGATGCTTGGAATCCACAAGGGTTCTCCAGCTTGAGCCATTCTGATGAGTTCCTCCATTGCTGCAACGGCCAGCTCGATTATCACTGGCTTATCAGCCTCAGTAGGCCCTGATACTGACCTGAGAAGATCTGCAGCTCCAAAAACTTCCCTACCTATACCCACCTGACCCCCGAAACTCCCCACTCCAAGATCAAGCGACCGCGATGCTCCTCCTCCCGGGGATAAATGAGGATATGACAGCATTGGTTTCCCAGCATATTTCGAAGCAATACCAGATATCCTATCAATCTGCATATTAACAAACATCATATACATAGACCTAATTATTTAGATAGTGAACCAAAAAAATGAATCATATACTATATATTACTCGCCTCTTCCCTTAAGCGGGCATTTTCGATTCTGAGATGCTGCTCATCGAACGACATCTCGCCAATCGCAGCTGGGCCTCCACAGCTAGGACAAGTAGCATTGGTGAGAGCCTCTTTGTACCGTATGTTATCTTCTCGAAGCTTGTCGTTTTCGTTTCTTAGTTGAGTGTTCTCGTGACGCTCATGTTGGGCCTTCATTTGGGTACGTTTATTCTGAAACCAAAACTTAACTTGCAAAGGCTCCAATCCAAGTCGTCGGCCGAGCTCTTTCCTCTGTTTGTCGTCTGGGTGGGGGCATTCATTGAAGAACCTGTCAAAAATACTCATTTAGGCATAGAAAAGGGAGATAACAAGAGATGGAAAGTAGTAGTAGTAGTAGTGAGCTTACGATTCCATTTCCTGGATCTGATGCTGTGTGTGGCGATGATATCTCTTCTTCTTCGGGCGTTGATTGGGATCTTGATCATCGCCAGATGGTGCCTCCATAATATCAGTCCCGGACTTGCTCTCGTATTCGTCGTCTCCAATCAAGTCCATCTCATTTTCCAGTGTTTTATGCGCCATATCCAGCAGGTGATGGTGGCTATCGAACATGTTTGGCTGAAACATCTTACAACCTGCTGCTTTTCTGCTATTAACGTCACCGTTGTTTCGAATCAAGATCTGCCAAACAAATAATGATGTTAGGATTTATGAATTAGAGCTAGGAATTGAAAAGTTGCAATACCAAATGGAATGAATTTTGCTTTAAAACTGCGTGTTGTAGTTGTACAGTTTCCCGTTGTTTACACGCTTATGTATACACGCAATTCTTTCGAAGAAGGGAGGCATTAATTTGGAGGCAAATTAATACGCGAGACTGAAAAATGTAACTAAGCAAATGGAATTGAATCTCATTTACTAGCGAGAAAACGGGGGTCAGCTGCATTCATTTAAGCGTGTAGAATATTCGATTAAAAATAGAAACATAAAACCAATTTAGAATAGGATGTGGTTATAGTGTTAATGGTGCCGTCAAGTCTTCAGATCTATCTTTACTCTCCCCGGTGAAGAAGATAGAATGGCAAAGACCGGTCTACATATATTACGATGCAATTAAACTTAGCTCAAGTCCTAATCAGATCTACATTAAGAAATAAAGATTGTACAACGAAATCACCGGTAAGAGTGTATTGCGTCACAAAATATTTCTAAATAAGATGGTAAAAAAAGAAAAGATTCTTGTAATCCTGAACCAATTTGAAAGAAAACTCTTAAAACTCACCCACTATTGTTTTGGTCCGAGCATTTGAAGGACCATATAAACCCTAGAAACTTTTCTCTCTAATTCCGGCGAAATGGGGGTTTATATATAAAGTTTTATTGGGTTTCTAAAAGTTAGTAGATTATATGGCAGAGGGATGGACTTTTGTTTTGTTGTTTCTTTTAAGGTTTTGTGGACTTTTTGTTTCTTGGTTTTTGGATTAAAAACAAGACTTTTCATCTCCACTGTCGTGACGTGCCAAAGTACTAAAACGAGTAAAAGAAATTGCAGAGAAGGGGTTTACATTGTGAACTGGTCTCTTGACGTTCTAGCTGTATCTTAGTTTCTTAAAACGGTTTTTCATATAACGCCCATGAGATCTTCGGCGGTGTCCAAATTCAAATCTTTTCGCTCTGTCCAAGAAATAAAATTAAAATAAAAACATAATTAGGAATACAAGAATGTGAGAAGAAAAGCGAGAATTACGGTTTTTTTCCTTTCTTTTGAAAGAGAGAGAATTGAGGTTTTAGAGAGCGCACAAGCATAGAACTTGCTATAAGAATATATGCAAAATATGAGAGTAGACTTACTTTTGTTGAAACTTTGTAGAACAAAGGAGAAGAAAACCCTAATCCTGAATTAGGGTTTGGCGAAATATTGAAGGTAGAGATCTACTGATTTGGGAGATTAAAGGGATTGGAGAAAAGCAGTTTTGGGCAGGCAGTGAAGTGTTTTCTAGTTTGATTGCAGATGGTGGCTTTCTTGTGAATGGAATTTAAGAAGAATTGTTGATGAAAGGGAGAGAAAGGAAAAGGAGATAGAAAAAGGCATGAAGGCGATGATGAAGAAGAAGGAGAGATGATGGAGAAGAAGATGTGGCAGGAATGGAGTAATTGCAGAGCGTATAGAGATGGTGCGATAGCATTTATGGCGGGGGCGGGCGGGGGTGGTTTTATGGCAAGGCCCTTTGGGTTGGTATATGATGTTTAAATTTCCTCTGCCGCAATGGTGAAATCCACTTAATTACCTTTTTTTTTATTTTCCTTTTATTTCTCACGCCTCTCACTCTCCATACAACTCAATTCTTACGCCTCTCACTCTCCATACAACTCAATTCTTAAAGTGTCCACAGTGGGGGAGCCGCGGCCCGTGGCTCGGGTGCGCGGCCCCCACTGCAGAGAGCAATGGCGGATCCAGGATTTAATAATCGTGGGTCGAATTAAATAAGATAATAAATATAATATTAGATATATTTATGTAAAAATACATAAAATATAAATATCACAATCTTTTGTTATGCGGTATAGTTTACTTTTACGAATATCATATTTGAAATCGATTCAAATTTTTTCATTGGGAATAGTTGCAAACGCCCTCCTTCTCATTCTATACCATTAAATGGCATTCAACCAGTCATCTTTTATCTTATTTTGTAGCTCTGACTTCACAAATTTTATTATTGAAAACACTCTTTCAACATATATTGAGTTGTTTTTTCGTTACTGGTATAAAGTAAGATCATTTAATCCTTCGACAAACCAATGGGGATTACTAAAAGTAAGATAACACGATCAATCCTCTAAAAAAATATAATTTATATTCTCTCTTTAATACTCCCTTCGTTCCATAGTAGATGTCACACTTGGGAGATAGCACGAGATTTTAGGATATGCTATTTTGTATGTTAAGTGGTGAGAGAATATATAATTTTATAATTGATGTGAGAAGGAACTTTTTCCAAAATAGAAAATGTGACATCTTTTGTGAGACAAATTAAAAAGGAAAGTGTAACATCTACTATGAGACGGATGAAGTACTAATTAATCACATTCTATAACATTTTGAATTTAATCTCATTAAGGATAAGGCAAATAAAACAATTAAATCAATAATTTAAAATTTAAATGCTTTATGAATACTTATTAGGCGTTAAACAATGGGTGATAGGCCCATTTTGTGCCAACTTAATTAGTACTACTCCTACTATATAAAATATATTGGAACTTGTGCCACCTTAATTAGTATGTGAGGTAGGCCCATTTTATGAAGCCCAATTACTTGGTAAGAATCAATTGTTTCTATCTTCTTCTCCGCAGCAGATTTAGCTCACAGGAGCGAGCCAGTCAGCCAGAGACTTGGGGCAGGGGAGTTGGCGCCGCGGGGTCGGTAGTTGAGGGAGGGTAATATCCGGCGATTCTACGATGATGGTGGTGGGGTCGGCCGACCCCATCTGGATCCGCCGCTGGCAGAGAGCCACGACGGGCGGCTGGGAGCCGAGAGGGAGCCGCGGCCCACCACTGCAGCGGGCCGAGAGCTGCGGCCAAACCACCGAAAAATATGTATATTTTTTTTGCTTCTTTTTTTTTATAAATACACACCATTTTCCTCAATTTTTCTACCCCAATTCAAACACCACTCTTTCCAATCTTTCCAATCTATTTCAATTCAACTTCTGAAATATGGATTATGACGATGAACGGTACCAAGAAGCGGTAGATCTGGAGTTCCAAAACCTGGTTGCAGCGGTGCAACGTGAAGCTGACGAGGCCGAGGCGGCGGCAGTCCCTCGGGCGTTCTATCATCGGCGGTATATCGACCGTGACCATGCCGGGGCTGACCGCCGGTTGATGGAAGACTACTTCAGCGAGAACGCCAGTTATCCGCCAAAGATTTTCCGTCGGCGATTCAGAATGTCGCAACAGCTCTTCGTCCATATAGCGACGTGTTTGGCGCAGCGGTTCAAGTGCTTCAACTTGCGATATGATGCCACCGGTCGACCCGGCTTGTCGACATATCAGAAGTGTACGATGGCAATTAGGCAGCTTGCCTATGCCGAGCCCGCTGACATGTTCGACGAATACCTTCAGATGGGCGAAACGACTACCATATAGACGTTGAGGCAGTTTTGTAGGGCCATTAAGGATATCTTAAAGGGGAGTATCTACGGAAGCCAACGACCGATGATTGCCAGAGACTGATTGATATGCACGGGACTGCACATCATTTTCCAGGGATGTTGGAGAGCATCGATTGCATGCACTGGAGTGGAGGAACTGCCCGGTGGCTTGGAAGGGGCAGTTCACTTCTGGTTTCAAAGGCCGACATCTCACGATGGTCATGGAAGCCGATGCTGACTACCTCTTGCGAATCTGGCATGCGTATTTTGGTGTCGCTGGGTCGAACAACGACATCAATGTTCTACGATCGTCCCACCCGTTCAATGACGAGTGCCGGGGTGAGGGTCCGCAAGTTAGATTCATGGCCAACGGCACGTAGTACAACATGGGATACTATTTGGCAGATGAGATATACCCTAGCTGGCCGTGTTTGTGAAGTCGATCCGACAACCCGTTGGGCAGAGGCAAACCTACTTCGTGAAAAAACAAGAGGGTGCTAGGAAGGATGTTGAGAGAACTTTTGGTGTCCTCCAAGCGCGATGGGCCATTATATGGTGTCCGGTTCGACAATGGCACGAAAATGATGTCTCAGACATCATGACTACATGTATCATATTGCACAATATGATAATAGCTGACGAAGGATTTGCTGCAGAGCGATGGGCACCGGAAGATGGTGCTAGTTCGAGCTCGGGTTTTGTCATGGAGCCCCTGCAGATGGGTGTACCACGTACTAATGAATACTTGATCCAGCGGTACACCGATATGTGGAGCCAAATATCGCATACAACACTACAGGCTGATTTGGTTGAAGAGGTCTGGAACCGTAGAGGGAGCGCCGCAGAGTGATATGAGTTTTCGGGTTGTTGTTTTTAAACTAGAAAATTTTTGTTGTATAAATATCATAAATTATAGTCTAATAAAATTTATTGTAGTTAAATTAAAAAATATCATTAAAAAAAGTAAACAACTTAATTTTTATTTTGGAGCGGGCCCACATTTCGTGGCCCTTGTTATTTACCATTGTGGCGAGCCCAGGAGAGCCACATTTGGTGGCCGTGCCAACTTTGGTGGCCCTTGAGGGCCACCATTGTGGACATTCTTACTGGATCCGTTTATTTTTAATTTTCTTTTGGGTTTTGTGATTTGTAATTACGCACACTTCTCCAGATAATTATATGCACGATTAAACGGATGCTCAAGTCTAATATAATTGTCCCCATGCGAATTAATTCAAATCTCGTGTTTCATTTTATTAGTATCCGCGTAATTAAGAATTTACTATACATACGGAATTACTTACGATAAAATAAAAAATGCAGTATTTCCAGTATGGTAAGAAATACTATAGAATTCGGGATTGTGTGTGGGAAATGAATGAATGAATGTGTGTAAAACAAAATATAATCATGTTGGACGGTCTCCAGAGCATTCTGTTTCATTAGTAAAATGTGCAATGTGGATGTAAGAAATAATGAAAGATAGCATGGAACCAAAAATTGAGTCGGATCAGAGGTGTATGAAATTAATACTAGTAGATGATTGCAATGCAAAATCTAATCATGTTGCTCCGCGCTTTCATTAATCTCGCATTCTAATAATTCATTTATAAATACAATGTTGGATAGTATGCATGAAATTGGTGTGCATGTAACACACCCAACATATATACGGTGTTAATTAGTGTTTTACTCAACTATATGTATAACATGCACGTGGGATGTACCACTGTTAATTAGCATAAAATGTAGTATTAATTAGTATGTACTACTTATCAATCAATGTTTATGAGACGGGCAGTAATGATTCATGCTAAACAGCATAACATGTCTAATTAAGGGGATGTTTGACAGTTTATTTTAATGAGCTTGTAACATGTTTCAAGAGCTTATAAGGCGCAAATAAAAGTGTGTGAATATAAGTTCGAGAAAGAATCATAAACTAGATAGTAAACAGTCAATGGCTTGTAAAGTTTATAAGTAATAAAAGTGTGTGAATATAAGTATGAGAAAGAAACATAAATTAGATAAAGAAAACAAAAGGCAAGAGAGATGAAATTCAAAGTGCGTATGCATTTAAAAGTTAATAGAGTATTTTGAATAGAGATGTATAAGGATGTATTTAAAGACTAAAGTCCCAAAATGATCCCTAACATTTGGCCATTTTATCTTTTTGGTCCAAAACTTTATCTTTTGGATGTTTTGGTCCTGCACATATGAAAATTTGATCATTTTGGTCCTAAACTAACAGATCCTTCAAATATTTAACGGTCAACATGTTTAAGTCTGATTTTGACCCATTTACCATCTTTAAGTATGATTATTAACTCTCAAATTATATCTTTAATTATTATATTAGACATTATCATTTTAAAATAGAGAGAAGCAAAAATTGGGTCTTTTCGAGGAGCTGCGATGGAGGCGGATGGAGAGGTGGAAGAGGAGAGGCTGACGCACTGCGGCCTTGGCGTCGCTGTTCTAGTTAAAGCAATGGAGGGCATTTTATGGGAAGGAGGTGGGAAATTGCGAGCATAGCGAAGGGGGTCTCTTGGCCGATGGATTTAGCCATGCCCATGGCGATGGCGGTTTTGCCGGTCCCGGGCTGGCCGGCGAGGAGGACTGCGCGGCCGGCGATTTTTCCTTCCTGGACCATTTTGACGATGACGCCGGCGGATTTCCGGGCTGAAGTCTGGCCGACCATGCCCTCGGAGGAGGAGCGGGCCTCGAGGGCGGAGTCGAGGCCGAGGCCCCGGATGTGGGAGTGGGCGCCGATTCGTTCAATTCGGGTTAGGTCTCGCGTCTCTAAGAGCTTTATCTCCGCCATGGCTGAACTACGGAGACAAGCGATAGAATTTGGGTGGAGATTTAGGGATTAGAGGGAGAAAGTAGGAACTTGAAAGAGGAATTTGTTAGCTTGGTGAAGAGCTTTGGTGGAGATTTAGGGTTTAGGGATTTTGATTAAGGACAAAATTTGTGTTTAAAATAAGAAAAATATTAATTATTCTAATTTAAATCTCTAATTTAGTCAAAATTGTTTAAACTGCCGTTGACCGTCATCTTTAAACGGATCTGTTAGTTTAGGACCAAAATGATCAAATTTTCATATGTGCAGGACCAAAACATCCAAAAGATAAAGTTTTGGACCAAAAAGATAAAATGACCAAATGTTAGGGACCATTTTGGGACTTTAGTCGTATTTAAATTCATAAGTTAAATAGGGTTCAAAATTAAAATACTTGTAGTACATTGGATCTTGTGATCTAATGGTTAGATTAATGTCACGTGTATTAAATGTAGATTATTAGTATAATAATGTAACTTAGCTAATAATGTACCATTTTAGTAAAATAATGTAGCAATTTAGTCTAATAATGTAGCTCAGCTAATAATGTAGCATCTTAGGCTAATAATGTAGCTTATCACAACCATCCAATCCAAGGATCCAATGACTGAGATTTGCTTCCAATCCAAGGATCCAATGACTGAGATTTGCTTTGATTTTTGACAGGATTTCACTTATTAACCATAGTGTGCCTCGAGATGTATAAACATTAAAACTTACCAACATTAAAACAAATAAATCGGGTTTGAGAAAGTTGTGTTTGGTAAGCATATTTTTATTATTTGTAGTAATATATTTTTCAAAAGTTATTTTACTGAACAATTTGCAAAAGCTTATAAGCTTCAAAACAATTTATAAATAGTGTTAACAAGCTTATAAGCCGGTCAAACACCCCTGAAATTGAAGCAAAACAAAGTCTTCACATGTGTAGTGTTAGAAAGAAAAAAAAATAATCAAATACTCACTAATAAACTTGGAGTTAAAGAATACTTGGAGGTCAAGAATACTTGAAGCCCAAGTTTTACCATATGTACATATTTTGCAATGCTCAGTTTAAAGGGTGGCATATTATTGAATAAGAGCAATTCAAGTCTGCAAAAATGTAGTAGTCCTTGGGATATTCTCGTTCTTTGATTTTGGTATTTGCATTTCCGTATTTCAATTCTATTTTCCAACAAAAAGATTTGTCTCACATTAATATTTGACAGATGAAACTTGATGTGAATCAAAGCAGTGAAGATACAACTTCAGAGTCGGGCGAGCTCCAAATGGCCGAGGGGCTCGTTACACGTCGACAAGCCCAGCTATTTCGAGAAGTTGCACAAGGGCTCGTGATACGGGGACAATCACACCCCCGATCGTCGAGTCGCCAGGGGAGGAGCCACAGCTTCAGGATACAGAGACGGCGGCAGGGTTCGAGACAGCAGGGGAAGAGCCATTACCGTCACAGGCGCCTAATGTCAACACCCGACCTCGGAGGCAACCAAAGCCGGTCGTCCGATATGGAGATTTCGTCTCAAGTTGAAGCTACGAAGAACCTGCTTTAGTTATGCTAGTTTCTGTTTTATTTATTTTTGATTATTTCTTTTGACGTTAGTTGAGCCCCTTTGTTTTGGGCTTTATTTTGCTTTAGGGAGTAATTTGATTATTTATCGAGTCGAGCCCAATAAGCTCCTTTCCGGGTTTTCTTGTCGATTCTTTCCCGGATCGCAAAAGAGAGTCGAATCGTCTAGGGTCTTTAGATATAAAAAGGGATGGATGTTATGATTTACACAGAGGAGAACATAATATTTTGCCCTATTTCGTTTCTTTCTTTTTACGCAAGTTACAAAACGGAGCTGATCTCATGGAGAGCCTGAGACGTCCACGGTTCGAAGGTTCCTCGTCGACATCTCGTCGTCGATTGTGCTGTTGAGGGAAAAACCCTTAACAATTGGTGCTTCCATTGTTGTTCTCATGTCGGATAATAGTTCTTTTGTGGGTGGTGTGGGTCGCACGGATCCGATGTGTTCCCTACCGGTGGTGACAGACCCGGTGATCTCGCCAGTGGTGGAATCGACTTCCCTTGACCCGATTAAAGTGATGTTCGAGCATATGCTGGCGGGGTTGGCGAGATTGGAGAATCGCATGGATGATTATGATCGCGGGCCGTCCTCGCATGCCACGCAGCGCCCCGATCCGGAGCCGCCTCACTGCCGACCGCAGCCCCGTTCGATGGACGCCCCCATGCCATGCATCCCACTCTTCTCGACGGTATCCATGGCTGCGCCTCATGTGCCTGCAGGCGTGTCTACGTTGGGACGTCACGAGGGGTTTGGTGGAAACCCTAATTTCGCGATGACTGGGCCTCGGGGGGCCTTTGCACATCAGCCCTCATCGTGGGACTCGCTGCGTCCTTCGCGGTCCTCACCCTCTTCATGGGATCTGCTAGTAACGTCACGGTCTCAGCAGGCGTCGCGTTGGGGGCCCCCGCCGTCTTCGCAAACCCCAGCACCGTGGGACCCGTGGGGTAATCGTTTCCCCGGTCATGGGGGTCAGAATGGCCAGCCGCCGTGGGAAAACCCAGGCCAGACACACCACGCCTCTTCCCCGGTGTCGGAGAAGCCAGTCGGGCTTACTATGAAGCCGCCACGGTTCGACGGGTCGAACGTGGTCAGTTGGATCTCGAGGGTCCAATTTTACTTTGATCACTTCTCATTACCCGAGGATCACCGCCTACACTATGCGGTCATGCTCTTTGATCCCCCGGTGGCGGAGTGGGTATTTAATTACAGGGAAGGAAACCCGACGGTACGGTGGACCGATTTTTTGGATGATGTGCGCCGTCGCTTTGACCCCAAATGCTTCGTGGATTATTTTGGGGTGATTGCGAAGTTATGTCAGACGGGTACGCTTGCGGATTACAACTCAGAGTTTGACGGCATGCTCAACAGAGTTCGGGGTGTTCCTGACAGCAAGCTGGTGACGTTGTATGTGGAAGGCTTGTTGCAACCGGTTCGTAATCAGGTCAAGTTTCAATACCCTCCCTCGGTGGCAGCCGCGATGGCATTAGCAGTGGAATTCGACGCAGCCCTCGAGCGACCGCCGGCCCTACAGTCGTCTCAGCGCCGCTCTTGGCAGCCTCGGGACGCGCGCATGCAGTCGGGTCCGTCGAGTGCCCCACCCCCCTCGCCGGTCGTACCCCAACTGAACCGGCCAGGCCCACAGAAGGGCAGTGACTATGCGGGCATCCCTGTGATTCGTTTGTCGCCAGCGGAAAGGGCGGAACGTACTAGGAAGGGTCTGTGTTGGTATTGCCCGGATAAATGGATACCGGGACACGTGTGCAATAAGACATTTTTAGCATACATGGGCGTTGATGAGGAGGAGTCGGGCCAGCCGGAAGACGATCAGTCGTCCAGGGAGCTGGTCACGGCTGACTTATCTCATATTTTTGCGATGGGCGGCAGGCCCCGTGCGGGTTCTTTGCTACTATAGGGGCATATTGGACACGAGCCGGTCCAGGTGTTGGTGGATACGGGTAGCTCGCACGATTTTCTCCACCCTCGAGTGGCCGAGAAGTTGAAGCTGTCCCTCACACCAGTGCACCCGTTCAAGGTATACGTAGGGAACGGAGCGTCGCTAGTATGTTCATTCGCCAGTATAGCCACCAAACTGCGGATTCAACAAGAGGTGTTCGATATCACGCTCCATATTTTACCTATGCATGGCCCGGACGTGGTGCTCGGTTTGGATTGGTTGCATTCACTTAGGAGGGTGACGAACGATTTCGTGGCTGGTACGATCGAATTTCTCCGAGATGGGGAACCGGTTTGCTTGAACGTGGCATCAGTGGAATCGCGCAAGGTGTCGCTACGTTCAGCGTCGCTATTGATGTTGCGTGCGGCCGATGCCCAGCTGTTTGAATTGTTGGAGCTGCCGACGGCGTCGGAGGTTGCGGGGGAGGAGATCACATTTCCAGGGGATTTACCGGCATCGATTGTAGGGGTATTAGAGGTCAACCGCACGGTCTTCCAGGTCCCTAAAGGCATGCCACCGGCCCGCCCATTTGACCACAGGATCCACCTCCTGCCCAACTCGAAGCCCGTCAACGTCCGACCATATCGTTACCCCTATTTCCAGAAGACGGAGATTGAGCGACAGGTCAGGGAAATGCTCGAAGCAGGGATCATACGGCGGAGTCATAGCCCATTTTCCTCGCCAGTGCTCCTAATAAGAAAAAAGGATGGCTCGTTCCGGTTTTGCATCGATTATAGGGCCCTTAACTCGGCCACAGTCCCAGATCACTTCCCTATCCCCACAACTGATGAGTTATTCGATGAATTGGGGGCAGCCCGGGTTTTCACGAAGTTGGATCTCAGAGCAGGATACCATCAGATTAGGATGCACTCAGCGGATGTGTTCAAGACGGCGTTCCGCACACACGATGGGCATTTTGAGTTTCTGGTGATGCCATTAGGCCTGACGAATGCTCCATCGACGTTTCAGGCAGCGATGAACGAGATTTTTCGGCCACTACTGCGTCAGTTTGTCATTGTTTTCTTCGATGACATCTACAGCCCGACTATGGACGCCCGCTCGGCTCACTTGCAGCAGGTGCTATCTATTCTAGCTACGCACAGTTTCTTTGTCAAGTTGTCGAAATGTACTTTTTGCTGCGGCTCGGTGGATTATTTGGGTCATTTGATTGAAGGTGGCCAATTACGGGCGGACCCGTCCAAAATAGATGCTATGGTGGCTTGGCCGATTCCAACTACCATCAAGCAGCTTCGGGGATTTTTGGGACTCACTGGGTATTATAGGCGCTTTATTGCGGGATACGCCTCCATTGCCGCCTCGTTGACGGAGTTACTAAAAAGGGACGCGTTTGAATGGTCCCCCAGAGCTGAGGAAAGTTTTGAGGCACTTAAGGCGGCAATGACATCGGCTCCAGTTTTACGCCTGCCGGATTTCTCCCGGACTTTTTATTTGGAGACAGACGCCTCGGATTTCGGTGTGGGGGCAGTATTACTTCAGGACGGCCACCCGTTAGCTTTCTTCAGCAAGAAGCTTGGTCCAAGGCGGCGGGTAACATCCACATATCACAAGGAGTTGTACGCGATAGTCGAGGCGGTGCAGAAATGGCGCCAGTATCTTTTGGGCCGTGAATTTGTTATACGAAGTGACCAGAAGAGCCTTAAGGAGTTATTACAGCAAGTGATTCAAACGCCGGATCAGCAGCTTTATGCCCGGAAATTGATGGGGTATAAGTTTCGCATTGAGTACAAGACCGGGGCCTCAAATAAAGCAGCGGACGCTCTGTCGCGACGAGATATGGAGCTCGGCGACGCTGTTGCCGACGGTCAGTTGCTGACCGCAGTTAGTCATCCGATTCCGGAGATTTTGGAGATTTTGCGTGAGGAGAATCATACTTTGGGCGAGTTATTAGCATTGCATCTTTCAGTGAAGGCGGGTACGGCCGACCCCAAGTTCACCGTGACTGACGGGTTACTTTATTGTGGTCGTCGTTTGGTGGTGGCGCAAGCCTCGACGGCAAAAGAAGCCTTACTTTATGAGCATCATAGTACACCGCTCGCGGGGCACCCGGGGGTTGAACGGACGTTCCGCAGGTTGGCGGCGTCCTTTTTCTGGGGACATATGCGTAGGGACGTGAAGCGATTCGTTGAAGCTTGTTTTGAATGCCAGACGTCGAAGTATTCGACACAGAAACCCGCGGGCCTGTTACAGCCTTTACCTATACCGTTGTAAGTTTGGGAAGACGTTTCTATGGATTTTATCACATGCCTGCCTCAGTCGAGGGGTTTTACTACGATCCTGGTGGCGGTGGATCGGCTTTCGAAATACGCGCACTTCGCACCTTTACCGGTGCGGTTTGACGCGTGGAGGGTGGCTAATCTCTTTATCGACACGGTAGTTAAGCACCACGGATTCCCGAAGACTTTGGTGTCGGATAGAGATCCTCTGTTTTTGAGTGAGGTGTGGACTCACATGTTGAAGTTGAGTGGTACTAAGCAGCATTTCACGACGGCATATCATCCTCAATCGGACGGGCAGACGGAGGTTCGTAACCGAGGGGTTGAGCAGTATTTACGCACTTTTGTGGCAGATCGCCCGTCTAAGTGGGCGAACTTTTTACCATGGGCGGAGTTGGCTTTGAACTGTTTTTATCACGAGGGCCTCGGCACGTCCCCTTTTCAGGCATTGTATGAGCGCGAGCCGCCTGCTCTCATAGCGGCCCCACCATCGGCAGCAGTGCCACCGGACGTGGCGCGTGACATCCGCGAGCGAGGGGAATTAATTGTGCAGCTACGGAAGAATTTGGAGAAGGCGCAGGAGCGTATGCGCGCCGTGGCGAACCGTCATAGGCGGAATCTGGAGTTCAGTGTGGGGGATCGGGTGCTCCTAAAACTGCAGCAGTATAGGCAGCATTCCGTCGCTCGACCGATGTCTGCGAAACTCAGCCGACGCTTTTATGGGCCCTTTGAGGTGCTGGAGCGCATTGGAGAGGTTGCGTACAAGTTGAAGTTGCCTGAGGGGAGTAGAATCCACAACGTTTTTCATGTAAGTTTGCTACGACCGTTTGTTGAAAGTATCCGGGGGGAGTTGCCGGATTTCCCGGCGTTGTTTGCACGGGGACTCCCTATTGCCCGCCCGACCAAACTACTGGCCCGGAGGACTGTGATAGCTGACGGAGAACCGCTGGAGGAGGGTCAGCTAGCGTGGAGTGATGATGGGGGGTCTACACCTACATGGGAGCCTATTTCTGTGATCCAAAGACACTTTCCGAACCTCCTTGAGGACAAGGAGCTGCTTAACGCGGGGGGAGTTGATACGGGGACAATCACACCCCCGATCGTCGAGTCGCCAGGGGAGGAGCCACAGCTTCAGGATACAGAGACGGCGGCAGGGTTCGAGACAGCAGGGGAAGAGCCATTACCGTCACAGGCGCCTAATGTCAACACCCGACCTCGGAGGCAACCAAAGCCGGTCGTCCGATATGGAGATTTCGTCTCAAGTTGAAGCTACGAAGAACCTGCTTTAGTTATGCTAGTTTCTGTTTTATTTATTTTTGATTATTTCTTTTGACGTTAGTTGAGCCCCTTTGTTTTGGGCTTTATTTTGCTTTAGGGAGTAATTTGATTATTTATCGAGTCGAGCCCAATAAGCTCCTTTCCGGGTTTTCTTGTCGATTCTTTCCCGGATCGCAAAAGAGATTCGAATCGTCTAGGGTCCTTAGATATAAAAAGGGATGGATGTTATGATTTACACAGAGGAGAACATAATATTTTGCCCTATTTCGTTTCTTTCTTTTTACGCAAGTTACAAAACGGAGCTGATCTCAGGGAGAGCCTGAGACGTCCACGGTTCGAAGGTTCCTCGTCGACATCTCGTCGTCGATTGTGCTGTTGAGGGAAAAACCCTTAACAGCTCGTATATAGGATGTGTAACACACGTGGATATGAGCAAAACTTGCAGCCCGTTTGTTGTTTGATTAACCGAGATTTTGGGAACAAGAATTGAAGGAGTAATATTCCTCGCCAGCTGCAGAAGGGATAGACTCAAATTTGTGTTAATATATTATTTTATTTCTTTCTTTTGGATTAGTATTATTATATTAGTTCCTTGGGATTAAAGATAGGTTTAGATTTTGATTAGCTAGATTTTCTCCGTTGTAGTTATTTTATCGCCTATATAAGGCTGCATCAAAGTGATAGAACACACGGTTTTTTTAGTATTGAAGATTCTGTTTCTTGAGTTTAACTCTTGATTTTCCTATTCGAATTCTTGTAGCAAAGTGTTTGTTTTCGAATAGTTATCGACTTATCAATCGAAGCGTTCATATTCGATTGTGACGTCACCATTGTCCACAAATGACGACCTCCCAATTCCACCAACAAAGTCTTAAAATTGAATTATACAGAATTCATGACAGGAGCTGCCTCTTAACGATGGTAATCGAGAGATTTGGAAGGGCTATGCATATTGCAAGGATTTGAAGAAGTGTTTGAAGAAGATGGCTGCGTTTTTTTTATTTCAGTATATGTAATGTAACAGTTCTTCTCCTTTTTATAGTTAGGAGTACAATGTATTTTAGGAAGAAGATAAATCTATTCTAGGACAATGAATGCCATATCAATTATGTATCTCTTCCCTCTAATGTCTCCTTGGATTTTGGTAATGTAATCTTTGATGATTCCTCTGATTTCTCCTTTGAGTTTTGGTCCGTTTGACACTCCCCCTCAAGTTGAGCAATGGTATCCCCGATGCTTAACTTGCCCAATATCTCTTTGAAGATCTTTGGGTGAACCGCCTTGGTCAATATGTCCGCAAGTTGTTCTTCAGAAGGGACAAACGGAAATTCAATGATGCCTCCTTCCAGTTTTTCTTTGATGAAGTGTCGGTCTACTTCCACATGTTTTGTTCTGTCGTGTTGCACCGGGTTTTCTGAGATGCTAATGGCAGCCTTGTTATCACAAAACAACTGACTCTTCCGAGTAGGTGGGAAACCAATCTCGGTGAGCAATCTTCTCAGCCACAAGATTTTCATGAGTCCACTTTTCATTCCTTGGAACTCGGCTTCAGCGCTAGACAGAGCTACAACCTTTTGTTTCTTGCTCCTCCAAGTGACCAAGTTTCCCCCGATGAATGTAAAGTAATCTCCTGTAGATTTCCTATCCACTGGATTGCTTGCCCAGTCAGCATCTGTGTAGCCATCAATCTCTAGATCTTCTCTCTTAGCTAGAAATATTCCATAGCCTATCGTACCTTTCAAGTACCGTACGATCCTCAAAGCTGCGTCCATGTGATTAGCTTGAGGTTGGTGCATGAACTGACTCACAATGCCCACTGCATATGCAATGTCTGGTCTAGTGTGCGAGAGATAGATGAGCTTTCCAACAAGTCGTTGATATCTTTCCCTGTCTGCTAGTTCCGCTCCTTTCTCTATCTTCAGACCATGGTTTGGGACCATTGGGGTGTCTGCAGGCTTACTTTCAAGTAGACCTGTTTCCGCCAATAGATCTAAGACATATTTTTTTTGCCTTAGGAATATTCCGTGTCGAGATCTCAACACTTCTATTCACAAGAAGTATTTCAGCGCTCCTAGATCCTTCATCTCAAATTCCTTGAACAGGTTTTCCTTCAACCTCTGGATTTCTTCCACATCATCTCCAGTGATAATCATGTCATCAACATAGATAATCAGACATGTTACCTTGTCGTCTCTCCTTTTTGTGAATAGCGTATGATCGGAATGACTTTGTTGGAACCCATGCTTGGTCATAGCTTGGCAGAATCTTCCGAACCAGATTCGTGGAGACTGCTTTAAACCGTACAGAGTTTTTCGTAGCCGGCATACCTCTCCTCCTCCAAACTCTTCGGAGAACCCTGGTGGGACCTCCATGTATACTTCCTTGTTCTGTTCCAGCTCTCCGTGGAGAAAGGCTTTGGTCACATCAAACTGGTGTAGTGTCCAATCTTTACATGCTGCTACTGATAATAGTGTTCGCACGGTTTCCATTTTTGCCACCGGGGAGAATGTCTCTTCGTAATCTACTCCATATACTTGGGTGTACCCTTTTGCGACGAGTCTCGCCTTGTATCTCTCGATTGAACCATCTGCTCTCCTCTTTATGGTGAATATCCACCGACATCCAACCGGCTTCTTTCCTGCTGGTAGTACACATTTCTCCCATGTGTCATTTTTTATTAAGGCATCTATCTCCTTCTTCATTGCTTCTCTCCAATGTTTATGTCTGTTGGCCACTTCAAAGGACTGTGGAATGTCTTCTTCCTCATACAAGGCGACTTCGAATGCCTTGGCCATTTCTGAAAGGTGGCTGTGAGCGATATTAGATACCGCATATTTTGATTTTCTTCCTTTCCATTCCGGTGAGTACCTTCGTGGAGGGACTCCTTTTGTTCTTCTTGGGGGTAGCTCGTATGAGCCACTTGTCTCCCCGCTAACTCCGCATTCCTCATTAGTGCCCCTATCAAGGTTAGTGCGTTCCGAGGGTGTACTTTCACAATCTGAACTGCTTACCTCAGGAATCAAGGACGGGGCAGATGGTTGGTCATTGCCACTTTGGTCTTCGTTCTGTACTACAGGATTTGACGGCCCGGCGGTGTTGCTCACTTCCTCAGGTGGACCAACGTCTGTGACAGGGCTTGGCTGTGACTCTCCCTCTGTCTGTGACTCTCCCCCTAAATGGTGGTTTCCTATATCGGGTAGCCAATCTAGGTGGTCATCTTTTGGATTATTGTCCGATGTCTCCCCCTGACTACTAGATTGGTCGTAGAAATACTCTCCTTCCACAAAATCACAATTCATGGTGGTGTGGATTCTACGGGTTTTTGGGTCATAGCAGCGGTAGCCTTTTTGGTTCTTTCCGTAGCCGAGGAAGACACACTTAAGGGCGCAGGGATCAAATTTGGTACGTTCATGTTTGGGTATGTGGACGAAAACTGAGCATCCGAAAACTCTAGGTTCGAGAGATAGGGATGATGGGATTTCGAAGTGTAGAGAAAAGATGTCTAGGGGGTCTTGAAGCCAAGGATACCGGTGGGTAGGCGATTTATGAGGTATACGGCAGTGGCTATAGCTTCTAGCCAAAAAGACTTTGGTATTTTTGATTCAATTAAGAGGGCTCGGGTAATCTCGAGGATGTAACGGTTTTTCCTTTCTGCTACCCCATTCTGTTCTGGATTGTATGCACACGAGGTTTGGTGTATTAGGCCTTTTATCCTAAAAAACTCTTGCATTTTGTTGTTGACAAATTCCCCCCCATTGTCTGATCTAAGAGTCTGGATGGTATGTTTGTATTGGGTTTGAATAAGGTTATAGAAATCTACGAACTTATCAAACACATCATGCTTATTTTTCAGAAAATAGATCCAGGTCATGCGAGAATAGTCATCAATAAAGAGCACAAAATAACGAAAACCTTGTCCCCCAGTGATAGGAGCAGGACCCCAAACATCTGAATGTACTAATGCAAAAGGAGTTTTGACTCTCGTATTGTTTAACTTAAAAGAGTGTCTATGGTTTTTAGCCAACACACAAGTATCACAATGAAAAGAGTTCAAAGATCTAGCTAATTTCGGAAAAAGAAGGCGAAAATATCCTAGAGATGGGTGCCCTAACCGACGATGCCAAAGCCAAGCCTGTCTGTCTGTTAGTCCGGGAGTCAGCATTATTGCAGCACTCTGTTGGGCTATCTCATCCACATAGTACAGTCCGCTTCGCTCAGTGCCACGCCCAACTATCGTCCCCGTCTTGATATCCTGCAACATACAAAATCGAGGTTGCATTAGTAATTTACAGTTCAGTTCCTTAGTCACGTGACTAATGGATAACAACTTATGAGACAAGGACGGAACAAAGAGGCAATTAGAGAGGCAAAGAGTGGGGGAAATGTGTATAGTGCCCGCCCCCATAACACGTGCTAGGTCCCCACTGGCAATTTGGACATAGGATTTTTTTGAAGTAATAATGGATACAAAGTCTGAGGCTTCGAACGAAATAGTGTCGGTTGCTCCACAGTAAAAAATCCAATGTGGGTCTTTCGGACCGGAAGTGGATGTTGAGGAGCAGGCTAAGACGTCGAAGGAGTTTCGACACAGTATATTGGGCTGATGGTGGACGAGTATGGATTCCTGGGGTGTGATCTGTAAGGTTTTTGCAAGTGAGGGGTTAGTTTGGAATTGGGTTAGAGTTTGGGGTTGTTTTTGGGAAGAATTTACTCGGCAGGGGTGGGTTTGGTATTTTCGAGAATGTTGGGGTGGTTTCTGTTGGATATTTTCCGGATGGGGGCTATTTTGAAATTTGGGTGGATTATGGGGTGGTTTTTGATGGTTAATTGTAGGATGGGGTTGGGGACCGAATTTGGGGAAGTTTGGGGGTGATTTCGGAGTTTTGAGAAATTGGGTTAAATTGTCTTTTGTTTTTTGAACCCTAGCCGTCTCCCAATTCCCATCCGTCTCCCCCATTTGAGATTTGGGAACCCTAGCTCCCCCTTCTGCGCCGCCACCACCGTGAAGGTCTCCGATTTGTGAATCGTTACCTTCCGACCATGTCCTCGCTAAAGCGACGGACGCGATTTGGGGCTTTTCGGCTGCTCTGGTTTCGCCGCCTCTGGTGATGATTCCCTCGCCGCCGCTGCCTCCGCTGCTGCCCGCCGGTATCTCGGTGTTGGTGGCGTGTTCGAGAGCAACGGCCGCCGAGGCTCTTCCGCCTCCTCTGCCTCCGCCGTTCCGACCAGCATTTCGGGCTTGTCTGGCCCGTTTCATTTCTTCCCACCATTCCGGGGAGCCGTGAATATGGAAGCACGTCTTCCGGGTGTGTTTCTTCCTTCCACAGTGGCTGCATACTAATTTGCTCTTATCTTCATCTTTGGGATTCCTCTGTGGTTGGTTATGTTGGATTGTGGGTGTTCGATTCCGGTCGAAAGCGGCAAGCCCTACGCTGATTCCAGGTTCTGGATTTAATAGCTTCTCGTTGACGGATTCTCGTCTTACTAGCCCGTACGCTTTCCTTGCCGTCGGGATTGGTTCCATGTTTAGGACTTCCCTCTTGATTTTACTGTATCTGTGGTCGTCCAATGCCCATACAAATTGATATAGCCTGTGCCTCTGTGTGTTCTGGTTGTATTTCTCAATGCTTGACGGCGTGTCCATCGGGTTTGGATCTCTGGTATCGATTGATATCCAGAGATCTTGGAGTTTCTGCCATAGATTCTCCAATGTCATTTCGCCTTGTTTGATGGTGTACGCTTGTCTATGCAGGTCTGAAATCTGGAATTGGTCGGCGCCGCTCCCATACGTTGTGGCTAGACTATCCCATAAGTCGTACGCCGTTTCGTATTGGGAGACCTCGTTTACGAGGCTGGCGTCGATGTTGCTTATAATCCAGTTGAAGCAACAATCATCTCTTTGCTGCCATCGATTGTAGTTTGGATCTGTCGGAGGGGACGGGTCTGTAACTCCAGCTATGTGAGACGCCAGGCCCTTCCCTCGAATCGCCCGACTCATCAGTTTGGCCCACAACGGATAATTATCCCCGTTGAGTTTCTCGGCCAGGCGTATTTCGCCTAGTGTTTCAACGGATGAAGGCTGTTGGTTTTGGTTTTTCTGTGACATGCTTAGTCTCATGAACTCAGCGAATTGTTCGGCTGAGAGTGTAATTGGTGTGTTGCTTGAATCTGACATGGTAATTTGTTGTGTATTGCAGGTTTCAAAGGGTCGGGAAAGGTACTTGAGACGATGATGATATTGCTCTGAGTCTCAAGCCCGAATCGTCCCGCTCTGATACCATCTTAACGATGGTAATCGAGAGATTTGGAAGGGCTATGCATATTGCAAGGATTTGAAGAAGTGTTTGAAGAAGATGGCTGCGTTTTTTTTATTTCAGTATATGTAATGTAACAGTTCTTCTCCTTTTTATAGTTAGGAGTACAATGTATTTTAGGAAGAAGATAAATCTATTCTAGGACAATGAATGCCATATCAATTATGTATCTCTTCCCTTTAATGTCTCCTTGGATTTTGGTAATGTAATCTTTGATGATTCCTCTGATTTCTCCTTTGAGTTTTGGTCCGTTTGACACTGCCAACTGTTTGATCAATTGCTCGACTCAAATGGTTACTCCCTGCCAACTTCCATCACACCAGTGCTTCGAGCAATCAACTCTCGAAGGTATGGAAGCTGCTGATCTCAGTCCGCATAGGCGCCCCGAACATTTGATAGCCATGCCGCGTTCCAACAACGAGTCGAATTTCCAACGAGCAACGGACCATATCTTGGATCATGAATCTCCAAGACCACCGGAGCTCACATCAAAAGTTTTCTTTGACAATGTTTTATGCATTTCGTAAGCGACTCAAACCTTGGACCAGATGCATGAAATAAATATTCTAATGCAAAATGATTATATCATTAGTTGTATTTAATAATGGCATTTCATTTCATTAGTTCAATTAATAAACTATGCAGTAACTCAATGAAGATAAACTTAATCATTTACACAAACTCTGCTAGAGAGAACATTATTCGTATCTTGCCCCGCTGTCATGCAGGCTTGTTGGTTGTCGCTGCCATTACTTTTTATGAGGGTTCTTGAGGAGGAGCCAGTGAGGACAACGTGGAACGGGTAGTTGTTGTTGATCATGCCGTTAATGGTATTGAGCGGGATGCTGCCATGGATCGGGGAGATGGGGTCGCTCGGCTTTGAGAAAAGGGAGGTTCGTTGCGTTGGAGTTGGCAACAATGACTCCTTGGATAGTGCCCTCGAGCCAGCAAATATCGCACAAGATCCCATCAAAATCTCTCCCAAGATCACATCACAATAATATCTGCTTAATTTTATTTGATTTAGCATATCTTTGCAATCCCTATCATTATCCGGTCATTAGTTAGTATACGGAAATGTAAGTAGATCTTTATTCATTGAAAAATATAAACTAAACGTTTTTTTTCTCATTCCTCATACAGGTGGAAACGACCGACCCCTAGAACCTCAACTAGGGTGTTTATCTTCAAATCCAGAAGTAGTGTTGCAATTGGTCGAATGATGATTTAGCGAATTTTTGATGGGAATAAATGCAAGTAATAAACGATCACAACACGGAAAATTACGTGGTTCGATTTACTGAGGTAAATCTACGTCCACGGGAAGAAGAGAGGGCAAATTTGTATTACTTGGTCTCGCTTACAGATTACAATACTGATTTGCTATAAGATTCAGGATCTAGAGAACTTAACCCTGGTCTATCTGATCTAAGTTCTATTTATACATTCGAACTAAGATCGTGGTTTGCAGCCCTGGTAGGGGGGTTGATAACTGCTTAATACCACTAAATAGATCGTGGGTGTAATGGAGGTCGTGGAGATCCTGCATGGGTCCACTATCTCCTTGTTCGGTCGAATACTGAGACCGAACTGCTGAACTTTGCCGATCAGCTTTTGCCGATCTGAGAGTTGAGCTCGATTGGTCGGCTTTTACCGAGCTATAGGCTGTGACCGAACTCTTTGGTTGTGCCGAACTGATACTCTTTCTTGGACCGAACTGCTGAACTTTGCCGATCAGCTTTTGCCGATCTGAGAGTTGAGCTCGATTGGTCGGCTTTTACCGAGCTATAGGCTGTGACCGAACTCTTTGGTTGTGCCGAACTGATACTCTTTCTTGGACCGAACTGCTGAACTTTGCCGATCAGCTTTTGCCGATCTGAGAGTTGAGCTCGATTGGTCGGCTTTTACCGAGCTATAGGCTGTGACCGAACTCTTTGGTTGTGCCGAACTGATACTCTTTCTTGGGTTTTGGGCTGATGGGCCGTCACTGCTATGGGGCTCGCAATTATTGTTTAGTTGTTTAGTTCGTATCCCATCACCACCCCCCCGAAAAGCGAAGTGAATCACTTCGGCATTTCGGATAGGTGTAAGGGGGAGGCTGACGTCAGGGGACGTGCTCTGCACGTGTCTGCATTAAATGTGACAGCAAATCCGGCCAGAGAATCCAGAAAAAGTGGGATTTGAAACGGTGCGACGAATTTGAAAAATATTTCCTTTCTTCATCATTGGAGCACTTTTGCGATTATTTCTTCTGCATTCTCTCTCTTTTTCGTAAAATTTTCTTCCGCTTCTTCAAGAATTTCTTCAGAGACTTTCGACCATCAAAGAGTAAGAATCATGTCTTCTTCTTCTGAATCTGTTTCTGAATCAGGTAGTGGTAGGAAGGGGGGTAAGGGGTCTTCTGGCCGGAAAAGGTCCGGGGAGAAGACGGTAGAATATTTTCACAGCATTTTGAGTAAGGATACTGTGATATCCTTACACGGAAAATATTTTCTTCCTGGGGGGTTAGTGGTGATTCCCGACGACATTCATAGGGCTAACTCGCCGCCGGAGGGTTATGCCACCGTTTACGAAGCCTGCTTAGAATGCGGGCTTCGTTTCCCTCTTCCCCCTGCCTTTGTAGAGCTTCTTGATTTTTTTCAACTTCCTTTAGGTCAGGTGACTCCAAATTCTTGGAGGCACTTATCGGCCTTTGCTGCCGAGCTGCGTAGACTAGAAAAGGATCTGTCTCTGAGGGCAATCCTTAATTTCTTTCAGTTTAAGAGAAAGGGATCCTGGTTTTACTTGATCCCTTTACAGCCCTTCAGAGCATTCTGTAAAACCAAATGGCCGAAGTGGCAAAATCGTTTCTTTTTTTACAATAGGACAGCGGCTCCGGACTTTTCCTGGAGAGGGCCGAAGTCCGTAATTCCTCATCCTCTGGTAGAACCGTTGGACGAGCTCGAGGGCGAGCTCAATAAGATTCCCATGATTAGGAAACAGTATTCGGAATCTGAGCTCGTCAAGGGTGACTTCGTGTTCGATTCCTCGTCTTCGGACGAAGAGACTGAGGGTGAGGATTTCTTTTTTATGCTTTACTGCTTTAGCGGCGAAAACTAACTTTGTTTTCTCGCTTTTTGGCAGTGAACATGCTAAGCAGGCTAGGTCGCAAATCCTCCGAATCCAAGGAGCCGGAGAAACAGAGAGCCACCAGCTCGGCGTCTGATGCCGAGAAGAATCCGAAGAGGCAGAAGACCTCTTCGAGTCAGTCTTCGGATCCAAAAAAGCCGGAATCGACTTCGGCAAAGGGGAAGGCGAAGACTCAGAAATCCCCAAAAGCGCCACAGAGAGACATTGTCCTGGGGGGTTGTGGATCCGGAGCGGTTGCGGCCACTTCGGAACATATCTCTGAGCCCTTTTTATGGCCAAAGGACTTTGTGGAGGTGAATTTCCTTCTTGATTTTCTGGTTTTGCTTCTTTCCTATATTTTTTGTGGCCCATCTGTTGACTTTTTTCCTTTTTCCATTTTCAGAGGAACAATATGCTCTGCAAGCTCGTCACAGTTGAACTCTCTAAAGCGTCCAGCGATTATGATGAGATGCAGAGGAATTTGAATGCTGCTCGTCACCAGGCCGAACAGGCTCGGGCAGACTTTGAGGAGGCAAGGGCCGCTAGGATCTCGGCTCAGGATGAAGCCCAGCGTGCCAAAAACCAGCTCATCATCCAGAGAGAGCAGTCGAAACAGAGGGAGGCTGCTGCCGTGGTTGCTCAGGGGGAGGCTCTCCGTGTTTACACGGAGAAACTCTTTTTGAGCCATCAATTTTCGGCCCTTATCGGCGATCTGCTGAAATTGATGACCGATAACGCTGAGCAGGAACCCGAAGTCATTTTGCCGCTGTATGGCCGAGAGATTGCAGCGCGCCTCCAGAGTCTGCCGCTCCTTGAGGAGCTTGCGTCTTCATCGGTCCTGCTTTCCGCTGAACGAGTTCGTAATTGCCGTGCTGACCGTGACGAGAACATGGAGGCCATCTTTGCCTCCTTGGGGCCTGTTTCACCCGCTTCAAATTTCAAAGAGGGTGAGCAGGAAAATGAGGCCGGCAAGGAGACCGAGCAGAAGGATCAGCAGACCGGCGACGGGCACGCCGAGCAAGAGGTGCAGCAGATCGGCGATGGGGGCGCCGAGCAGGAGGGAGGGAGGAGGGAGGCCGAGGCTGAGACCGAGGTCGACAAGGAGAAAGAAGCTGAAACCCACAGGGAAGCCGGAGACGAAACTGGCGAAGTATGATTTCGTCTCCCTTCTCTTAGTTTAGTTTCTTTCTTTCTATTTGTAAAATGGCCTTGAAGCCCTCCTTGTGTAAATTTTTTCTTGTGAATGAAAAAAAATTCTTCTTTCTACACTCGTGTCTTCCTTATAGCTCTTCTTAATCTCTTTTACTCCTATTGTGGTTTACTGCCTGCTCGGTAAACTGAAATGCCGAACTGACATAGCTGCTTCGTATTCTTAACTCTAAGGAGCTGGAGGTACTTCACTGGAAGCGGCTATACTCTTTGGCTTTAAATGAAGCTGAGAAAAAAGCTGTAGATGACCAGATGAAGTATGATGAACTCTTGGCTCGTTTAGTGGAGCTGGAGTCCAACAATAAGGACTTAGAGTCCATAAAGAAAGATCTGGAGGCCGAGCTGAATACTGTCATCGCTGAGAGGACTGCATATGAAGATTTCATCTGCGGGCGCGGGGGAATGACTATATCTGAAGTTCAGAATCAAGTTGATGAACTGTGGGAGGAGCTTCATGTACTCCGGAAGAACAATGTGCTGGAGAGTTCGGCTTGCCAACAAGTTGTGAAATCATTGCGGCGCTTGGCTTCTCTGTACGACATCATTCTTTCCCGGCGTCCCTCAATCGAGAGATTCCTTAGCCGTTTCCCGCTAACAGATGCTCACACTCCAACTCAAACCTCTAATCCACTTACTCAAATTTCTACTCCAAATCAGCAACGGACTCAGGAGCAACCGGAAACGTCAAGACAAGAACCTACTCCAAGTCAGCAACGGACTCAGGAGCAACCGAAAACGTCAAGACAAGAACCTACTCCAAGTCAGCAACGGACTCAGGAGCAACCGGAAACGTCAAGACAAGAACGCCCTGAAGTTCGTAGAGGAGTGGTGAATATGAGTGAGCAAGATCAGCGAATGCTTCGTGAAGAGACTCTTCGCCGCCGAGGTGCTAGAACTTCCCGGACTCAGAGAAGAGGCGGTGGGTCGATCAGAGCATCTCGTCCACCTACTGATTCTTCAACTGCTCGGAACGCCCGAACTCAGCATCATGAGGACTTTTTGGATAGGTGGCTCAACTTTAGCAACCGTAGACAGTAGAGTAGTCCTTTGTAATGGTGTAACACATTCTCGTAGGGCAGCGGAATTGTATGCCCAACAAGACTTAGTAAATGAAATTTTTTCATTTCGCTTCTATCACTGCGTATTTACAGTTCAGCGATTTTTTATTTCATTTATTGTACTCGTCCTCGGTCTTATGAAGTAAACTCTTCTTTGACCGGACTGAGTTAGTGTCCTTATTTGGCGAGTTTTATCGCTTGGATTGGACTTTCCCTGTACTCGTCCTCGGTCTTATGAAGTAAACTCTTCTTTGACCGGACTGAGTTAGTGTCCTTATTTGGCGAGTTTTATCGCTTGGATTGGACTTTCCCTAGTTAACCGAAGTGGCTTTCGGCTTATTGCAGTTCGTTTCAGACGAATTGCTTGTTTCTTAAGCTGAATTGTGGAATCTTGTATCTTCCTTAGAAGCTTGGACTCACAATTGTCTTTAATACATGCTCTAAAAAAAGGGGATCAGCCTTTAAGGAGCAATATACCTCAGTAACATTTATAAGAGACAAAACGCACATAACCCTAGGACCGAACTAGACACAAGAACAATAAAAACATGAAAGCACATAACCCTAGGACCGAACTAGACACAAGACTGACCGGACCTTGTCTCTTACAAATAGAACTTCTTGAGGTTGGAAATATGCCATGTTCGGGGTACTTGTTCTCCTGACATGTGGGTTAATTTATAAGACCCTTTTCCCAGGACTTCTGACACCCGATACGGACCTTCCCATGTGGGTTCAAGTTTGCCCAGCTTTTCTGCTCGGCTTACTTCATTGTTTCTCAATACGAGATCTCCCACTTGAAACTGCAGCTTTTTCACCCTTTGGTTATAATACCGGGCTACTTGCTCCTTGTACTTGGCTTCTTTTATGAAGGCCAATTCTCTTCTTTCTTCGGCAAGATCTAGTTCGGCTCTCAGTCCGTCGTCATTCAGTTCTGTTGAGAAATTAAGAGTTCGGGGGCTGGGTATGCCGATCTCAACCGGAATTACGGCTTCAGTGCCGTACACTAGACTGTACGGAGTTTCACCGTTGGAGGTTTTTGGTGTAGTTCGGTAAGACCATAGGACTTGAGGGAGATTTTCTACCCATTGTCCTTTGGCTTGTGCTAACCGAGCTTTTAATCCTTTCACCAAAGTACGGTTTGTTACTTCCGTTTGTCCGTTTGCTTGTGGGTGAGAGACTGAAGTGAACCGCTGTTGAATATTCAACTCTTGGCACCAATTCTTGAATGTTTTGTCAGTAAACTGAGTCCCATTATCCGAAATGAGGATATGGGGTATGCCAAATCGGCAAACTATGTTCTTCCAGACAAAATCTAATGCCTTTGAGCTTGTTATCGTAGCTAATGGTTCAGCCTCCACCCACTTTGTGAAGTAATCCACGGCAACGATCAAGAATTTCATTTGCCGGGGAGCTTGTGGTAGTGGTCCTACTATGTCTATGCCCCATTGCATAAAAGGCCAAGGGCTTTGCATAGCACATAGATCAGTCTGCGGCATCCTTGGGATATTTGCATGGATTTGGCATTTCGTACATTTCTTAACTAGCTGTACTGCTTCTTGTACCAAAGTTGGCCAATAATATCCCCATCTCAGAACTTTTTTAGCTAATGCTCTAGCTCCGATGTGGCTACCGCAAGATCCTTCATGAACTTCTCTAAGGATGTAATCCGTCTCTTCTGATCCTACACATCGCAATAACGGTTGAAGGTAGGACTTTCTATATAGGACTCCTTCATGAAGTTCATACCGACGTGCTCGGCATGTGATTTTCCTTGCTTCTCTCTTATCCTCGGGCAGTTGTCCTTGATCTAGATACTTTAATATTGGCGTCATCCAGTTTGGTGAACTGGTTACTGAGTGTACTTCAGCTTCATCAATGCTTCTGTGCGGTAATTCCTCCACCTTTGAGCTCGGATATGAGGCCAACTTACTTAAAGTATCTGCTCGGCTATTTCCCGCTCTGGGAATGTGGATTATCCGAAAATAAGAGAAATTTCGGCTAATACTTTGCGCTTTGTCCAAGTATTTTTTCATCCTTTCACCACGGGCTTCACTTGTACCCAGCATGTGATTCACTATGACTTGTGAATCACAATGAATTTTGAGAGATTTGACAAGTAGATGTTGCGCTAACTGAAGTCCGGCAAGAAGGGCTTCGTATTCGGCTTCGTTATTAGTGGTTGGGAATAAGAACCGAAGTGAATAAGTTACTTCGTGTCCGTCGGGAGCGATAAGTAGAATACCAGCTCCACTTCCTGTCTTATTCGAAGCTCCATCTACGAATCCAATCCAACAGTCCGGCGGCTCTACTTCGGGTTTCTGGGGCTGTGTTAGTTCATCATTGGTAGGATTTTTCTGTTCGGCAATAATAGGGATTGCCTGATCGAACTTTGCCTCTACAAGAAAATCTGCCAAGGCTTGTCCCTTGATGGCTTTCCGAGGTAGATATTCTATTGAATGTTCTCCCAACTCTATGGCCCACTTGGCGATTCTGCCTGATGCTTCGGGCTTAGTCAAAACTTGCCGAAGTGGAAGATCGGTTAAGACGCATACTTTGTGAGCATAGAAATATGGCCGCAGTCTCCTTGCTGCATTTACTAATGCCAGAGCAATTTTTTCCAGAGGTTGATACCTTGTTTCGGGACCTCTTAATGCTCGGCTTGTAAAGTAGATAGGACGCTGCTTTAGGCCTTCTTCTCGCACAAGCACCGCGCTAATGGTTTGATCTGATGCTGCTAAATATAAGAATATCACTTCGGCATCTGTTGGAGCAGAGAGAGTAGGAAGTTCGGTTAAATAACTTTTGAGTTCGTCAAAAGCCTTTTTCTGTTCGGCTCCCCACTCAAACTTTGGTGCCTTTTTCAAAACATTGAAGAACGGCATTTGCTTTTCGGCTGCTTGGGAAAGGAATCTATTCAGTGCGGCTAGACATCCAGTTAGCCTTTGCACATCATGTATGGACTTCGGCATTGCCATGTTCTGAACAACTTGAACCTTTAGGGGATTTGCCTTGAGTCCTTCCTTTGAAACCCAACAACCCAGAAATTTTCCCGAATCTACCAAAAAGGTACATTTTTGGGGATTGAGTTTGAGGTTGGCTTTTTTGAGCACGTCGAGAGTGGATTTGAGATTGTTTTCGTACTCCGAAGTGCTTCTGCTTTTAACAACTATGTCGTCAACATATACTTCAACCTCTTTTCCGATCAGGTGCCGAAATAGCTTATCTACCATCCTTTGATATGTGGCTCCGGCATTCTTTAAACCAAATGGCATCTTTTTATAAGCAAAAATACCAAAGTCAGTAATGAAAGCCGTTTTTGAAGCATCATTCTCATCCATTAAAACTTGGTGGTATCCTTTATACAAATCAAGAAAACAGAAAATTTCGAAGCCTATCAGAGCTTCTACTTTTTTTATCTATGTTGGGAAGGGGGTAGCAATCTTTAGGACAGTGCTTATTTAGATCCGTAAAATCTATGCACATCCGCCATCCTCCTTCTTTTTTCTTGATCATCACAGGATTGGCCACCCAAGAAGGATATTTTACTTCAAATAATACATCCGCTTTCAGTAATTGGCGGACTTCGTCATGGATGACTTGATTTCTTTCTGCTGCAAAGAGTCTTTGCTTCTGTTTTATAGGCCGGACTGAAGGATCAATATTTAACCGATGTGTAATTACCTCGGGAGACACTCCAGTCATGTCCAACGGAGACCACGCAAAGACATCTTTGTACTCTTTTAGGAGCTGGATGGTCTTTTCCCGGAGTAGAGGTGTTCCCGCGAAACCGATCTTGACCGTTCTGGATGGATCATCTTCGTATAACTGAACTTTCATCGAGTTCGGCTCCGGTGTGACTTCGTTCATTTCACCTGCCTCTGACTCCGGCTGCTGTGATTGCTATGCTTGATGGTGCCGATCTGATTGTTCGGCACTTTTAAGCGCAATCTGCAAACATTCTTTTGCTCTCTTTTGATCACCTCGGATGACTGCTATCCCTCCTTTAGTGGGGATCTTGATTGTGAGGTGATAAGTAGAGCAAATGGCCCGAACTGTGTTGAGCCAGTCTCTCCCCAGTATAATGTTATACGAGGATCGAGCTTTTACCACAAAAAACTCGATCACCGTACTGGAGCTAGCAGGCGCTCTTCCTACCGTAATCGGAAGGCTGATAATACCTTCAGGGCGGGTGTCCTCCTGGGCGAAACTTTTCAGAGGAATTGGGGCTGGACTGAGCCGAGCTGGATCCACTTCCAGTTTATCAAAACATTCTTTAAAAAGAATGCTAACCGACGCTCCTGTATCCACAAACACTCTGTGGATCAGTTTGTTTGCCACTCCAGCTTGAATGACAATAGCGTCTTGATGAGGAGAAATGGCCGGGACGGGATCTGCATCTGAAAATGTAATTACTTCCTCCTTCTTCAGCCTTTTATGTGTTGGCTCCTCTCGATTGAAGCCTCTGCGCTCTGATTTTAGAGACGATTTAGTCTTCCCGGCTGGGAGAGCGTCAATAGTCTGGATCACTCCATCATATTGCGGCTCGTCATCGTCTTCGGGATCCTGTTGCCTTTTAGGATCCTGAGGAGCGCAGTTCGCACTTCTCTGTTTCTTATTCTTTTTCGGCGGCTTGCTTTGGTATTTTTTTAACGTCCCTGCTTTCACAAGAACATCAACATCTGCTGCCAAATTTCGGCACTCCTCGGTATCGTGACCGTGGTCTTGATGGAAGGAGCAATATTTATCCTGACTTCGGCGCGTGGCCGATTTCGTCATCGGCTTTGGTTTTTCGAACATATCAGAATGCAGTTCGAAAATTTCCGCTCTCGACTTGTTCAATGGTACGAACTGAGCGGGTGGTTTCTCCGGATTGAGACGTGGTCCCAATCTGCCTTGTACCGGTGCCCTTTGAATTCTTTCAAAAGGAGTTCGGCGAGGATGTCCCTGATCGCTATGATCGGGCTTCCTCTTGTCTCCTCTGGAAGAGCTGTCTAAAGACCGTTTTCGACGGTCTGCCTCATCAGCACGGGAAAACTGGTCCGCAATGTCCCACATCTCTTGAGCTGTTTGCGGACTGCATTCAACGAGCTTTCTGTAGAGAGCTCCTGGCAGAATTCCATTTTGGAATGCCGAAATGACAAGTAGATCATTGAGATCATCTACTTGTAGGCATTCCTTGTGGAATCTTGTCATGAAGTCGCTAATCTTTTCATCGCGACCTTGACGTATAGAGAGCAGCTGAGCCGAAGTGATTCGGGTTTCAGCTTTCTGGAAGAACCTCCTATGAAAAGCATCCATTAGATCTCTGTAAGATCTAATGCTGCCTTGAGGGAGGCTATCAAACCACCTTCTTGCGTTCCCGATGAGCAGCTCGGGAAACAGCTTACACATATGAACCTCATTGAGACCTTGGTTCGCCATATTATACTGATAGCGTCCCAGGAAATCATGAGGATCCACTAACCCGTCATAAGTCACTGACGGAGTTCGGTAATTTTGTGGCAACGGAGTTCTGGTGATATCATCCGAAAATGGAGTCTTCAGCGCTCCATACATAGCGAATCCGACATCTCTACGGTATGGTGGAGATGGAGTTCTCCTGTGATTTCGGTAACAAGGAGGAGAAGGAACATATCTGTAATAATGGAGTGCTCATTTCAGTTGGAAGAAGAAGGCAGAGTTCGGTAAGCTCGGCTTACCAAGCTGGAACTAGCCTGGAACTAGCCGAGAAGAAGAAGGCAGAAGAAGGAAGCTCGGCTTTGAGCTGGAACGAGCCGAGAAGGAAGAGTTCGGTTGTGAGCCGAGAAGGAAGAGTTCGGTCTTGAGCCGAGGAAGGAGTTCGGTCTTGAGCCGAGGAAGGAGTTCGGTCTTGAACCGAGAAGGAAGAAGCAACCTAGCCGAACTAGCCGTTGGAGCAGCAGTTAGTTAGCTGAGATGTAGCGGTTATTCTTCTTGCTTTCTTGATTATTCTTGTAGTTAGTTAGTAGCAGTTGCTACTTGATTGTAGAGCTTTAAATAGCTCACCGTGTATGTAGTTTAGAGAAGAGTTTAATCAATAAAGAGTTTTCCAGTTTCTCTCCAAGATTATCATCTTCAATACTCAAAGTGTGAGTGTGTGTGTTTCTGCATTGTGTGATCTCATACAACAGTGAGTGTGTGTGTGATCTTCTTGAGTGTGTGAAAGCCTTGTGTGCGTAAATCCCAACAAGTGGCGCCGTCTGTGGGAAGGGATATTGAAGCTGATTTGCAGAGGATCAAACGGTTTCAGAGATGGCAGCAAGGCTTGATGCAGAAAAGTTCACAGGCAAGAATGATTATAGCCTGTGGAAGATGAAGATGAAGGCGGTTTTGATTCAACAAGGCTTGGCCGCAGTTCTTGCAAAACCAGAGGAGAAAGGAAAGGCTCCAGTGCTTGATGACAAAGCTCAGGCAAAGATGGAGGAGATGCAGCTCAAGGCACATTCTGCAGTGATTCTGTGCCTTGGAGATAAGGTCTTGAGGGAAGTTCAAGAAGCCAAGACTGCGGTGGAGATCTTGGACAAGTTAGATGAAGTTTACTTGGCCAAATCCTTGGCTAACCGGCTGTATCTCAAGAAGAGGCTGTATGCCTATAGTTTTTCTGGAGATAGGTCCATCATTGAGCAGCTAGAGGAGTTCAACAAGATCATTGATGACCTGGGATCTGTTGATGTCAAGATTTCAGATGAGGATAAGGCCATTCTCACATTGAATGCCTTGCCTAGCTCGTATGACCAGCTAAGTGATGCAATTATCTATGGAAGAGATAAACCTATCACCTATGCAGAAGTCTATTCAGCCTTGATGGCCAAAGAACTCCAGAAGACAGCCAACAGAGGCTCTGCAAGCTCCAATGTTCAAGCTGCAGAGGCCTTGAATGTGAAGAAGTTCAAGAAGCAGAACGTCAAGAAGAAGTTTGAGGGCCCTAAACCCTCAAGTTCTGATGCTCAGAAGGAAACCAGAGCTTGCTATTGGTGCAAGAAACCTGGACATTTGAAGAAAGATTGTCATGCATGGAAGAGAAAGATGGCCTCTGAGGGACACAACCAATCTGATTGTGTGGAGAGTGCTGATCCCCCGGCTCAACTTATGAATATTAGTGACAGTGGGGTCAGTCACAGGTGGATAATGGACTCGGGGTGCAGCTTCCATATGTGCCCCAATAGAAGCTGGTTTCATGATCTTCAAGAAGCATCGGGTACGGTTGTTCTTGGAAACAATCATATTTGTCAGATCAGAGGAATAGGGAAGGTAAAGCTAAGCCTACAAGATGGCTCTATAAAGATCCTAACTGGGGTGAGGTATATTCCAGAAGTGAAGAGGAATCTCATCTCATTGGGAATGCTGGAGCAGAAAGGGTTCACCATATTGATGAGTCAAGGAAAATTGTTTGTTAAATCTGGAGATGCAGTGATGATGGAGGCTGACAGAGAGCATATTCTCTATTATTTGAAGGCTAAGGCTGTTGATGGAGAAAGCAATGCAGTGTCAGAAGATTCCATAATGCTATGGCACAAGAGATTGGGCCACCCAGCTGAAGGAAGCTTGAAAGAACTCATCAAGAAGGGTCTGATCTCTGGAGATTTCAACAAGATGAACCCCTGTGAGCAGTGTATACTTGGAAAAGCAAAGAAGGCACCCTATCCTACAGGTATTCACTCTTCTACAGCCCCTTTAGACTACATACATAGTGATCTTTGGGGGCCTTCACCGGTGTGTTCAATTGGTGGAGGAAAGTATTATCTAGCTATCATTGATGACTATACAAGGAAGTTGTGGGTATATATTCTTAAAGAAAAATCTGAAACACTCACAAAGTTCAAGATATGGTGTAAGGAGGTTGAGCTAGAGAAGGGTAGAAGTGTTAAATGCTTAAGGACAGACAATGGCCTAGAGTTCTTGTCTGCTGAGTTTGATCTGTTTTGTAAAGAGAAGGGTATGAAGAGGCACCGGACTGTTCCTGGTAATCCTCAGCAAAATGGTGTTGTGGAGAGGATGAATAGGACAATCCTAGAGAGGGTGAGGTGCCTACTTCTTGGTTCTGGTTTGAGCAGCAGGTTCTGGGGTGAGGCTGTGTATACAGCAGCCTATCTCATCAATAAATGCCCATCTACTGCCCTGAAATCTGAAACTCCTGATTACATGTGGTATGGAGCTCATAGTGACTACTCAAAGTACAAGGTGTTTGGGTGTGTGGCCTATGCTCATGCTAGGCAAAGCAAGCTTGAAGCTAGGGCTCTGAAATGTATTATGTTGGGGTATCAGAGGGGTGTTAAGGGGTATAGGCTCTGGTGTATTGAGCCCGGTAAGCAGAAGGTCTTGGTGAGTAGGGATGTGGTGTTCTTGGAGGATCAGATGCCATACCTGAAAGATAAGCTGGACTCCAGTGAAGATGAGGGTGATTTCTTCAAGGTGGAGCCTGTGGGGGTTGGCCTAGGAGCAGGTGGAGTTATTGACTCAGGGAGTGAGTCTGATTAAGATAAAGAAGAGGCTCCAACTCAGGGCAACCAGGCTGGTGAGTCTATATCAGACTCTATCAGAGACTATCAGCTTGCAAGGGACAGAGTTAGAAGAGAAACAAGGCCACCAACAAAGTTCTCTGATGTTGTGTATTATGCTCTGTGTGCAGCTGAAAGTATTGATGGCGCAGATCCGCTCACATATAAAGAAGCTATGCAGAGTAAAGATAGAGAAAGATGGATTGAAGCCATGAGTGAGGAAATAGAGTCTTTACTCAAGAACAAAACTTGGATTTTGGTGGACAAATCCAAGCTGAGTACAGATGGTAAGGAAAGGAGGCTGGTAAGCTGTAAGTGGTTGTTTAAAAGAAAGATTGAGACCACTGATAAGGATAGAGTCAGGTTCAAGGCAAGGCTGGTGGCTAGAGGCTTTACACAGCAGGAGGGAATCGATTTCAATGAAGTGTTTGCACCTGTTGTGAAGCACACTTCAATTAGGATCCTATTGGCTGTGGTGAATCAGCTTGACTGGGAGCTACAACAGCTTGATGTGAAGACAGCCTTCCTAAATGGAGATCTAGAGGAAACTATCTTCATGGAACAGCCAGAGGGCTATGTGAAGATTGGAGAAGAAGGCAAGGTGTGCCTGTTACAGAAAAGTCTTTATGGACTTAAGCAAAGTCCTAGACAGTGGAATAAGAAGTTTGATGCACAGATGAAGAAGATTGGCTTCTCCAAGTCAGAATATGATGATTGCATTTACATCAAGAAGGCAGGCAAGACCCCCATTGCCTACCTATTACTCTATGTGGATGATATGCTACTTGCAGGGCCTTCTATGACAGAAATTCAGAAAGTTAAACAAGATCTGAAGTCAAGCTTTGAAATGAAGGATCTAGGAGAGTCAAGGAAGATCCTAGGCATACATATTCAGAGAGATAGAGGCTGCAAGAAGCTGTGGATGCTGCAAACTGACTATATTGAGAAAGTTTTGCAGAGATTCAAAATGGAAAATGCAAAAGCTGCATCAACTCCTCTGTCCCAGAGTTTTAAGCTTTCAAAGGAGCAGGCCCCTAAAACTAAGCAAGAGGCTGATGAGATGGAGGCTATCCCTTATGCTAGTGTGGTTGGAAGTGTTATGTATACTATGATTTGTACAAGACCAGATCTTGCTCATGCTATCTCAGTGACTAGCAGATACATGGCAGACCCGGGGAAGGAGCATTGGAATGCTCTTAAGTGGATATTGAGGTACATGAAGTCAACTAAGGACTGGGGGATTGTCTTCAATGGCTGGGAAGGTGAATCTGAGGAGGTTGTGCAGGGCTATTGTGATGCAGACTATGCTGCAAACCTGGACAACAGAAAGTCCCAAACAGGCTATCTTTTCACCATGTTTGGAACTGTAATCAGCTGGAAATCAGGTCTGCAAAGTGTTGTTGCTCTATCAACAACAGAATCAGAGTATATAGCTCTCACTGCAGCTGTACAGGAGAGTTTTTGGATTCAGGGAGTGATTTCTGACTTTGGTTTTGACCAAAAGACAATGGTGATTCATTGTGACAGCAGCTCAGCTATGTGCTTGGCTAAACATCCGGGTTTTCATGAAAGGAGCAAGCACATAGACATAAAGTTGCATTTCATTAGAGATGAGATTGAAAAGGGGAGAGTGAAGGTGATTAAGATTAACACCTTGCACAATCCGGCTGACATGCTAACAAAGTCTCTAGGTAGAGACAAGTTTGATCATTGCAAGAAATTGATCAATGTTTGTGCAAGAACTGAGATGAGCCCTCAGGTGGAGAATTGTAATAATGGAGTGCTCATTTCAGTTGGAAGAAGAAGGCAGAGTTCGGTAAGCTCGGCTTACCGAGCTGGAACTAGCCTGGAACTAGCCGAGAAGAAGAAGGCAGAAGAAGGAAGCTCGGCTTTGAGCTGGAACGAGCCGAGAAGGAAGAGTTCGGTTGTGAGCCGAGAAGGAAGAGTTCGGTCTTGAGCCGAGGAAGGAGTTCGGTCTTGAACCGAGAAGGAAGAAGCAACCTAGCCGAACTAGCCGTTGGAGCAGCAGTTAGTTAGCTGAGATGTAGCGGTTATTCTTCTTGCTTTCTTGATTCTTCTTGTAGTTAGTTAGTAGCAGTTGCTACTTGATTGTAGAGCTTTAAATAGCTCACCGTGTATGTAGTTTAGAGAAGAGTTTAATCAATAAAGAGTTTTCCAGTTTCTCTCCAAGATTATCATCTTCAATACTCAAAGTGTGAGTGTGTGTGTTTCTGCATTGTGTGATCTCATACAACAGTGAGTGTGTGTGTGATCTTCTTGAGTGTGTGAAAGCCTTGTGTGCGTAAATCCCAACAATATCGGTGGTGAGGATTCTTTCTCCTGGAGGATACGACACTACTGCGGTAGTGACTTTCATGTCTGGAGGGGGAGGGAGAATCCGCCGTTTTCTTCTCCGGCTTCTGGCTCTTTTGCAGGAATGTTAAGAACTCATCCTGCTTCTCAGCCAAGAACAACTTGACAGCCTCATTCAACTCGAGCTGCTGGGGAGGCTCGATGCGATGACTTTTTGAGTGGTTTGTTCTTTCACCGTGAGAACTGGAGGCAGATTTCTCCCGATGCTGTTTTCCAGACCTACGGGCTGGACTAGCTTCCTCACGTTCATCACGGACGGAAGTATGGGTATTATGTGATCTGGTACGCATTTTTTGGTGGAAAAGGATCAAAAACTCGCTTTTATCACAGTTTTGGTTCTCTGTTTCCCACAGACGGCGCCAGTGATGATTTAGCGAATTTTTGATGGGAATAAATGCAAGTAATAAACGATCACAACACGGAAAATTACGTGGTTCGATTTACTGAGGTAAATCTACGTCCACGGGAAGAAGAGAGGGCAAATTTGTATTACTTGGTCTCGCTTACAGATTACAATACTGATTTGCTATAAGATTCAGGATCTAGAGAACTTAACCCTGGTCTATCTGATCTAAGTTCTATTTATACATTCGAACTAAGATCGTGGTTTGCAGCCCTGGTAGGGGGGTTGATAACTGCTTAATACCACTAAATAGATCGTGGGTGTAATGGAGGTCGTGGAGATCCTGCATGGGTCCACTATCTCCTTGTTCGGTCGAATACTGAGACCGAACTGCTGAACTTTGCCGATCAGCTTTTGCCGATCTGAGAGTTGAGCTCGATTGGTCGGCTTTTACCGAGCTATAGGCTGTGACCGAACTCTTTGGTTGTGCCGAACTGATACTCTTTCTTGGGTTTTGGGCTGATGGGCCGTCACTGCTATGGGGCTCGCAATTATTGTTTAGTTGTTTAGTTCGTATCCCATCATCGAACAACACGAGGGAAATACCGAATTCAGCCTACAAGATCTCTGTGTGATGATGGGCATTCCATTTATGGAAAGTTATCCCAATAGGGGTGTGATCAATTGCTAACTTTCTTTAGTTGCTAACTTTGCTAACTCATCAACGCATTATTTTAAAAATGTCAACACGATGATATTAAGATGTCAACATATAATTTTGTTGACATTTCAATATATTGCGTTGACATTATATGTTGATATTTTAATATCACCGAGTTGACATTTTTAACACACTACGTTGATGAGTTAACAGAGTTAGCAATTTAAAAAGTTTGCAATATAACGCAGCCTTATCCCAATATATTATTCCTATACATTAAGTTATTTACAACTTATACCATCAAAATACTAATAATAATGTAGGTCTCACTATCTATCCACTAACACTACTTTAACTACTCTTCTCATCTTTCCTACTTTACCAATTTTGTCTTTATTCCCTTACTTTACCAATTTTGTCTTTATTCCCGTGCCATATCATCCGCCCATATTTTATGGGATGGAGGAAGTATAAAGTTATGATGTGCCAAATTAGGGATCCATGAAGGTTGTACTAGACCATATTTGTTGAGCTCTCTCTAATTAAATTTAAACCGAAATTTAATACAAGCCCAAACATGAATATTATTCAAGCCACTACGGTAAATAATTTTGACTATCTGTCCAATTCCAAATTAGAGTCATCCGAGATTCCTCTTTAAATTTAACTATGTTCCGTATTAATTAATGTCCGCTACTAAATAATTTAATTAAGAGTTACATTTTTTCCAAAGAGTGGTTTAGTTAAAAAAATATTACTAGCATTTGTTATTTGTGGAATAAATTTCAACTGAGCAGTTTTATGAATTATAAAACTTTTTCAAACACCTCTTGAGATATTATCAAAACTCACTCTCACAGGATATGATTCAACACATCATAGTATCCCTTTTTTACAAATATATGATGACAGAGAGGAGTTGTCACAAGTGAAAATGAGGATATCATCTGCTACAATATGAGGAGGGCGACGATCATGGGTAAGGCAACAAGCGTGCAAGAGAAGGAAGCGACGAGCGAAGTGATGTGGGGTGTGAATAGGGCGGCAAACCAATAGAAGGGGTGAGGTCCATAAATAACGAGCAATACATAACACATTGGCTGTGGTAAGACAACTAAATTTTTTATGATGAATGAAAAAAATTTAAAGGCCACACCATAATTGAATAAGAGGATAAATGTTCATATTTTGAAAATAAGGAATGGGTCAAATTTGATGGCTGCACACCGAACTAGTGTTTTCTTTTGTATTGAAAGAGAACAAGTTGAGAGAACTTCTCATTATGTTTCAAAATAAGGAATAGGTCAAATTTAATATAAGAGTAAAACGTGATAAATGTTGACTATCAATTTTGTCAAAATTTTATGGACAAGTTTATCTGACAATTGGCTATATATACACAAGTTTGTTTTTTTTTAATTGTGGCGAACAATTACTATTTTTGTCATATATTGATAGGCTACTTAGATATATTAACACGAAATTATATATGCATATAGAGCTTCAATATAAATTGGTTGTCGTGTCCATAATTTCTACACCCTTACAAATTTATATACTAACTACCCTCTGAATTAGGCGTCAAGGGGTATAAAAAGCCTTTATTGAGTTCACATTGCTACTTAATTTAGTTGCATATATCAGATATATATTTATTATTAATACTAGTGACACATATGAAATAATTAAGTATTAGTGTACTTGAGCAACATCAATAAATGGTAAATGTCTCACTAAAGGGAATACATACACCCCCCGCATTAATTAAGATAGTGTCTTTAATATTCTATTTCTTGTTGGGTGACATAAAATTATTAGCATAATTTGAGACATAAAATAATTTTGTCTTAATATTATTAAGGGAATAATTGATGTGATGAGTCGGTCGACATATAAATTGCATATTGGCAAGTTGATTATTATGCTAAGCTTTGGAAAATTAAGTACTACATTTTTAGAAGAAAATAAACCGATGTATGTAAGTAATTAATGTTAGCATGTTGAGTGAGCCACAAAAAATAATTTTGATAATTGATATAACAATGAAGAATTTATTATCATATTCTTTGCCTCACAATAAGATAACACTACAGGGGGCATTATTTTCCACCAAAATTTGACATCCCAACTGCACAACGGTGCCTTGGAATTTTCTTATTATACATTATAGTAGAAAGCTACTTCTAAATAGTTTTGTCGTCACAATTTTAAATTAATTTTGTCGAAAATGTCCTGCATTTTATTTGTAACTTTTAAATACCCAGCGTTCGAACAATGTAACATAATGTCTCCAGTCGAATAATCATGCTCTAAAACGGAGGAGCCAGCTTTCTCCTAGAGGGTCTAATGCCTTCTGAAATTTAAAAATTTCCTCTATATAAAATATTTTTCATTTTAATATATTCACAAGTTGTCCTCTAATTAATCTGCAGTATGAAAAATCCAATGCCCCTTTGAGGAAAAATAAATTTCCAACTAATACTAATTATGGAAGAAATAGAACATATACCCCAAGACCATGTTTGGTTGTCAGGATTCTGTCTGGGAAATTAATCTGATTCCTTAAATTTTAAATTCCTGCGTTTGTTTCGGTTTTTAATCAAACTGGGAAAGTAATCATAATCCCGAGAACAAGAAAAGTTAGTACAACTTTCCCGGATTCTGAATCCTAACTTTTCTTAGGTATTCTTTTTCCCAGTTTTAGGATTCTAACCTATTTAATGCAATATAGTATAGTTTTATTATTATTATTATTATTATTATTATTATTATGATTATGATTATGATTATTATTATTATTATTATTATTATTATTATTAATTACAATAATTAAAAACTATAAATCATACTTAATTTCATTATAGTAAATAAGTATGATTAAAATTATCATAATTATAACTATATTTTATAATAGTAATTAATAATTTATTAAATAATAAAAAAATAATTATATAATATAATTTTATAATAAATAATTATTATTATCTTTTATAAATTAATAATTAGTTAACAAAGTCGTAGTAAAATTTATTCAATTATAATATACATAAATATAATAATAAAAAATAATAATAATAAACTGTCGCCTTTCAGCCGTGGTAAGAACTTTATTGTCGTGTTCTTCACTTTCGCCTTCAAGTCCCTCACGCAGCAAGCAAACATTGTCCCTCCTGTACGATTCTATCACCAACTATGAATCTTTTGTACTACTAATAAGTATTGATTGTGAAAATCTGATAGAATGCAAACCTTTTCGATAGGGAGTTGGGCACAGGGCACTTGTATCCGTCGTTTACAAGCTTGATCGTCCGAGGCACAGGGAATCCTGGCTGCTTGATCCCGAAAAGAGAGCCTTTCATTTCAACTTTGGCCATAATTTGATCCAAATCTCCGGCAGTTAAGACAGAGGTTTTCAAGTCTGTCTGAGGAAAGCCGGAGAGTGTAGTTCCGTTCCCCACGGAAGCTGGGAGCTCATTGATACGGTTCGTGATACGGATATCCCTCTCAACCACAACGAACTGTCCAACGTCGACAACAAGGAAGAGGAGCCGGTGGAGCAGCAGGTCTCGGATCTGAACTATGAGACAGTGGAGCAGGGAAGACCATTGCCGAGAGAGAGGAAGGAACAGAGGAAGTCGACCCGGAGGGCCAAGGCACCGGCGAGGTTCGGGGATTACGTTCCCAAGTGAATTGCATGAAAGGTTTCGTAGATTAGGTTCTTTTAATTTATTTTCTAGACTTTATTATTTATTTTTTATTATTATTTTTGAACAATTGGGTAGAGCATTTTATAAGCTCCGTTCCGGGTTTTCTTTGTTGGTTCTTTCCCGGGCCGTAAGTCGAACCAACCCTAGGGTCCTTAGATTATAAATAGGCGCTGAAATTAATAAAATTGCATCAAAATTTTCGCCTACTTTCTTGTGTTTATTTTTGTTCTTCGCAAACCCTAGTTGTCGACGGGATTTCGCCTCCCGGGACTTCTATTCGTCTTCGCGACATCACGTTAGGGAGAATCTCCTTAACAAATTGGTGCTTTCACTGAACTCATGGAAATGACCACGTCTGATGCCGCCCGCACCGAGGGATTACCGGTGAGCCGGTTCTCCGCCCCACCGATCAGCGTGGGATTTGGATTTCCAGCCGGGACGTCTGCACCAAGTCCGGATCTGGTGGCCACAATGTTAGAGCATGTACTGGCCTCTTTGGCTCGTTTCGAAACGCGAATGGATGATTTCGACCGTCGATTGGTGCCCCCAGATCGGAGCTGACGCACACCAGCGGTCTCCCCGCGCACTGGTTCGCAGACGCCATGCCGCGTTCGGTCCAGCCTTCCATCCCGACTCAGGCGGTCGTGACTACTATCCCGACGACGCACACTCTTCGCTCCGGAGCGCAGCCTTGGGTGCCATCGGGGACAGGCCCTATTGCATCTCCTATCAATTCGCTGCCAAACCCTAGCGCGTTGCCGAGCCAGGTAGACGTTTTGGGGTATGCTCCACAGGCAGGAGCGGGTTTGGTGTCTTCTTGGGAGCCACCAGGGACTCACCAGGGGCTCACTCTACCGACGCTTCGTCAGGCCACATCGTGGGACAATCCGGCGTGGCATAATCACGGGGCCACAGTGCATGGGACGAACCGCGGGACGTGAAGATGAAACCACCGCGCTTCAACGGGTCGGATGCGGTGAATTGGATTGCGAGAGTTCAATATTATTTTGATCATCTGATGATGCCGGAGGCGTATCGTCTGCACTATGTCGTCATGCTCTTCGACAATCAGGCAGCAGAGTGGGTTTTTAATTATCGTGCTAGCAACCCGGTGGTTCTCTGGGGTGATTTTTTGGAGGATGTGCGACGTTGATTTGATCCGCAGTGTTTTGAAGATTACCTGGGGTTGATTGCCAAGCTGGTTCAGACCGGAGCGCTCGCGGAGTACAATGCAACCTTTGAATCAATGCGGAATCGGATCCCTAATGTACCTAAATCAACATTCTTACCTATCTACTTGGCGGGTCTTCAACGAAGTCAGGTCAAGCACCAACACCCGAGAACGGTAGCGGCCGCGATGGCCCTTGCTATCGAGTTTGACAGCAGCAGCGCTACGCCCGCGCCTCAGCCAGGACCCCAGCGTCGTCCGTGGCAGCCCAGGGATCAGAAGGGTCCGACGTTGGCTGCCCCACAACACCAGCATCAACCACAGCCGGCGACCAAACCGGTGTACGCCAGGGGCCCGGAATATTCGAAGCTCCCAGTCATCCACTTGACAACAGCCCAACGGGCAGACCGTACCCGCCGCGGGGTATGCATTTATTGCGAGGAGAAGTGGGGGCCGTCTCATGCCTGTAAACGCCCTTTCTTGGCCTATATGGGTGCCGATATGGATGAGGAGGTCGCGGAGTTGGATACATCAGCTGATCAACAGGAACCTCCGGAGGTAATAACGGCCGATCTCTCACACATTTATGCACTTGACGGCAGGTAACGACCGGAGGCGCTGGAGCTGCGCGGAACAATCGGAGCTGACCCAGTGGTCATTCTAGTCGATACAGGCAGCTCGCATGATTTCTTGCATCCCAGAGTAGCGCAGAGGCTCGCGCTTCCGCTGACGGCAGTCAAGCCCTTCCGAGTTTATGTGGGAAACGGGGCTTCATTGGTATGTACGCACGCTAGCTTGCAAACCAGAGTGGTGATTCAGTCGCACGTATTCTTGATTGACCTACATATCCTACCAATACACGGGCCGGATGTTATTCTCGGCTTGGCTTGGCTAAAGTCTATGCGTCGCGTCACGAATGATTTTGTAGATGGAACTTTGGAATTTGTGCGCAATGGGGAGCCAATCTGTTTGAAAGTCTCTGCACCAATGGCACAGGAGGTCTTGCTCAAAACCGTCGCCACCCTACTGTCATTCAGCGGCGAGGCCGAGATGTTCGAATTGGTGGCAGTCCCCGGCGCTGATGACCCGGAGGGGGACAGCGATCACCCCCAATTCCCGGCGGACTTGGACCCTATGATTCTGGCAGTTTTGCGGTCACATGAAGCTGTATTTCACGCTCCGACGGGAATGCCTCCGGCCCGGCCCTTCGACCACCGCATTCACCTCCTGCCGAACGTGAAACCGGTCAATGTGCGCCCATACAGATACCCATATTTCCAGAAGACGGAAATCGAACGCCAAGTGAAGGAAATGCTAGCTTCGGGAGTCATCTGGCCCAGTCAGAGCCCGTTTTCATCCCCAGTGTTGCTTATTCGGAAAAAGGATGGGACGTTTCGATTCTGCATTGACTATAGGGCCCTGAACACTGCGACAGTGCCTGATCACTTCCATATACCAACATCGGATGAGTTATTTGACGAGCTGGGTTCCGCACGGTTTTTCACCAAACTGGATCTCCGTTCAGGGTATCATCAGATTCGGATGCACACGGATGATGTCTTCAAGACGGCCTTTCGAACCCACGATGGCCACTTTGAATTCCTCGTCATGCCATTCGGATTGACGAATGCTCCTTCCACATTCCAGTCGGCCATGAATACTATTTTTAGACCACTCCTGCGCACTTTTGTGATCGTCTTCTTCGACGATATACTGGTCTATAGTCCAACGCTGGAATCTCATGTGCGACACCTGCATGAGGTACTTACCATTCTGAAAGATAATCATTTTTTTGTTAAATTGTCCAAGTGTGCTTTCTGCAGTACTACAGTGGAGTATCTGGGCCACTTAATTACGGAGGGGCAATTGATGGCTGACCCGGAGAAAATCAAAGCAATGGTTGCATGGCCAGTGCCAGCCTCCATTAAACAGTTGCGGGGTTTTTTGGGTCTTACATGTTATTATCGGAGATTTATTGCGCATTACGCGACTCTGGCCCGCCCTTTGACGGAGTTACTCAAAAAGGACGCCTTCGCGTGGACCCCCGCGGCACAAGATAGCTTCATCGCCCTCAAGGAAGCTATGACATCGGCCCCTGTGTTACACCTACCGGATTTTTCTAAAGTGTTTTATATTGAGACAGACGAGTCGGATTTCGGGGTAGGAGCGGTCCTTCTTCAAGAGGGACATCCTTTGGCCTACTTTAGTAAGAAATTGGGGCCTCGGCGTCGGGTGTCGTCGACATATCATAAGTAGTTGTACGCCATCGTCGAAGCAGTCCAGAAGTGGTGCCAATACTTATTGGGGCGCGAATTCGTGATCCGAAGCGATCAAAGGAGTCTAAAAGAATTATTGCAACAGATTATTCAGACTCCGGATCAACAATTCTATGCACGGAAATTGATGGGCTATAAATTTAGAATTGAATACAAGACGGGGGGCCTCCAATAGGGTCGCGGACGCGCTGTCACGCCGCGATATGGACCCTGGAAACGGCGAGACGGGGCGGGTCCAAATTGAGGCGGCGCTTCTATCCCTAGCTGCCCATCCGGTCCCCAATATCCTGGAATTATTGCGGGCAGAAGTTGATTCCTTGACAGATTTGAAGGAGTTGCGAGCGATAATCGAGAAGGGTGAAGCGGCTGGCCATTTGTCGTTTGTGGACGGCCTCATCTACCATAATCGCCGAATTTATGTGGGCGACGGATCAGTGGCGAAGTTGCCTTTGATTACAGAGCATCACTCCACTCCGCAGGCGGGTCACCCGGGAGTTGACAGGACCTTCCGCCGCCTTGCCGCTCAATTTATTGGAAAGGAATGCGGAGAGAGGTGAAGGCGTTTGGGGAGGCTTGTGTGGAGTGTCTGACGACGAAGTATTCGACCCAAAAGCCTGCGGGGTTACTGCAACCGTTACCTATTCCTTCGCAGGTTTGGGAGGATGTCTCGATGGACTTTGTGACGTGTCTACCCCAGTCTCGAGGTTTCACTACCATCATGGTGGTGGTTGATAGGTTATCTAAGTATGCGCATTTCGCGCCGTTACCGCCACACTTCAATGCTCTGCGAGTGGCGAACCTTTTCATTGAAACGGTGGTGAAGCACCACGGGTTCCCTAAAACCTTGGTGTCGGACAGGGATTCGGTGTTCTTAAATGATGTGTGGGAGGAGATGCTGCGTTTGAGTGGTACTAAGATGCATTTCAGGACGGCGTACCATCCGCAATCGGATGGACAAACGGAGGTCAGGAATCGCGGTCTGGAGGAGTATTTACGGGCATTCGTGGCGGATAAGCCGAACAAGTGGGTCAACTTCTTGCCTTGGGAGGAATTATCATTGAATTGTTTCTTTCACGAGGGGCTCGGAACGTCGCCGTTCAAGGCCTTGTACGGGCGAGAACCCCCTCCTTTGGTGGCAGCAGAACCGTCGCACTTCACCCCGTCCGATGTGGCGTCATTGATTCGACAAAGAGGCGAGCTGATCGTGTCGCTGCGTGCGAATCTGGAGAGAGCACAGCAGCGGATGCGTTCGACAGCAAATAAACATCGAAGACATGTAGAGTTTGAGGTTGGGGAGCAGGTCTTACTGAAGTTGCAGCAGTACCGACAATATTCCGTCGCCAAGCCTCTATCTTCTAAATTGGCACGAAGGTTCTTTGGTCCGTATGAGATTCTAGAGCGGATTGGGCAGGTCGCGTATCGTCTGCGGTTGCCGGAGGGCAGTCGGGTGCACAACGTGTTTCACGTTAGCCTGCTGCGCCCATTCGTGCAGGGAGGGTCTGCGGGAGCTGTGGATTTACCACCCTTGTTCGCGTGCGGTCGCCCTGTGTCGAGACTGCTGAAATGGATGGGGAGCCACACGGTATGGCGGGACGGAGCGGCAGTAGAGGAAGCGTTGATCCAGTGGGATGACGATGGGGGAGAAAACCCGACGTGGGAGCCTAGGGAGATTGTGCGTAGACGCTTTCCGAACCTCAGCCTTGAGGACAAGGCTGGTCTTATTGGGGGGGAGTTGATACGGTTCGTGATACGGATATCCCTCTCAACCACAACGAACTGTCCAACGTCGACAACAAGGAAGAGGAGCCGGTGGAGCAGCAGGTCTCGGATCTGAACTATGAGACAGTGGAGTAGGGAAGACCATCGCCGAGAGAGAGGAAGGAACAGAGGAAGTCGACCCGGAGGGCCAAGGCACCGACGAGGTTCGGGGATTACGTTCCCAAGTGAATTGCATGAAAGGTTTCGTAAATTAGGTTCTTTTAATTTATTTTCTAGACTTTATTATTTGTTTTTTATTATTATTTTTGAACAATTGGGTAGAGCATTTTATAAGCTCCGTTCCGGGTTTTCTTTGTTGGTTCTTTCCCGGGCCGTAAGTCGAACCAACCCTAGGGTCCTTAGATTATAAATAGGCGCTGAAATTAATAAAATTGCATCAGAATTTTCGCCTACTTTCTTGTGTTTATTTTTGTTCTTCGCAACCCCTAGTTGTCGACGGGATTTCGCCTCCCGGGACTTCTATTCGTCTTCGCGGCATCACGTTAGGGAGAATCTCCTTAACACTCATCAACATCTGTAATAACAGCATTGCTGGCAGAGACTAGAATCTCGACGTTCTGAAAGCCAATGAAGATTTTCCAGCTTTTGAGTTCATAGAGTCCGGCATTGGTGATCGTGGCTGTGGACTTGAAGGCCCATGGTTGGGCAGTCACGTTCTTCAAATACGGATACTCTCTAACGCGAGATTCGAACACATAGGTGAGAAAGATGCCGTTGCAGTCGATTTTTTGGTAATGGTTTCGTACCTCTGCTGTAATTAGGTACCTCTTGCGCTCTTATCACTTCAACTGCGAGTGTGCTCAACAAAATGTACAAGAACGCCATTGTTGAGCCCATGTAAAAAAGGTTGGTTAATTCTCAGAATAAAGCATCCGAAGAATTGTGAGTGTAGTGAATATTAAACCCATCTCAGATGTAGAAAAATTGTCGAGTGAAGAATTAGTCAAGTGTCATTTCCTCCTCTACCTCACCGAAATTGGTGGTCTACTTAACCACCAACACACCAACTGTCACAAAATAATTCCCTTGTCCACAATATTATTATAATCTATACTCACTGTTAATGTTTGCAACTACCTATCATATTGTCAAGATTCAACTCCTTTTGATGAGGATCTTAAATTACAAACCAAATATTGCAAATTATAAGCTTGTATGTGAATGAAAATTTACATACCATATCACACTTTATTATGAATAGATGAACTATAAGCAGTAAACACTCATCAGAAAAAAAAATACTACTAACATTTTAAGTTTCAAGATATAGACATCAAGTCTAAAAAAACCAGATAAATTATATATATGCAATCCGCACAATTTGCATCAGCACAAACCAACCTCATCATCAAAAGAAAATTAGCAGTTTCTAGATCGTATCTTGTCGCGTTTGAACGTTAAGAATACCATGTTTGCCTAAGATCCTGGCGCCTATAATCTATGCAATTCACCCAGCTAAACTTAGTAGATTATCTACAGCTTCCTCTACTCTTTGTGAAGTCTCTGCATCCGTGTGGTGCGGGGATGTTCCAAGAACAAACGGAGGAGTTCTCATTAGCTATATAAGCAGGTCACTCTATCTATGATTTCACATAACTTCAATATTTGCTGGTCCCTCGACAAATTTGGCGCTCGACTTTGCTGCTGCTCTTGTTGACCTTGAGGAAGAGCCGGTAATAAACTTTAGGGAGGAAGTTGACTTACACTTGTTCCGTTTGTGCTCCTTCTTTTCTGGGGAGGCCATGTCTCTAAACATATCGGATCCTGATTGGTGTTGCATGGACTCCCCAAAATCTGTTCGGAAAAAAGAGAAACAAGGCTACATTAATAGTCGGGATAAATTCTTTAAGCTTTAAGAGGCACGTACAAAATAATACATCAGATCAAAACAATCAATCTCGTATGTTTCTCATTGGCCCCAACGGAACTTCAATGACATTAACTGACAAATGGAACACACAAAACTAGAATAAGTTCCCTGCAAGACGATATCATGTGCATTGTACAATCATCCTAAACATGACGAAAATGTACATTGATAATAGCATTTTAAATAGTGAAGATAGGATACAAAACGAATGATGCAGCATAAGTGAAGAAGATGCATAACAAAGGTGCAGAATTAGCAAAAACAAAACATTCGTCTACATTCACATTGCTCTCTTACACAATACTTGTTTGTGCATTGTTTTCATGTAGAAATTATTCTCCATATTACTAGTAAAGGTTTGTTTCCAAGAAGAAATGTCCTATCCTTTTTCCAATATTTCTTAAATCTATTTTGTTAGTAAATTAAGGGGTACTTCAGGTGTTGTAGGACACTGGTAGTGCTGCAAAAATGGAGCATGTGATCCATAGAAAAGCAGTCATTTTCAGGCACACCTCCACCAATCTCCAAACAGCTCGTGACAGAAGAGCCAAAACTTCCCCTGCTTTGAGGTAAAGAATCTTTCGAAACTGTGCTCTCAAAAATAATGTCCAAGTAGTACAACCAACACATAGGACATATTTCCATTTTTCCAGTCAATAATATCAGCCCATGACAATGCCATTAGATTTGTCCAAATCGATACAGATACTAGACAGACAACTCCCCCTTTCTGGCCCTTTACACACCAAATCAATTACTCTTAAAAGTTCTCATTATAACAAAACCTTAAAAGAAATTGGAGAAGAACATACCTTGAGAGGACCATGTAGAGAGTGCAGAACCAGAGTTTCCAATCGATGTGGTCGCAAAATCGGGCCCTGTCTTGAATTCACTCATCTGCATTCGATGAAAGGAGAATTAAAGAAGAATTTCTCCAAACTGAATACAGATATAGTTAGGTGGAGACATACCCAACTGGGAGCCGTTCCAGAGGCGCCGGCGCCCTCCCACCCAATATGTGCCACATGCTTAACATCTGTTGGATATCCAATCTCTATTTCACGCTCCTTCACAACTGCAAACAACCATTGCTAAATGTTAGTAACTACTACTAAAGAATGTACTAATCAAGATCTGACTAGGGAATCTACCGAAGAATTGAGAAATTGTGTATTTGAATCCTTTGAAGATCCCTTTCACTGCTGTCGCCATTGGGGAAGTATGCCTCCAATTCAGACCACAATGCCGGCGACAAACTGTGAATTTGCCTGTGACCAAATCAAAGACATCAAGAACTAATTACTCTTCTGCTGAAAACTGAAAAGGGGCTAAAAGAGAACAACTTTAGCAGGGTATGCAACACAACAATGCGCATGAAACTGTAATTATACTACAAGCAAGATTGGTTTTTAGTGTGCCCAGAATCCTACAAGCAAGAATTGGAAGAGGAACTGAGAATAAAAAGAAATTAAGGCAGAAACTTACCTTTTTAGATTCCGTAATTCTTCCCTCCTCGTTACAACTCCGGCATATATTCATATAATTAAGGTATGCACCCGTCTTGAGCAAGCACGCGAAACCGAATTGGACAAGGTGCAGTCTACCAAATAATCAAAAAATCATACGCTATTTCATGAAATGTAAAAAACAAGAAAATGTGGATTATTGCATAAGACTAGAGGGTTTTGGGGCTTTGGATGGTTTTTAAGAAGAGAGATAGAGAATGGCTGAAATGGAAAGAGAGAGAAAATAAGAGTAGGACAGCCACGAAAATCTTCCAAAGAAAGGGTGATGATGGCCTGAGAGGTGGACTTGAAGGACATGGCAACAGGTAAAACTGAAATATTTAAATTAAACAAAAATAGACTTGTATTCAGAAAAAAATTAATGAGAACAGTGGTTCCAGTTAAAGCCCATACCAATTAGGGTTGAAACGTTACGTATACCGCGCCAAAATGACTATACCGCATATCGTATCATACTGTTCGGTATGACCAAAAATCATACATTTACCGTACTGCTTTGATCGGTATACCAAATTTAGATATCGTTACCGTACCGCTTTTGTCGGTATATCGCAATATGTGGTATACCGAGGTATACTGTGATTTCCGGTATATACCGCAACTGCGGTATATACCGTATTTCTGGTATATACCGCAATTGTGGCATGATGCGGTATAACGTGGTATATACAAAATGCATACATTTACTTGTATCTAAAACTGTCTGTACAGTATGATACCGTACCCAAAAGTACGGTATACTGAAAATTCGGTATTTTCGGTATTTTTTCGCTACGGTAAGTGTGGTATTTCAGTATATTTTCTCAGCCCTAATACCAATTCAAATTACAAGAATACCCTGAGGGCACCCACAATGGGGCGCCCGATGGCGGCCATCATCCTCGGGAGTGGACGATGCCTCCATTGTGGGTGCCCGCCATCGTCCGCGCCCTACGCCCACGCCTGATGCATCGTCCGCGGAATAAGCGCGGACGATGGCCTATCGTCCGCTCCATCGGGCGCCCCATTGTGGGCTTGGCGGACGATGGGCGTAGACGATGACACGCGTTTTTTATTTTTTGTATAAATACCCTCTACCCCACCGTCATTTGTAACATTTCACGATTCCACTCTCGAAACTCACATTTACTATGAAATGGATTCAAGTCCCAATAGTCCGATGTTTGGTGAGGCGCGTTGGCCGGGTACAGAACCCGACGAATATCGGTCGTTCGACACCAACACACAGTACGATCCCGAACAAAATAATAGTAATAAAATATATAGGGCGCGCCTTAGGGCGCCCATTGCAGGTGGGGGGTAGGAGGATAAAACTGATTATGTGGCGCGTCCTTAGGGCGCCCTATTGTGGATGCCTTGACTGTCAATGATTCAAAAGAGTATTTAATTTTTATGAAAATTAGGATTTGAAGTATTTTCAGTACAATAAATAAATGGAATTAAATGAGAGTGTGGTAGGAAGGAAGATTGGGAATCGGGTCTGAGGTCATTTTCTACTTCCTGTCTCAAGAATCTCGCGAAACAAATTAAGTAGCCATAGACACGAATAAAATATCTCAATAATAGAAACTTAAAGAAAAACTAAATACTATGGTATCCCATTTAGAGCATTCACATCTGTGCTCTTTGTCAAGAGCACGGATGTGGGCCCGGACCCACTTTTATTACTTTTTTACTCCCTAATTTTCCCCAAGACCACAACACTCACATTCATGCTCTTTCGCAAGGACATCTCAAGGGTCCCATCATTCCATTATTAAATTTAAATACTCAATTACTAAAAATATATTAAAATATAAAAATTACATAATTAAATCCTAAAAAATAAAAATTACAAACTTAAAATCCTAAATATTAAAATTACACAATTATTATCCTAAAAAAAATACATAATTAAAATCATAAAAAATAAAAATACATAATTAAAATCATAAAAACTAAAAATACATAATTAAAGGCTAAAAAAATACCCCCGTGTAAGACTATTCCTCTGGCCCTATCCCCAATATTCTTCGTAGACCCCGTATCATTGCCAAATGTGAATCAAGTTGCTCAGAGGTCATATTTGACCTATCGACCAAATTGAGTTGGGCCAAAAGGATCCACAACGAGTTGGTGAGGGGTTGAGGAGGCACAAAGGGAGCGGGAGCGGGAGCAGGTGCAGGGGCCGTGGCGCGACGGCGGTTAGCCGTCGCCTTCTTCCTTCCTTGCGGTCGGCGTTGGGAACTGCTCGGGCCAGCGTCGGGGCTACCCAAGTTAGCTCCGGCGAGCTGGCTAGCCACCTCATCCTCGCCGGCGTCGGATAGGGATACCGACTTAGACCGTTTGCTGGAGGAGCTGGAGGAGGATGATATGCCTCCCATATACTTCGGATGCACACGCACCTCCTACCAAGCGCTGAGGTACTTGAATGGTTTGTAATTGAGGGATTGGTAGGTCGCCAAGGCGGCACTGATGATGTCAAGCTCGCTCCTGCCGCTCCCCGCCGACCACTCTTCCTGGAGGTAATAGCCCTGGAACTTTTGGATTTCTTCGTTGGCTCTGAATATGGCATTGTGCACAGAAAGCGTTTTTAACGTATTATATAGTAAATGTAATGGAGTGATTTGCAAATCTTAAATTTTTTTGCAGGTGTTACTCAAATTTGGTGTTCTAAATCTAAATTTGGTGTTGTTCCATAGAAAAACCTAAAAATTGGCTTGGGTTTAGTGTATGGTTGGAGATGTTTTTTACACAAAAAATGAGATTTGGTGTATGATTGGAGATGATCTTACTGGATCTAATCCTCCACGAAAAGTAAGAAATTCCGCATATTTTGACCAATTCAAGGTGAAAAATGGGGTTGCTCCCTCGGCAAAACTTGGATAAAGTTGAGCCAAAAGATCGCGATTCAAGATAAATTCATGAGGGAGCGGTATCTCTTTAGAGCATCCCCAAAGCTGTTATTGTGGGAGAGCATGCTCGTGGTGTTGGCACGACATGGTGCAAGCTCTCCATTGGGCTCGTGCCAGCGGCACGAGTATGCTCGCGTAGACGAGCTGCTCACCGGCAAGAACACACACGCCCAGTCTATTTTGAGATCGCTTTATGATAATGAAACCAACCAGCAAAAAGCATTAACGCTGCAAAGACCAATGCACCGATTGCGGTACAATAGAGTTGTAATTCACTAGTTATTCCAGATGCTCGCCACAATTAAGTTATGGAGAAGGAAAATTAATGAATGAGAAATGGCAGTAAACAAACTATTAACACAATAAAAAAATATCAGCACCAAAAATGGACTATAATTTTATTAAATTTGTAGCTAAGTAATCATTCCGTCCCAAGGTAGTTAGAGCATTTATTTTGGGTACGAAACTTTAAAAATTGATATATTAAAGGTTAAAGTAGAGAGAGTAAAGTAAGAGAGGGAAGATAGATGAAGATAGAGTAAAGTATGAGAGATGATGGAGTTTTTGCCAAAAAAAGGAAACGACTCAACTACTTTGGGATAATTCAAAAAGAAATACGACTCAACTACATTGGGACTTTGGGACTGATGTAGTATTCATTTTAGCTTCGTTTTTCCTTTTATTTTTAATTGATTTTTAAACATAATAATATTGTGGAACCATGAGTTTTCATCCGGCACTCCATATATATATAGATAACAATACTTGCATTAACTATTATATTACGAAGTTATTGTATGTACTGATTGATGTTAAATCCATGATGTAATTGTATATGAATGAAACTACTCCCTCCGTCTTGGAATAAGAGTACTATTTAGATATGGCACGGATATTAAGAAATGTAAAGAAAAGTGAGTTGAATAAGTTAGTGGAATATGAGTCTCATTTATATATAAGTATTAGTTTTATAATATAATGTGAGTGAAATAAGTTGATGGAATGTGAGACCTATTTACTATTTATGGCAAAAGTAAAATATAACTCGTGTTATGGGATAGACCGAAATGATAAAGTAGGACTCTTATTGTGAGGTGATGAAGTATATGAAATTAAAGAAATAGAATAGCAAAGAATTACTATAATTTGTGGGTTATAAATAGGAAGCCCACTAAAATCCTAACAGCAAAGCATATCCCAACTGTCAGAAACTAACATTGTCGAATTCTTAATAATGGCCACCCATTCTCCTCAAAATCATCAATTTATTTCAAATTGCACTTTTCTATGATAAATTTGTTCCACGCCTACATCACCGATCAATATATTGTTTATACAATCATCCTCCCCTTTAGTTTCTATCCAATAATAGCCAGATATGTTGAGCGTTTGTATATTCTCACTCATTATTTTAAAGTTTATTATTCACATTATTTTCTTTGTTGCAACCACGTTATTGCAGTTCTGTTGGTTACAGTGCAACACACATATTTCACATTTCTTGAAATGGCAAACGGTTATTCAGAGTTATTCAGAGGTCCGTATCTTTAATTAATTTTTTAGTGGCCACACTTAGAGGTGCCCACGGTTCCGGAACCGGCGGTTCCGTTTTGGATATTGTCGAACCGGAACCGAATCGCGAGGGTGTTTCGCGGTTACGGTTACGGTTCCGTTTCCAAAACCGCCGGTTTCAGTTTCTGTTCCGAACCGGCGGTTTTTTTTTACGGTTTTTCACGGTTTCAAACAGTCGGGTTTTTTGCGGTTCCGGCTTGGTTTCATGGTTTTTCGGCGTTTTTTCGCAGTTCTGGTTTGGAACCGGCGGTTCTGGCACGGTTTCGGTTCAAAAATTTTTGAACATGAACCGAACCACGGTTCAAAAATCGACGGTTTCGGTTCGGAAATCGACGGTAAATTCTCACGGTTTAGATTCGGAACCGTAACCGGCGGTTACGGTTTCGGTTTCGGTTTTAACCGCCGGTTCGGTAAACCTTGGGCAGGTCTAGCCACAGTCCTTGTAGAATTCGTATGTTTTAAAATTTTAAGAATATACATTCCGGTGCTCATCAAACTGGTTTTTATTATAGATGTTACTCCCTTCATCCGCCATTAGGAGTCTCATTTTTTAGCGACACGTGTTTTAAGAAATGTTAAGAAAAGTGGGTCGAAAAAAGTTAGGGAAATAGGGGTCCCACATGTATATATTAGTTTTAAATGAAATGTGAGTTGAATGAGTTAGTTGAAGGTGGTACCCTATTACCATTTATGGTAAAAGTGAACCGTGACTCCTATTCGCAGACGAACTAAAATGAAAAAACAATACTTCTATTCGCGGACGGAGGGAGTAGTAAATAGTGTGAGATAAATAGACTTATTAAGTGATTGGGTTGAGTTTTAATATTCCAGTGTGCTGAATTAATTCTTAGGCCTGAATCTTTGTGTTGGCTCAATTGTGAAACCGACCCATTACTTACCTAGGAGGTTGCCGATGGCTGTCGTGTGGCATTCCATGAGAATAACGAATGTTGGTCGTCTGATGTATGGTTGTCTCTTGGTGCTTACTTTGCGACTGTTTGGTTAGGAGGTCCTTGGCTCTTTGCAGTTGCGTGTACAACCTGAGCCATATCCTAAATCTTCTATTGTTTCTTTACTTAGTTGGTTTCTTGTTTACAGATCCGATTAGATCTTGCTATTGTTTACTGGCCAAGTTACTTGAGTGTGCAGGTGTATTACAAAGACTATAGCTTAGACAGTTAGACTTAAGTTGGTCCAGACTCAAGTAGTGCTAGGATTTCCCTTGTATCTTGTTATGTACTTAGTCATTGGTTTTGTAATTCTTTGGTTTGTAGGGAGATTAACCACATTACCCGGGCCTGGTCACTGCGACCCCCTTTGTGAGGAGGCACCCCTTCTCCCGAAGTTACGGGGCTATTTTGCCGAGTTCCTTAGAGAGAGACAGAGAGTTGTGATAAGGCTCGTTTCATGCATCGGTTTTGGGGTGAATTTCTATACTTTCTGGGAACTAAAGTGATATTTTGAGTTTAGGTGCGTAGATATCTGCCAGGTTCGAAGAATGTGCAAATCAAACCGGCAGACGGAGAATAAAGGTGATTTGAAGTGAAAACCTTAAGTCTCCCAACTGATCAAGTGGAATCGTGAAGAAGGCAGCCTGAGCTAGAGTAAAGAGAGAATATTCCAAGGGATCTTGTTTGAGGGCACAAGCGTCAAATCCGAGGAAGGAATACCCTAGGGATTAGAGCCCCAGCCTCCCTATATAAGAGGATGATAAGGTTCGTTTCATGCTTTCATTTTAGATCAAAACTCGGTGTTTTTCGGTGCACTAATGTCTGTTTCTAAGTTTAGGTGCGTGAAAAATCTGTCGGACCTAGGAAGCGCATATAAATTACCAGGGGCAGAGGAAAAGGAGGAAAAAGAAGTGAAAACGCCAGCAATTACCAGACTAAGGAGATGAAAAGGAATGCTGGCAGAATATAAAAATGGAGCAAGGAGCAAATATAAAGATGAAGGGAAAAAAAGATAAATTATGAAGAGAGAGTGCCCTAGGGATTGCTGCCTATATAAAGGGACGGCCCCTTTTTGAAGAAGAGCCTCATTTTTAGCATTTTTTCGATCTTTTACACTTAGTCTCCTTAGCTTCACTCTCCAATCATAGTTCACTTCACTTCACATCACTTGGCACTTATGGGGTGACTTCTGGCTACTGTAGTGGTTCCTAGCTAGTTTCCGTGGTGTAACACCGTCCTTATGAGGGCGAAGATACAATTTGCTTTTATTTTCCGTTGTTTATTCTCGCCGAGAACTTCCTTGCCGGAAGCTCGGCTACTGTTTTGTGTTCTGGATTTTGTTCTCGTGGATATGGCAGTTTCTACTTTTTGTTTTATTATGGTTTCTGATGTTTGATGTTGTTTTACTGATTTTGGATGCTTTCCGCAATTGATTGTTGAATTGAAGTTGAGATTGGTTGAATCTGAGTTGTTGTTGAGGAGTTGTTTGAATCGGAGTTTATATTCATGGATGTGAATATTGTTGAGTAGGATTGGTTGGATCTGGAAGGGATTGTGAGTCGGAGTTGTGGATCTGATACGTGGTGAATTGAATCTGCATGATTATGGCATTTTTACTGTTGTTCTCGCATCTGCTAGGTCCAGTAGTTTAGATCTGTTGATTTTAGTCTTTAATCCTTTGTTTTCAGGTCTGGAACTTGCTCTGTTTTCATTATGTTTACTACTATGATTTATCCTGTTTTTCCCGTTGGATTCCTGAAGAAGATGAAGTTTGTAAGTAGTTAGGATCAAATCTGCGATCTTTCTGTTCTCTCTGCCTTGTCTTTTACTTTTTTGCAGCTTTTCCAAAACCTGGCCACTTAGGGAAATTTGGTCCCCACTTTCTGTGCTAGTTTGTTCGGTCATTTTAGGAAAGTCAGTTTAGTCCCAGTTCGTTGATTGTCTCTCAAGTGATTTATATTTTGCATCATGCATGTGCCGTACGTACCAATTTCCTGGATCCAGTAGATAGAGTAGTTAGCTTTCATTTCCTAAGTCCAGTAGGTTAAAATTCTCGACCCACTTGTTGCGCGGCAGCAGCCAAACCCTCCCAAAACCCTCCAAATGCATGCTAACTCATCCGTCCTCGTGGGATCGATCCTTTACTTCTCTATACTAGCCAATAGTGTAGTGTGTTGAGGTTTTTGAAGCGGAAAAGTGTGTCCAACGATCAAATTCTGAAGGTTCCACGATCTCCTAGACCCTGTGATCTAGCTAATCCTCTGGACCTAGGGGTTTGTGATATATCAATAGCACAACGCACTAGCATCTTTTCCCTGTCTCTTCAAGGGACGAGGTGAAAAAGAAAAAAAGAACGCTGGGTAGAGGCCAGTTAGGGGGAGTGCTCATTTTTTTAGTTTCTCTTAGCTCGCTCTTAGCTCAAACTACTTCAAAAATCTCAATCAATAGTTCTGCGCACTTGGAGGGGATGAATTCTGGCTGGTGGTGGTGTTTTCTAGTTCGTTTACTGTGTTCCACCGTCCTACGAGGGCGAAGAAACAATTTTAAATTTCTGCATAGTTTTAGCTTTCAATGCTTTGAAACAATTGCTAGTGTTTGGGATATTTCGTAGTTCGTTGTTGTGGTTGCTGTTAATAAAACTGAATGTTGTCTTTGGATTTTGCTGGAAGTTGTTGAATTTCTAATTCATGGAGGCTTTTTTTTTGTGTTTGCTTTGTGTAGCTCGTTTACCTCTCGTTGGATGCTTTTCGCAATTGGTAGGTTTAGGAGGTTGAGATCTAGTTTATTTATGTTCTATTTCAAAGATCTGAGTTTGGTTTATTTAGTTTGGAAAGATCCATGTTAGAGTAAATAGATCTAGAGTCCTTGTTTCGATTTGCATGATCTTGGCTTATTACTGTTTATTTTCTCGAACTCGTTTGGTAAAGTAGATTAGATCTGGAAGTTATGGTTTGATTTTCACATTTACACCCGATTTCTAGTTTGCTCTCTTTTAAGATGTCTGAGTTCCTATCTATGCTCTGTTTCTAGTCGATCACATGAAGAAGATGAAGTAGTTAGTTGTTAAGGTCCCGATTTGCAACTTTTACACAAACTTTTACCTTTTGGCAGCTTTGCTGAGTTTGTTGGTTGAGGGTTTTGGTCCCCACTTTACTTTTACCCTTTTGTCTGGCTATTTCAGGAAAGTTTCAGTAGGTTTCTCTCTTAGTTTAATCCAGTTGATCAGTCTGGAGTGCCAGTAGTGTAGTTTCAGTTTGTTAATCTAGTTGATCAGTTAGTTTTGTTTCTTGTGTGCGCTAAGTCAAGTAGGATAAATCTTAACTCACGCTATTTGCGTGGCAGCAACCATCCCAAAATGTCAACAACAAATGTTGAAACACCTCATCTCTGTGGGATTCGACTCTTACTTCCCTTTACTAATTAATAGTACTGTGGGTTAAGGCTTTGAAGGTTCCTCATTCTCGATTCGTACGCCCGACGGCACGTATATAGACTTGTAGGAGTCGTCTTGATCAGTTAGACTTCTACCGCTTGATCAGTCTGTAATTCCTCGAATGTCAGGTTGAAGCGAGTCTGCTAGTTCAATTGGACGACCTCTCTTGATCAGTCTGTGATATTTTGGTTATCAATTGCGTGCAATTTAAAGAATTACGAACGTGGATAAGGACACTTTCAAGTTGTCTCGCGCCCCTAGGTATTCTCTACCTACCCACCTGTGTCGGTTTCGGGTCTCATTTGTGACCGAAAAAAGGTCTCGGTAAATAGTAAATTATGGATGATCTGATCCCTACAGTGATATCAGAGTCATAAGGGGATCATCCGTGCACGCCGAGTCGCCATGTCAGAGTAAGGCTCAGCCTCCCGGTACAGGCCTTAACGCAAGACAGGTATTCCTCAACGAAGGATACCCACTCTAGTAATTGGCTGGTTCCTTAAAACATTTTCATGTTTTCTTAGTTTTAGGATTAGGTTTGCTTGTTGGTAGTAGTCGCTGGTCACGACTTTAGGCTTTGTGCTCTTGTTTGAAGTCTAGGTTTGCCTAAGTTTAATTGTTTTCCAAGGTGTTCTTTGCCTTACATGTTCTTCCGCTGTGTGAATGCTAGTGTATAAATTGTTAGCAAGAAGTGAGTCTCAGTGAGTATACCTGCTTCTTGAGGAAATTACCCATCTATTCTGTGCCTTAGCCGCCTTGAGTGGCTCCCTTCACCCTCATACATTGAGTGCTTGCAAACTAGGAAATCCTCTTGCCAGAGTGCTCATGACAGATAATGATAATCTCTGTCTTGGATGGCTTCTTGAAGCAGATTGTAGGGTATACTCACATTGAACGCACTTTGAGCAGATTACCTATGTGTGCATGCTTGTGAGTGCGATTTTACTTGCTTTGTTGCATCTTTGGAGTCTTAGATTTTAGGAAATCCTTGCTTATTTGTTCTTAGCAGGTTTTATGTGCTTGATTAAAGAAAGCCGGATTTGGACAATAAGTTAGATTTAATCACGACAGTGACACTGGTCACAATAATTTACACTATTTGACACTCACTAGTTTTTTAGAAAAGTATATTCAAATCACTCACTTAATGTTTCTTTCAAAGTCGAGATGTTTTTGGACAATAAGTTAGATTTCGAAATGTTTATTTAAATCACTATTTGACAAACATCTCGAAAAACATCTCGACTTATTGTCCAAATCACTTAAGTGCAAAAGTCGAGATGTTTTACTTTGAAAAGTATATTCAAATCACTCACTTAAAAAGTATATTTCAGTACGTGTCAAAAAGTATATTCAAATCTCGATATCCCAGTACTGACCCTTTGCAGGTTTATTTAGTGCTAATAAAAAGTGCAACAGTCGTGTCTCCATACGCGATGTCATCTGCTCTTGACTCTTCCTCTGCAATGTAAAAGTCGAGATTTTTTTCTCTTGTATCATGCACTCTGATTTATATATATTCCCAGTTATTTCAGTTCATGTTTAGTTGTGCCATAGTTTTCCTCATTCTTCCCCGCTTCTTTCATCCTCCCCCAGTCACGATCAACCAGGCCTTCTATCCTTAGAAAGTGCGGTCGTGACAACACTGGATGGATTGCGTAAAGATATATAAGTACTTCATGCTGGTTAAACTAAGTACGATATCTTAGTGATTATTTATTCCTAAACTTATGGAAATAACATCGAGCGTGCATTATTAGTTATACTCTACTTTGACTTGTTGATACACTTTTTATTAAAAATAAAAATAACTGCAAGTATACAGTGTAGATTTACTATAGCTACAGGTAAGCACATGAGATCGAACTTAGGGAATAGTTTCACAGACTGGCTATCAAGTACTAAGCCTCATTATTATTTGGACAAACAAAATTTTGTGGTGAAACACTACTACATGAAATAAGCAAGTAACAAAGCAAATACAAAAAGCAATTAAAAAGGTGAGCTTGATTTGATCGAGAAAACAGATGAAACAAGGAAATTAGTGATAATAACTCGAACAACGACTTCTAGGTTACTAGGGCGAGTCACCTAATTACTCCAGTTGAACAAATAGTGTGGATTACCAGCATTAAAGTTGTCAATCTTAGCTAATAACTTCTAAAAGCACAATTAGACCCTTATAAAGCCCCCACTCTTAGGTTTACCTTTTTCGAGATATTAATTATAGTGTCATCAATCCAAATCTAACACATGGATCCTCTCTCGATTCCCCTCATATGCCAATAAATCAACAAGATATGTCACTCAAGTGGAAGCATAATACATAGAATTGAACCAAGTAAATATAAGTCTTGTATATCAAAAAGTGGAATTAATTCAACATTTATTTCAATATACTCCCTCCATCCCGCTCTAACTGAAGCATTTCTAATTCGCCACGAGATTTTATGTAGTGTTTTGTGAGTAAGTGGAGATAACAAAGTAAGAGAGATGGAAAAAGTAGAGAGAGTGATGTTTCTATATTTTATAAATGTGTTATTTTGAATGGGACATCTAGAAGGTAAAATGTGTCACTTGGAGTGAGACGGACGGAGTAGTATATAAAGGTTTTGAAACTTTAACATTCTAGGGATAAAAGTATGGTATTAAGTCGAGCTAGCAGCAAGCTTGATTACTTAATGTGCATAAAATATCTTAAATATGATAAATAAATTTAATTAAAGAAACCCGCAATTGGACAATAAGTTAGTTATAATCACGATAGTGACACTGATCACAATAATTAACGCTATTTTGACACTCATTATTCAAATCATTCACTTAATGTTTCTTTCAAAGTAAAACTTTTGTTTTGAATCTTCTCTTATTTTAGAAAAAGAGCTATATTTCTTTATTTATAATTAAGATAAATTTTAACGCAAAACGTTTGTTTTGGTATGATATAAATAAAGAGCTCCAATTATTTACTTATAATGAAGACAGACATTTAAAGCAAATTCAACTTTGATCTCTTTTTCTTCAAATTGAGTGTTCAACTTAGTTCAATGTTTAAAATTAAATTCTTCAATATTATTTTCATCTTTTCAAGTTGAAATTTTCAATTTAGATTTCTTTTTTTAATCACTAATACTTACATTTGAGTACGTTCTCAACATTTGATCATATACAAAAAATAATAAACATTCTATTCTTTTGAATAAAAAATTATAAAAATATAACTATTGTTTTGGATAGAGTGTATTTGAAAAATTATTTCTCAAGACTTTTATTTACAAAACGTAGTTAGTTAGAATTTATTTCAATATTGTATATAAAGACTTTAAAACTCTTTAGATAAAAGTATGATACTAAATCGAGCTAGCAGCAAGCTTGATTAGTTAATAAGCCTAAAATATCTTAAACATGATACATAATTTTAATTAAAGAAGCCCAGATTTGGTAATTTTTATTTGAACAATAAGTTGGTTTTGATCACGATACTAGCTGCTCATAATAATTTACACTATTTGACACTCACTATTTTTTTAGAAAAACATAATCAAATCTCTCACTTACTTTTCTTTCAAAGTAAAACTTTTGTTTTGATTATCTTTTATTTTAAATAAAGATCTCTACTCTTTTATTTATGATGAAGACAAATTTTTAAACCTAAACTTTGGTTTTGATCCCTCTCTTGTATTTGTGTGCTTTAAATAAAAAGCAATAACCATTTATTTATACTGAAGACAAACTTTGAGAATAAAGTCAACTTGATTTCTTCTCTTCAAATTGAATATTGAGCTTAGTTCAGTTTTTAAAATTAAAGTCTTCAATTTGATTTTCTTCTTTTCAAATTGAAGTTTTTAATTTAGATTTCTCTTCTTTAATCACTACTAGGGATGTCAATCGGGCCAGCCCACCGGGTTTCGGGCCAACCCTATTCGGGTTGTGGGTCAATCGGGTGCGGGCTAATCGGGCTGTTATTTTTCCGGGTTATAAAAGTTCAACCCTAACCCTAAAAGCTCAGGTTTCGGGCTAGCCCATCGGGTTAATCGGGTTGCTATCGATAAAATTAACATGCGGTCAATCCAATAAATAATGGTGAAAATTAGTTATATTTATAAAATGTAAAATATTTAATTATTATAAATTTAAGATATATGCTTAAACTCAAACATAAACATGATCAAATACTAACATTTGAGATTTATGCAAAATAAAACATAAACAAGAAATTTTAAAGCATGTTTAGAAATTTAAATATATTTTTAGTAAATTTGAAGTTTCTAATTCATTTATCTATTATTATATTAATAAAAACTTAATATATAATTTATATATTTAATATATAAAATGGAAAGTTATTTTTTAAGTAATCTATATTATAAAATAATCAATGAAGTGTCGAATTAGAGTCAAACAAATAGAACAATATAAATTTTATCGGGTTTCCGGGCCAGCCCATCGGGTTTTCGGGTCTGGCCCTAACGGGTTGCGGGTTAATCGGGTGCGGGCTAATCGGGCTGTAATTTTATCGGGCTAGAAATTTCAGCCTTAACCCTATAAATTTGGCGGGCTATTCGGGCCAGCCCACGGGTTGCGGGCTAAATTGACATCCCTAATCACTACTACTTAAATTTTAGAGGTATTCCTGCCGGTCCCCATTAAATATCTCATATTTGACTAGTGCAGACTTAAAGAAATTGTTTGAATTGTTAGTAAAAGGGGTAGAAAAAGTTAGTGAAATGTGGATCCTAATTTTTTTTAAGCAAATATTTTATTTTGATTCCTCTCTTGTTTTAAATAAAGAGCTGTAATCCTTTATTTATAATTAAGACAATTTTTTATGTTTTGGTGTGCAATAAATAAAGAACATTAATCATTTATTTATAATGAAGACAAACTTTAAGAGCAAAGTTAACTTTGATTCCTGCTCTTCTAATTGAGTGTTCAACTTAGTTCTGTTTTTAAAATTAAATTCTTCAATTTAATTTTCATCTTTCCAAGTTGAAAATTTTTAATTTGGATTTCTCTTCTTCAATCACTAATACTTACATTTGAGAGTACATTCTCAACATTTGGTCATATATAAAAAAATGATAAACATTCTATTTTTATGAATAAAAAAACTGAAAAAATATAACTATTGTTTTGGATAATGAGTGTATTTGAAAAGTTATATATCAAGACTTTATTTTACGAAACGCAGTTAGTTATAATTGATTTCAATATTGTATATAAAGGCTTTAAAACTCTTAAAACTTTTGAGATAAGAGAATGAGAATGATATATTAAGTCGAGTTAGCAGCAAGCTTGATTAGTTAATCAGCCAAAGATATCTTAAACATAATACTCCCTCCATCTCATTCAAGATGACCACCTTTCATTTTTTATTTGTCCCCATTAAGATTGCAACTTTCCAATTTTGGAAATAATCTCTTTTCTCATCTCTTCTCATTAAAATATTCAACTACTTTTTTCTTCTCTAGTTTATTCCTCCTAACAACACTTCCCAAAATCTCATGTCATTCAAGAATGTAGTCATCTTGAGTGGGACGGAGGGAGTACATAATTTTAATTAAAGAATTCTGGATTTGGTAATTTTATTTGAACAATAAGTTAGTTTTGATCACGGTAATGGCAGCTCACAATAATTTATAATATTATTTGACGCTCACTAGTTTATTAGAAAAATATAATCAAAGCTCACACTTACTGTTTCTTTAAAGTAAAACTTTTGTTTTGATTCCTCTCATATTTAAATAAGAGTGATGATAAATGGCCATAATGTGACCGGCCATAAAGAATTAATTTAGTCCATTTACATGTATAAAAAAATTAGAATTACCGATATAAACTTATATGTGTGTGAATGGACTTGTGAGTTGATATTTATCTTTGAATTCCATTACGTAAAACACGTTAATATCACGAATTACTGTATACGTTGAGCAACAATCAAGAAATGACAGTAGTAATAAGTTGAGCAAAAACTACGAAAGAGCAACACTAACATGTTGAGCAACATATAATGAAGATGATTTAAAAGTAAAATCAAGTAGTATTAAACCAAAATTTTGAAAAAAAAATCAATTTTTTTTATTATTTAATTAATTTATGGCTGGCCATAATGTGGCCGCATAGCTTTATTCTTTAAATAAAGATCTCTAACTTTTCATTATAAAGAAGACAAACTTTTAAAGCAAAACTTTTGTTTGACCCCTCTTTTGTATTGGTGTGCTTTAGTTAAAGAGCACTAACCATATATTTATACTAAAGACAAGCTTTAAGAGCAAAGTCAACTTTGATTTCTTCTCTTCACATTCAGTGTTTAACTTAGTTCGTTTTGTAAAAGTAAAGTCTTCTATTTGATTTTCTTCTTTTCAAATTGAAGTTTTTAATTTGGATTTTTGTTCTTTAGCTCGTATAAAAAATGATAGACATACTAATTTTTGTGAATAAAAAAATAGAAAAAAATATGACTTATATTTTTCTGTACATATGTCTTTAGGCTGTTCAATTTTGTTTTGCAAACGTTTAGTTAGCATTGGTGAATCTATTAGTTTATAGTTAGTACTTTACCCATAACATTTAATTCAATAAGTAAACGTTTTGTGGGAGCTAAATCTTTTGGAAGTAGTAGTAATTGTTAATAATATAAGGTCAAAATTTGAAGGAACATCTTCCTTTGGATTTCTAGCTAAGCCCACATGAACAAATGCAGAATAAAGAGATTGAAACTAAAATAGAACTATTTTTCGATTGAAAGGTCATTAACTGTCCACATCAGCGGCGGATGTAGGTGGGGCCGCTGGCCTGGGCGACCCGCCGTAAAATACCCTCCAGCAGCCTCACGGCATCCAAACCTCTGCCCCGTCGCCTACTCTCCGACGCTGGTTCTTCCGATTTTTGCCGCTGATTTCTAAGCTGTAAAAACTTCCGCTCCAGCGTATTAGTATTTGATTTCTTTTATTTTAATTTAATTTGGTGGGGTGGGTTTAGAAATGGGCCTTTTTAATTGACTTAAACTGGAGTACTTTTTATTTTGCAGTCCATGGATATATATACACTATTTTTAGTAAATGTATGTCAACATTTGTTCCATTATTTCAATTCCAAACTAAGTTAATGCAATTACGCAAAATCAAATTTTAAGTCTAACAGGCGCCACTGAGTGTATGTCATAAGAAATCAAAGAATTGTGATATGTATAACAATTATTATTATTATTATTATTAATTATTATTATTATTATTTATTATTATTATTATTATTTTCTCTATCAAATTTTATATTTCGTAATTTTTTAATTACTATTTGTCCTAATTTAAATAGATATGATAATTGAATTTAATTTTTTATTATAATTTAAGTGATCTATTTTAAAAATTTTAATGTATTGATTATGTTATTTCACTTTTAGATTAATGAAAAAAAATCAAAAAAACCTCGAGTCTCTACTAGTTCTTTTAATGTTGAATAAGAACCGCAATAATTGAAAAATCATGTGGTAGTTGATAACAATCCAACGACATTGGTATTGATAAAAGAGAAATTAAGGTCGATCATGAATTACGAAAGTCTATTAATAGTTTTGATGTAAACATTTGAGATCGTATTTGTAGAAAATATGTATTACAAAATAATTTTGAGTGGTTTTCAAAATATGTATACTCATAGAAGCTAACTATCTTGCACATATAAGATATTGATATTTATATTTTATGTATTTTTGTTAAAAAATTAATTATTTAAATATTACTCCATATTTATTGACTTTGTTCAAATCACGATTATGAATTTCTGGATCCCCCATTGGTCCACATAATGTGTACGATCTACTTAGAGAACCAACAAAATGAAGTTTTGTTTTGTCTTGTTTTGTTTTGATTTTATGTCAAAATAGTTATGTACATCGGTTTACACTTATACATTTGATTTTAAACACGAAATGAAAAATATAATACTCCCCTGCCATTCCAACTAGATTGAGGATTATTCATTTTTGGGATCGTGTCAATTAAGTTGAGTCATTTCCTTTTTTTTATCACGAAACAAAACATCTAGTTATTCTTATTTTATTCCATCATGTGAAAATTGGAATTAATTAGTTTCTAAAACACAAAAGATTGAAGCCTCTACTAGGACTGTATATGATATAGGAGGAAGAAACAAACATATGAAACTTGCATGGAAACATTAAACTCAACTTCAACAGGCATACAATAATATCAAATCAATATTGGGAAGTGGAGGGTCACCAGTAGGCATGAATGTTATACCCAGTCTTCCAGCTATTGAAAGAAATGACTTGCCTAACTGCGAAGAAGGAGACCAGCAAAGCCATGATCATCGACACCCTCTGCCACTTGGCATCCCTCACTCGAACAACCACGTGGCACACGAACGCCAGCAGCAGCCCCACCACCGTGTACAGGAAACCCACGATGAAGCCCTCAGCCCCCAGCTGCGCCCCCGCCCCCCGGTAGAAGAACTTCATCGTCTCCCCACCATCCTTCCTCATGTCCACGGTGAACATCGGCGCCTTCCGGATTATATTGAACATCGTCCCTGATACGCTGCAAAAGTAGACGAAGACCGCCCCCGCCATCCACGTGCTCTTCTCGTGCACCACGCTTTCCCCCGAGGCCAACTTCTTCACCGCATATGGAGACAGGATTACCGCTGTGGCCATCGCTAGTGTCATCTGTGTTTTAGATATCAGAGGGGGGTGGTGGATCGGCCCCACCGAGATGGCGGTTTCGGATAGGATTACCTCGGGTAAAGAATCCAGCAAGGTTGATAAATAGGCGGGGTTGAGTTTGATTGAATCGGAATTGAGATCGGTGGCGGAGGCGGGGATGATGCGGATGTGGGGGATGGCGATGACGTCGAAGAGGGCGAATGTGGTGTGTGATTCGTCCAATTCGACGTGGAAGAAGAAGAGTTGAGATCGGGATTTGTTGTTGTTGGTGAGGAAGGAGGAGGAGACGAGGGAGAATTCGGATTTGAGAGAGGGGAGGGCGAGCTCCGATCTCGAATGGAGCTTCTTCGAGTCGAAGAAGACGAGGAAGTGGAAGGGGCGGGGAGTGGGGAGGGAGTGGATGCGGCGGAGGATGGTGTCGTTCATGGATATGACGCCATTCGAGGAGGATGACTGGAGCGCGGAGAGCGCGGCGGTGAATGGATTAGAGGACTGAACGCGCGCTGTGGCTGTGGAGAGAATGTACGAGGCATACGAGGAGAAACACGACGTCGTTTGTTGGGGCAGCCATCCGTTTAGTTGTACACTGCTTAATTGCTGTGATTTACTTCTCCACACGAAATTAACATAATTACCACCTTCATCTTTTCTCCCGTGTTTGTTACCTAAGGAATTGCCATATTTTACGTTCAATATCTTGACGTTTTATATTTACTTTAGGATGTTAATGCTTTAGATTGAAATAGAATTCGTAAACTGAAAACAGGATTTCATACTAGTATATAGTTGCAGTTGAAATTTAATTGGTGTTCTCAATTACTAATTATTTATCTAAATTAAAGGGGTGACTATGACTCATTATCATATGATTATACTAAATTATGAGAATCGAACAAACAAAAATAGACATGTTGAACACCGCAACTCGAATATGGAAAGACACGAGTCTTATCAGAGCATCTCGTTTGGTGTGGCCCAATCCAAGTAAGTGAGTTATGGGTGAATGGGCTTTGATAATGAGCCACGAAACATCACAATGCTTGCGAGACTAATTGGGATGGGATGGAATGGTTTGGGCTCTCCAACTGGAACTCCAGTTTTCACTTATATTTTAAAATAATTTTAGCCCATTTGGGATTTCGTTATGTTTGTTTACTTTAAATAGAGTACGAAGAAGCCAGAAGGGGGAATGAAATTACTCGAATCCCACAATCTAAACCGCAACACTCAAGTCTGCTGGTGGACTACAGCCGCAATTCTAAATACGAATATACTGTATTGTTTGTTTCGCCTAATAAATAACTGAAAATGTCAATTTATGATTCGGAGCTTAGTTCAAATGAATTACGTAAAGATATACTAATAACTAAATTATCATTACTAGATGGAGTAATATTTTACATATATACTTTATGTGAGTTTAAATTTTATTATTAAAACTTGTGTGGTTGTATCGTTCAATAGTAGGACTACTGATTTTGGTGGAAGGAGGGACTACAAAATAAAATGGGTTGTGTGTATTGCAAATGCAATGGACGTGTGACGTGTCAATATTTTGTCTACTCATACCACACTTGTCAAGCATTCTTGTACTCAAAGAACACTTGTCAACCTAGCATAGATATTTTCATGCAGTTGGCTTAAGTGCATAGCCAAACCTAATTCAATAAATGACTGGATGTATCATTCGGATTCTAGCAGAATGCATTTAGTACAAGACAACTCATATAAATCCAATTAACTCTTTATTCGAAAAAATATAGACTTTTGTACTTCAACATCACAGACAGGTCATATAAATACAGTTCATTATTAGTAATACAAAATTTTCACTAGTCTATCAATATGCTGATTTCATCGCCCACTCTCGGAATAAAGCATCTTTCTCTAATTAATAAAAAGAAAAACCTTTTTTTCTTTGGAATTTCATTGCACGAGCAAAAATGCAGGGATAAACCAGATTTACATATTTCTTCTGGAAGAACAGAAATACAGTAAGTTTGTAAAATGTACTCCCTCGCTCCCCATTAAAAATGTCCCATTAGAAATAAAACATTTTCCTTTTCAATCCATCCCATTAAAAATAAAATATTATTAAAAATAAAAACAATACTCTCTCTACTTTTTCTCTTCTTTTGCTTTACTCTCTCTTCGTTAACTCACAAAAGCAGCACTATATACTTTACTCTCTCTTCATTAACTTAAAAAAAACACTTTATAAAATTCCGTGCCAAAATACAAATGTTGCATATTTAATTGGACGGATAAAATAACTTTGCGGTAGATTGCTTTTGTTTCTTTCTTATGAATTTAATCTCTCAAGTTGTTAAATAATGTAACAGGAGTTTGATTCGTAAAATATAAAATAAAATAATCCAACAGCGGCGAAGAAACTGAGGTTGAGTAAAATGAAAGTAGATAACTCGAGAAGAAAGATGATGAACATAGAAACCCAACTCAAAGAAGGCAATTACATTGGATTGCTGTGCCTCAGTTTATTTATGAAAAAACTAGCACAGAATCAAGCATCTACCACATCAGACTCGGCCGAGGCCAGGACCAATTCCGGCTGAGCAGCTACCGCTCCGTCCAAAGCATTGGGCAGCCCCAGCGCCCTCAACGCCAAGTGCGCCGCCTTCTGACCCGATATCATCATCGCACCGAAAGTCGGTCCCTGTATACACAAAACCCCCAAATCAGAACCAACTCAATTGAAATTGAAAAAGAATTAATCAATCCAGTTCGGGTTACTTACCATTCTCGGGGCTCCGTCGATCTCGGCGACTTCCATGCCGGTGATGATCATTCCAGGAACGACCTCCCTGGTGAGCCTGACAATAGCATCCTCCGCGGTGTTCATGTCGAGGGCCTTCATCCCGGGCACGCTGTCGATCATTCCGATGCTCCTCAAGCGCTTGACTCCGGTGGCGCCGAAGGGGCCGTCGTGGCCGCAGGAGCTGACCACGATTTTGGCCTCAATGACATTGGGGTCCATACACGACTGTGTGTCGTGATTCATGGAAACGAGAGCCCAGTTAGTGACGACGCCGGCGACCCTCTGGTTCTTGACGATGAGGTCTTCAGCGGCGACGGCGTTGAAGAGCTTGACGTTGGGGCGGGCTAGGAGCTTGCTCATGATGGTGGAGGTGAAGAGGGCTGCGTGCTTGATCACAACGTAGTCGTCCGTCTCGTCGTACTCGATTTCGAGCTCGTCGAGGAAGTGGTGGGCGGGCTTGCGGACGACCATGGCAGAGAAGAGCTGGCCGCCGAGCCATGCGCCGCCGCCGGGGCTCACGGACTGCTCGATGATGGCGATGTTGATGTTGGGGTTCTTGCTGAGCTCGTACGCGCAGGAGAGGCCGGCTGAGCCGGCGCCGACGATGACGACGTCGGTGTCGGCGTAGGTGATCATGTCGGTCATGTAGCGCCTGGTCATCTCCCGGGAGACGACGGATTCCTTGATAGGCTGGAATTTGAAGCTGTCCAGGTTGTAGGCGGCGGACATGGTCACTGACGCGGATTTCAGGGGCTGGGCGGCGGCGGCGCGTGTTGGCACGGCGGAACCATGGAAGGAGGACTTGCTGTCGAATAATTGGGTTTTAGAGAGGGAGGAGGTGAGGGTGGTGGCCATGGCTGCCATTGATTATGAGTATCTGAGAAGATTTGATTTGATTTGAGAGATGAGAGAGTGAGAAGGAGTGATTGTTGTTTGAGTGTTGATGATTGATATGAGGGGAGTGTGTGAATATATATGGTGGAAATGAAGGCTGATGATAGAAAATATCGGAGGAGAAAAGATCTCGTGATGTGGGGTTAATTTTAAGTGATAATATTTGAACGATACAGAATCATCAACTTTTTCTTAGGGTGTCCACTATAAGGTGGACACGCCCAATAGCCCCGCCCCAGTTTTTTGTCCATAGCCCCGGATTTTTGTCCATAGCCCCAAAATTCTATTTCCGCCACTATAGTGGACACCTCCAATAGCCCCCAAATTTTATAATCAATTTTCATTTTAAAAATAAAAAATTTTGCACGCGTCGACCGCCGCGTCGGAAGCTGCGGTCACTATGACCGCCGCGCCTATAGGCGCGCCTCACCCCCACCAGCCGCGTCCTCGCCCCGCACGCGGCGAAGCCGTTTCCGCCCCCCTCCCCCGTCCTCAGGCGCGGCGGCCACCCCAGCTACTATGACCGCCGCGCCTCCCGCCTCGCCCCACACCCCTCTTCGGCGACCGCCGAGCCGCTCCCATAGTGGACACTCTTAAAATATCACAAGTTTTTGAATTATTTTGTTCAAAATTATAACGGTACACCAAAATTGGGCAATGGATTTCTGGCTAGCCAGGCTGGTGAACAAGTTCCAACCGTATATTCATTTATAAAAATTAGGCTCCAAAATACCAAGTCAGGACTGGAATGTTTACATATCTTATGTCACATTTTCTGTTTCGATTAATGTCAAAATATAAGCTGTAAAAACACGCCCTAAGTCATAATATCTATCATATTTGCATAGATCATATTTATTTGATGCTATTGTTACTCTCTTCAATCATTGAATGAAAATATAAATTTACGCTTCTTTCTGTTTTATTTTAGTTCTTTATTTAAAGCTTGAGTTGTCGACGGGATTCCGCCTCCCGGGACTTTTTGTGTATGTCTCTGGCATCGTGAATACCCTTATCAGTCAATCTGCCGAAACCTATTTTATTTCAGGTCAATCCATTTGATAAGAAATTTATAACTAACGTTTAGCTATTCGAATTTCAGTCTCAGCTGTCAGATCAATCGCCCAGCATGCTTTCAAAACAAATTAACTCTCATACTCCTATTTTTTACTTAATAAATAGAAATATATACACAAAAAGTTAATGATATAAATCACTTATAATCTGGAATTAAAAAATAACTAATCAAAGAATCAGCATTATACCCACAGAAGATAAAAGTAAAATGTTGTACCACATAAAATATATTTGGCCTTACATAAAAAGAGCCTCATAAAATATTAGTATTTCGTAATTATATAGCTCTCATGTCCGGCTATGCAAAAATCCTTTGATTACTCACTTGATGAGTAGATATAACACCCCTTCTTCCTAGCATCCAAGTTAGCATTTAACATCATCTATTGCCATATTGTTTATTGCATAGAATAGATAGATGAAGAATATGTGATAATCCACAGAATTCAAGATGTCCAAAATCTATATTAGTAGTAAGAAGGTTCAGTATTGGAAGAAGATAATGGACTTTACATTTGGGCCACACCAAAAATATTAGTATTGATATTACACGCAGACTAACACAAAATTGGTGAATCAGCTGAACCCTAAAAAGTAAAATGGAGAGGCATGGCCATGGGATACATAAAGGTGAAACCATAATCTTGCTGTATGAAGAAGACAGAGTGGTAGCATGTTCTGAGGCTGCAGATTTTGCATGGAGAGCGCAGTAACCTCTCTATACAATAGCAGAGTGGCAATATACTACATCCAGACACACACACACCAGAAGAGGACGAAGAAGAAGAAATAAGTATCAGTTTATGATTAGACAAAGGCTGTAAGTTTAAGCAGACTAAGCAGCAGCAAACATAGGGAGTTCAGTCTCAGTGGTGGCTGCTGCTGCTTCTGCTGCAACTTCTCAAAAACCATGAATCTTGATTTGCTCTTTTTTCACAATGGTTGCCTGAGATAAACATGGACAAACATATATATATATCTTCACACATTATGATAAAACTATAGGCCAATTGTTACTTTGAGAAACAAATTAGAAGATACCTGAACAAGGAACGTCGAGACATTCTTCCTCTGATCACCCTGGAGTTGTATAACCTGTAACCCCCCACACACAATGGATGAGGCATTACAGCACAAAAAGCATGAAGAAATGGAATACTCTCACCTGTCCTAGCTCAGGGTCCTGTACCACTGTACCATTGCAGCAAAATTCCTTCTTCAGATCTTTGAGAATTTTGTTATAGCTGAACTCCTTCTTCAAACCCTGGACAGTTGTCAGGCTTTTCCTACCATTCCGCTGCTGGACCCGAATATGCACATATTCTTTTGATCCTGCACCCGAGTTCTCGGCTTTTGCCTCAGCAAAAGGATCTGTATTTACCATATAAGTGGACGAATCAGGACAGGGTAGAACGAATATGAATGCGTACAATTAATTGACTTACCAAAGGAGCCAGGGATTTGGACTTCAAAATCAGACATGAAATTTAGCTGTCGGAGAGTTCACAGAGACCAACCAACACTGTAACAATAAAAGATTATAACATTGTTAATGAACAACTCGTTTAGATGAGTCATCAAGCTTATAGAATGTTCAAAATCCATGAATAATCAAGATTGCAAGTCTATAACCACACATTTTCAATAGCTTCAGAAACAATACTCATCTTGAATCAAAACTGCCTATTTCTGAAAGATAATCTTATTCAAGTTTTGCACATATATGTCATAAAGAAAAGGAGATCATGCATGAGGATAACCGTTATGCTAACATGCACAAGCACCTATTTTACTTGATGCGACATTACCAATCAACAGAAAATGGAAATCCCCTGAATTGAGGTTGGTTCTTCCCAAAACAGCAACAATCCTCATGATTCACTCCAAGAAACAATCATAATATATGCAAACGAATAAACAAAGCATCATAAGAGGCGTTCTTGTTATATCCTAAAGTAGGAAAAGGCGTAAAGATAATACGCATTCATGCATGCTTCAATATAACCAGACGTGGTTGAAACAAGAAATAAAAAAAATCGCAAGAGGTCGATTCTGTAGGAAATATGGCATGCGAATCAACGATTTCAAAACACATACAGAGATGATAGGGGTGGCGACAGAATTACCTTTCAGATAGGGAAATGTTTTGGTATAGAAAATCGGAAGCAAAAAATATCGAGAGAGAGAGAGAGAGGGCGAGAGATATACAAGGGGAAATGGCAATCTTTCTCCTCTCTCTTTCTACATATATATGATTATACGTATTGTCATAAAATGATATTTAAAGAGAACGGAACGCACATCTGCCACTCAATCAACTTCGTCCTCAACAATTCTCTCTTTCTTTTTCGGTTTTGTTGGATTACAGTTTTTGTTAGTTTATTTAATATTTTATTTACATAAATAATAATATGAGCTTTGTGTTTCATATTATCAAATTCAGATTCACAAACTAAACTAAGCAGTTAATGCCATTGTATCAAACACAAAATCTATGAGTATCATTTAATTCACAAACTAAAGAGGATTGTTTCAGACTCTAGAAATTAATACTTGTTTAAATACTTAATTTATTTTTTCAATGCAATATTTTTTTTATTTAAGTTAAATGGTTATTTGAAGTTTAGGTCTTTGGGACCAATATTTAGAAGAAGAAAAAAATTACTTTACTGATCGGTTGTCCTTTCTTTTAGGGAAAGTTTATTAAGACACCTACTTTTAAAAATGTTAATATTATGGAACGTGAGTTTTTGAGGCAAGCATTTTTAGCAAAACATTTTATGGTGTTGTTTATCTAAATTGAAAATGTAACCATTTTTATGGGGCACGTAGCTTGTTCCTCCTGATATGCATTATTTAATACAACACTTATATATGCATTATTTAATACTCCATAAAAGATGTTATGCTCTGGATTGATTAATTATTTCCAAAGAAATGACATTGTGTAACAAATCAGTACAGTTGATTCCTCACCAACTCACCGTCAAAAGGAAGAACAAGTAGCATAGGAATATAGGATCCAGTATTGATTAAAACTGATAGGGATACATCTAAGATATTACTCTCTTCATCCCACTTTAGGAGTCTCGTTTGAATTCATCAACACGAATTTTAAGAAATGTAAAGCAAAGTTGGTGGAAAAAAAAATAGTAGAATGTAAATCATACTTTTATATATTAGTTTTATAATAAAAGATGAGTATAAAAGGTTAATGAAATGTGGTCTATTACCATTTGTGAAAAATTTCAACGGAAACTCCTAAAATGGGACACCAAAAAATGATCAACCGGATCTGATAAAGTGGGATGAAGGGAGCGCCATCTATATGGCTAAATATTGCTAGACAATATGACAAGTTATTAGTTTATGAATACATGTACTTAAACATTTTTTAAAAAAATTTCCCTAATTTTTTTTATCTAAATACATAACTTTGAGATTTATGATTCTTCAGTAAAATATAGTAGTTTCTATTTTTTTATTAGCACTAAATTAATCTAAATCACTTTTTTTAAAAAAATTAGTAAAAATATAAGGGAATAAATAATCAATATCTATACATATATAAAAGGGAAGTTTTAGAGATATGTATAAGATTACCATTTTAGATTTAAAATAATAACTTAATTAAAACTGATTTTTAATAATCATAATCGGCAGTTTCATTTTATTGTTATTGCTATTAACACATTAACTTTTTATTCACTCTATACTATTAAATTGGGGTCGACTAAACTGCTGAGGAAAAATAGTACTTCCTCCGTCCCACAAAGATTGTCCCATTTTTCCATTTCTGTCTGTCCCACAAAATTTATCTCATTTCACTTTTTACCATTTTTGGTAGTAGACTCAATATTCCACTAACTCATTCCTACTCACATTTTATTATAAAACTAATATATAAAAGTATGACTCACATTCCACTAACTTTTTCAATTCACTTTTCATTACATTTCTTAAAACTCGTGCCGGTCAAAGTGAGACAATCTTTGTGGGACGGAGGGAGTAGTAGTCGTCTGTTCCTCTTCTAACTTTTTACTAATATGGTTAATTGGCTTGGAATTCTTTGCAAATCTGGCATGAGAAGATTGATCAATCTCATTATAGAAATTAATATAGAAATAAGAAAGGGGAAGAGTTTTGAATCAAAGAGACTCTTGGTTGAAACAAAATAAAATATAATCTATAAATACTCTTCACAAAACAATTCTTCCAATCAAAATTCCTGAAAAACACATGCGGGTGAAAGCTGAAGGTGATGCAAGGTACACCAAAATTAGTGGTGAATGCTGAAGATGATGATCTCGATTTTGGGGTTGACGTCGTAAAAAACGGGCGTCTCTCTCCGTGGACGAGTTCTTCAACAGCGGCATGAGAGCTTACGAGGAAAAGGACAGTGTTGTGAGATCCGAGAGTGAGGACCGACGCCGACAGCACGCCGGCGACAATGCATAAGAAAAGATGGAGATAGATTTTTTAACCTAAATGAATTTAAATTATTAGTTGCATTATCACACCTCAAACATATCACATACATACTTACCAATACTCTTTTTTCATTGAAACGTAAATTTTATTAGTTTATTAATATTGTTAGTGATGAATATTCTTAAAACAAATATATAATTTTTAATTTAAATTATTATAATATTAACAAAAACATGCATATATTTTTTTTACAAATTCATTAATCAATATATTTGTGTGCATTTTTTGCTTTCTCTAAGTTATTTGATTTTATATTTTTTATAATATATTTTTATTATACATATCTATAAATTTAGATTATGTGTGTTAATATTGTTTATCATTTTAAAATAATATCTCTTGGTTTAATAGAGGGTGAAGAAAATAAAATAGGCCATGCATAGCACGAGTGTGATACTAGATTCTATTAAATTTGAGTTTAGTTTAAATAGTTGGAGTAAAATTATTATTTAATATGTGGATTTAGATTTAGTATAGATGGGCTCTAAGAAAACAATTGACATCGGATGATCCCTCTTCACCCACCAATCCAAATTATACGATGTGGTGGAGTGGTTAAGCTCTTGTTAATTGGAGTGGAGGTCATGAGTTCAGGTCCTTCCCCCACCAAATTATACTAATATAGTGATAACCTCTGAGCTACTCTTTTCTGTTGATTTCAATAACTGAGACTACAGTCGACAACAGACGCAAAGAAGATGGTGAAAATTGATTAAAGAATTTGAACATTATACACTAACCAGAGCCTAACAACCTCGACGGACTGTTCTAGCCAACAAAGAAGAGCATATCAGAGAGCTTGAGAGGTATACAGCTCTACCTGTCTGGGCCAAACTTGACCATACACATCCTTATCAGTATACCGGCGGTCCCAGGACCATGGTGTATCTGCAATAGAAAGGCGGTTTAGATATCGCTCTCTCAGTCGAAATGAAATAGCTCTGACTGGCTGTACTAACCTCCAGATGAGTATGGCCTTGGAGGAAGTTCGTAAGGAACAGGCAATCGAATGACTTCACCACATTCTTCATTCTCCTCTCCTTTCCAAACTAAGGAGACTAGTTTTGTTGGCTTCATTTCCAAACTTAGTGAAGATGCCAATTCATCCTGAAAGCCGAAAATGGAGCTTCTTCAGCTACCTAGTTTTAGCAGAGCATGTTACAATATAATAATAATAATAACCTTAATAAATTATACCTTTGGAAGACGTCCATCATCTGTACAAGAAAAGCTGTATTCATATTTCCTGGCGAAAGGTAAAAACAGCACTCCTAGCTACGATGGCAAACAGAATATCAAGGGTAATTTCGAGCAAGTGAAACAGATAGTAATTGTTCAAAACTGACAGATGCAGACTACAAATACATTTAGCAGCTTTAAGTAAGAGTCAGAATAATTGGGAACCTCATATTTTTACCATTTTAAATAACTTCAAAAAATTGTAGTCATCCATAAGATAATTTGATTACCTCATATGAACGGATCATCAGTTGAGAATTGTTTTTTTGAAGAGCACCCCAAGCAGCTTTGCTGAGGTTTGATGAAGTAAGCAGTAGCCATCTGTTCCAGAAAACAGAATTACATCTTCAATAGCCAAAAGCCAGTTAAGCAAGGATAGAGAAAAAGCATGCACTAAGTAGAACAGAGTCTGGCGTGGACTCTTACGCAATGTTTTGCCCACTATAACGCTATGAACGTCTTTATATGAGGCATAGCCCGACTGGAACAGTTCAGAATGTGAGTATTTGTAACAATACGATGCACAAACAGAAATTGAATAACAACATCCATCGACTAGCTTTGCACAGGGATACTACTATACAGTTACATATTGATTCATACCAGCGACCTGCGTGGCTTGACTTCCACCTTGCCCAATACTTCTGCAGGAACTGTTTTTCTACGTTCTTTAAAGGGCTTGGAATGGCATTTCCAGCTGCATAACCCTTGAGAATCATGAAATACATAGACACTGTCACTAGTAACATAACTGAAAAAGCAATGAAGTTTTACTACCAAATGAACTATGAATCTTATTTACACCAGGGATAAGTTACACTACAAGAAAATTCGTTTATCAACTAGATCTAAGAGAATGGGTGGTAGTGCTGTAATTTCTACCAGTTACATGCCAAGGATCCTAGATTCCTAGAAATTCAAAAATAGCAGACCTGAACATTAGGTAAAAGAATTGAAGAACGTCACAACTCACTGATATATTATGCAATACCAAAAATTATTACACTATCTCAGATTGATCTTGAGATAGAGTACGGAAGGAAGACTCATTTTGTTTGATTTTATCCTGTATCTTCATTACCTTTACAAGGAACTTAGTTGCATTCAGGAACTCCCTATAATTAACCATCATTTTGAAATTGCATTGCATAAAGGTTTTACTCAGTTCATTCTTCAAAACTTCTAAACCTGGAAAGTGTATTGCATTGCTCACATTACCTCCAACGAACATCTGACATCTTCAACGGATGGCCATATTATTAAGGGTTTCCCCAGACCCAAAGGTTTTTTGTCTTCTTTCATTCCTGCCGACATTGAAAATGCTAGCTCTGTCATCCATTTCTCATCCAACGAACCTAGTGAAGAAAACTACAACAAGCAGGCAATAACATAACAGCATAAAATGTTAGAAGTGGAGCAGATGCATGCACACTTTCTCCATTATTGAATAATAACGTACAAGTCAATGTATTAGAAGTGTTGGCGATGAGATGGAAGATGATAATTGTTACCTGGTAGATAAGATTAGATTTCTCAAACTGATTCTCAAATGTACACTCCTGGAGAACAGTTCTTAGTTTCATATGTCCCCATTTACTTAAATGGGGGCCAGAGTGATACCCGGGGACAGATGCAATGAGTCTAACCTGGCAGATAAAATTGCTATTAGAATCTCATTGTCTTGCTGTACAGCTTCAAAATGAAAAACGTCAATGTTTGCATAATAGAGCTACAGTTTGGACAGTCCGGAAGATATCTATAATCATGCTTAAAGGAATAATAGTACACGAGTTTCTTATAAAGAAAATAGTAATAATAATAATAATACTCGAACGACTATCAGGTATTAATGATGAACTTTGGGTGATTTGTGTTCATCTTGTCTGTTCATTTAGTAAAGACTGAAAATTAATCTCAGAAATTGTGGCCCAAAACAAAAACATAATGATTTCAATAAGTCATTATCAAACAATATGAAGCACTCTGAAATATACTAGAAAAAAGTGAGCAGTCACCTAAAACAAACACATGCATCACTCTAGAGTCTAGAGATAATAGATATACAACCAAGAGCATCAATACATCAAAGCAAAAGCATAGTGTGGCATTCCTTCTTATATACTTTCACTCAAACGTATCATATGCATACAAGAATGCAAATACTGAGCATCATGACTGCAAAAGGAAATAAAAGAGATCTAAGCACGAGGCTATCAAAAAGTTGTCAAATAGATTATATCATCAATCAAATAAGATAATCTTCAAAAGACCCAATACACAATCCTCACAACAATCCTCAGACACTGTTGTAACCTGAAATTATTGTAAAGTACAATTACCGCAGCGGAGCTATAATCAAATTTTCTGAAGAAAGAGGGGTTTATACTGAAGTTGCCGGCAGTCGGTAAATTAGCATTGAATTCGGGCCACTGCAGAAACACAAACAATAAAACTGAATTCGCATAGTTAATAGGGTACAAGTTATCGAAAACAAAATTAGGCATGTCCACAGAATCCAAAACCAGAATAGCATGTTGGTCCGAATATTTGAACTTGGTCAAAGGCAGTTAAAGATGATTTATTTCTCCATCATAGGATGGATTCATATGATAAAAAAAAGGCAGTATTGTATCACTTCCAAATTGGCTTTACAAGTAAATAAAGAGATTGCTTTGTGTTATCTTAAGCACACCGATTCTTGTCCCACATAATTATTTTATCCAATCCCTCAACCAACATAATCCACAACTGTTGGTTAATTATTGTTGAATATATTTTGAAAAGCAACACCAACCTAACAACAGCAGCAACATTTAAAACTTGAAAAATACCTTAATCATGGGAGGCTTAAGCTAGGGGCTTAGAACATGGCAAGCAATAAAATATACAATAGTATAATTCTTTATAGTACAGCTTGTACAGGAACATAGATTACAAAATTAGTTTCCACTTTCCATCACACAAAGTAGTAATTTGAGATGAATGCTCAATGAACAGCTCAAAATGGAAATTCTGAAGGTTTTGAAGCATTACTATCATCTTGGGAATAGGTGGAAGATCAGAGATTCAGAATCAAATTTTGCACAATCATTATCCAATACTTATTCCATAGCAGGAGCACTGAACACCAAATACAGATAGCAATACCTTTAATGCACTCAGATATTCAACTAGGTCATTTTCAAATCCACATCCCTTACTAGTACTGTTTTGATCTTTCCATGGAAAATCTTGCATCCATAATCCCTGAGTTTTGTTGTTCCAGTCAACATATATCAAGTTTGCAGTATGCACAATAACGCGTACTCCCCGAGGATAGACAAGAAGCATTGCTTTTGAATGGTGTGTTCCATATGAAATGGGCAAAGGAGGCTTGTGGAGAATCCAGTTAGGTTTTTTTCTCTAAGAAGAATGAAAAAAAGAAGTTGAATCAAATACAATAACACAACTCCATCAAAAGTTAATAAAATAGATAAGTCAACCTTCATATGTGCAAGCGTGCCATCACCTTCCCCATGGATGACAAGTACATGGTTAACTTTTTTAAGCATCGGACATTCTTCATAAATGTAAATGAGCTAATCAGCACACAATAACCGAAAGCTATAACACAATCTCAATAATGAAAAAGGGCATTGGCAAAAATCCTTAAATAAAATGCGACAACTATCCCATGATCAAACCTAGTGGGTTGTATCCACATCATTTTGCTAGAATAATCTACAACTGAAGTCGATGAACATGATAAATGGCATTAAATCCACCAATCATGAACTGTATTCACTTCAGTCAAAGTCATGTATAAAGGAATCAAGGAATGCAGGATAAACTAACAGACAGAGCAATAAAACCTACAATCTCAAGATACTATTATTAAGCTCATAAACTACATATGGATTTTCTTTTACTTGTTGCAGAATGTCTCTTACCACTAGGTATTACCTAGATAAAATAAATATAGAGATGAGACATTCGTAGAACTTGCATGGGGAAAATGAAGTATCAACAATCAGATAGCAAGGTCATTTCAATAAACACCCACCAGAGAGTAGCCAATCAATGTCAACCATATAATTTGACAAGACAGCCATAAGCACGTTCCCCTTCAAAAAAAATGTGAGTATCATTAAGATGGTGAAGGAAACAGAATGGTCCCATAAATCAAAGCTTCCTGGATCAATGGTTACCAAATGAACAAACTATTGCAGGATCATATTCTAAGCTTCTAACAAGAGACATCTAGCCTACTGTGGTCTAAAGCTTGTCGAACTTCACCTGAATCACATCATTGATGGAAACAGCATTAGTGTTTGCCCATTCTGGCAATTGTTGCACTTGCATTAGCCTAAAAGTTAAGGGTAGCTTATTCTTAGAAATTTGAAAATTCCTAATTCCCTCAACCAAAGTGTTGGGCTCTTGATTAGGACGCTGCAGCACATCCTGCAGACCAAGACCAGGATAGTTGAAAATAACTGTTTCAAATGTAGGTAAGCAGACAATATAAACAAAGACAGTACATGTGAATTTTCAGCTAGTGCTTCTTCCTCAGGAACTCTGTGCACCCTTTTCCTACTTTGAGCAACCTGTTTGCCCTTACTACTGTCTTCACCTAAAGGCCTTTTCTCTCTAGTAGTAGTTGGCTTCCTTCCCTCCGTAGTATTATCAGCCGCTACATACTTAAAAAGGTAATGCCCAGGTATAAGCTCTATAACATCACCACTTCGAATTTTCCATTTTGCTCCAGTCAAAAGCTTATTTCTTTGACCTTTGGATTGTATGACAACCGGGTTCGATCCTTCCTACATTATTCAGTAATTAATACTATTCAGAAGAAAATAATTAACAGATCATGCATGTAGCGTGGAGCCTACATAAACCAACTATAAATACAGCAAAGAAACACTTGAAGAAAGGGGGAAATGAGAATGTGCAGAACGTTAAAGCTTCAAGTACCAGGCATCAATTTTTTTTGAATATATTTACAAATAGAGAGAGAGACGTACGACGAGAATATCAGCAGAGCCATCAGCAGAGATGGTAACCGCAATATGTCTCCGGCTGAGACGCTTATCGGCAACCGGACTGATGTCGCGGCCTATGTAAGTGGTGTCATGTGAAAGTACAATTTTTGAAATTGAACACTTCTCTTCCTTCGAATTGCCATTTAAAGGCACCAAGAAGCCGCCCTTGCCAAACGAAAGTAAAAAATACTTATAAATTATCAACCGATAATCTCAAAATAAAGCTCGAGAATCGATTAAACACAATCGTGTACCAGTGGAGCAGCGGCCATTGTTGATTCTGTGCTTAAGGTTATTGATCAAGAGCGTGCAGAAGGAGGTTGTGGAATTGGGGAAGAGATTTATGTACTATCAGTAACGCAAAACTATAATTCGAGAAACCAATATTGAAATCATTATGTTTATTAATTAGGCTTTATTGTTTTCATTTTATTAATAATTTAATGAGTAGACTAAGTTTAAGTGTTATCAATTATCAACACGATTGGCAATCTAATTATCAGACTGGATTATGATGGTAGTTAAAACAGCTTGGTTCTATAAGTCGGTTGTGTTAGTTCCTCACAAAATTGATCAACTTAGCTACGCCACGATTAAAAAAGCGAATTAAGCCATCAGACATACTACCAAGACAAATGAATAAAATTCTAATTATTGCCATCAGAGGCTTTCCAGTAGATTTTACAACAGTTCAGTAACTATAATAATCATTGCATCCATTCCTGCAATATGTTGTTCGTGTATAGATTAGTTTGTTGGGGCTGGAGGGGATCCTGCCCGGGCCCAGTGTTGTGTATAATAGTGATTAAGGTTGTTGCTACATTGACTATCAAAATTCTCTCGAAAGTAACATACTGTAGATTTGAACCAAGGCAACCAATGCTGCAATTGTATCTTAAGATTCTCCGAGTTATCTCTTATCTTCGACGCTTTGATTCTTTCCTCATCTCAGCGTGGTAGCTATCCAAGTTGGCTTTTACCCACAGACGTCTTTGGACAAGATCGTCCTTTGTTGATTCACCTGATACACCCCCAAACTCGAGTTAGCAGAGTATTAGAATAATCGCATCAACTCATTGCTGGTTAAAGCTCGATACGAGTCAATATGTTATATTTGTTTGGTATGCAGAATGCCAAACAGAAACCATAACCATGTCTAGGTTACAAATATATCTCACAAATTTACATCAGATTCAAGATCAAATTTGCAGAAAGGTGGAGCAATATAAAGAACTCAACATAGGCAGATAAACAATATCGACAGACGGTGAAGCTTGTAGTTATAAGTAAAATCATAGCTATGTGCCAGGGAATAAAGCAAGAGGAAGATTATTGGCAGACAAAGTATCATTACCTATGTCTTTCCACGAGTCAAAAGGTACCCCAAGAGATCTTCTAGTAAGATAGGAGGCATCTTCCCAAGAATATGGTTTTTGTTTCACTTGGTACCGCCACAACCAATGCCCATACCATAACAACAGCTGTATACAAAATGAATCATATATAATTAGTAGGAGTAATATTTTTCTAGTTGTGATGTAGGTCAAATCTAGTAGAGGACAAATATGATTAAAATAAAGCTAATGTTTCTCAATATAAGGTATATAAGGAAATGCAACAGTAAAAAATAACCTTTCCCATAGTGTAAGGCAGTAAAATGACACGAACAGCAAGAAGCTCCCAAAGAGAAGGCTTTTCAGCTCCTTTTATCTGCAGCTCAAGTTCCTTGCTCAGATCCTCCACCAATTGCCTACAAAGAAAATATATTCACTTCAACTTGGATGGATTCTGGAAAAGTTGTTTTGACAAGATATTTTCCACATTATTAGAAACAAAGGCTATAGATATAGCCACCAGAGGAAATATAGGATAAGCGTTCACTTATGATACAAAGAAAGAAATATCATAGATGATAGGACAGAGAGATCTACTGAAAGCACAACTATCAAAGAACCAACAGTCACAAGAAAATATAAGGCAAGTCATACTTGTTCATCTGCTTGTTACCCTTCTTCTTGTGTGTTACTCCCCCAGTGCGTTCAAGTTCCATAGCTTTTAGCTTATTTTTATAAGCTGGAGTCTTCTTCACCATGTCAATGGCCTAAAACAAAATAATTAATCAGCAGAGAGACTGAAGCAATAATTTCAGCAGATAATGCTTTAAGCTTTAAGATAGGCACTACAAAGTGACAGCATTTCTTCCAGTAAACTTTATCCCACTGATTTCGTTTTGCATGACATATAGAAACTTCTGTTACCTGGTTATACCTTGTCCACTGGTTAAGATACTGAAATCCCGAGAGAATCAAAAGAAGACCCACAAGGACAGCACGAGTATCCTAGCAAAAAGAAATAGTTAACATCCAATATGCTCGACAGAAGAATTTAAAAAAAATAAGTTCAAAATTCAAATACTAGGATCAATCTGTAACAACGGGACTAAACAAAATAGAATACTTCATTAAGAGTAACTTACTGTCTTATGGCCGTAGTAAGCATGGTAGTACCTTGCTGTATTGTAGAATACCTAAACAAGGAGTAAAGTAGCATTATAAATACAAATTCAAATTAAAACAGTATTATGAATGTATAGAAGAGAAACAAGCCAGTTTCTGGCAGAGGATTGCATTAATGACAATAGTTTCATCATCAAGTATGTTGATTATCAATGCACTTTGAGCATTCAAGGAGTATCAAAGAGCAAGGGGAAGAGCAGTAATACCAAATATTGATGCTTCCAACCAAAATTTCTTTTCCCTGGTAATTTTAAATGATGACATACATAGGGGCTTTCTCTTTAGTTCATTAGCTGTAAATTTATCATAAGGAAAGGAGGGATAAGAAAATTTTATCACATTTTAGCAGTCACCATTTCTTTAATCTCATGCTCTATAATGTGGAAAACATAGGAAAATGGGGGAAAATATCAATATCAGATGATAATATAATCAGGAACTTTAGTGAAGTGAAAGAAAAGGGGTGGCATGAATGTTAATTCCATCTTTCGTTGGGGAAATTATCCACCCTATAGAACATGTGAAAATAGTGGAACTATGGTGAAAATATATGTTTCACCTTTTCCTATCAAAGAGAACGCACCCATAGAAGTCAAAGCTCTGACTATGAAATAGAATCTGGCATGTTACTGACAGAAAAAAACCAAATGCGGGGTAGCAGGGGAGTGAGTCACATAAGGTATTGTGAATTACAAGGCAGAAAGAAGTGCATATTAAACCAAGATTTCCAAATCACTGACTGTGTGATCAGGTATTGTAAAAAACATCACTCAAATACGCAGAAAAAGTGAAAAGTTTAAGTTCAGAAATTGAGGATAACTGATACACTACTGTATTCCCGCATGCTGAGGTAATTAATCCATTTTCTGTTGATATATAAAACTCAATTTACATGTCATACAGTGAAATTTTTTACTCTTTTAGCTAATAGTAGATTCAACACATATGACGCTAGATAGTATGGTAATGGACCCACGAATTTTGAAGCTTCTTCTAAAGTTATATACATGCACTAAACAATAACATTGAACCATCAAACCTTTCATAGATTATTACACTAAAATGATGTAACATGTTCAACTCAAAGCACTGATAATGAGACAAGAGTTCACTTTGGACTCAAAACAATAGGTATTGTAAACTATGATCACCTAAAACCTTCTGCATTCATCCCAACCAACACAAGAACATGAAACCACTGTAGATTAGCATGATGAGAGAGCAGCATACAAACCTCTTCTGGATGTGCAATTGCATAGTCATACTGCTCCCTCGTGGCTTCATCTTTCAATATCTGGAAAACTAATGGAAGTGAGTGCAACTGCGAATTAATTTACTATCAACTCAAATAGTACAGATGCAGGAAAGCATTGTAGGAACAACAATTTTACATCTTGAGAAACCTTATTCTCCCAAATTGATCGGTTAAAATAGCCTCTAATCAATCAATACTACAATCTCAGCCTCAAAACACAAGTATTTGCACGGCATACAAATAGCCAAGTAAGTATAAGATTAAATCATATCTAATCCAGACTTCAGAATTTGAATGTACCTCATAAGCATTTGCAATCTTCACAAAAAACTTCTTCGATTCGGGATCCGGATTTTTATCCGGGTGACTATACGACAATTAAAAGAAAAAGATAAAGCAGGCAATAAGAATTAACAAATTAACGAGTGAAGCCAGAAAAAAAATCATCACTAAAAAACTTACTGTTTTAGAGAGAGCTTGTAGTAAGCTTTCTTGATCTCGGAGGCATTGGCGCTTTGAGTGACCCTTCAATTACAATGTAAACGGGAATTTTATTTTATTTTATTTTTAAATCCATAAAATAAGCGAAAATGGAGAGAGAAGTGAATTGCGTACCCTAAAAGATCGTAGCAATCGTCTTCGTCGCAGTAGATCGAAAGAGAAGGATGAATGAGGAGGAGGAGCAGGAAGATGAATGTGAGAAGGCTCCAGCGGTTAGAAGCTAATGGCTCCATTAGCCGCCGTATTGACTTGGAGAAGGATCTGTGCCCAGAACTGGGAATTTGTTTCTCTGGGGCGCTACAAAGCGTAATAAGTACGATTATATCCTCCTTGGTAAATGGAGTAACTAACAGCATCTCCAATGGCGGACGTCCGCGACGGGCGATCGGGACGTCCGCCATTGTAGCGTCGAAGGTCGGATACGGACGTCGGGTGTCCTCGGACGTGCGGGCGACGGGCGGGCGGACGTCCGCCATTGTGGAGTGGGTCGGACGTCCGGGTCGGACTTCCGGTAATTAATTTTTTTTTTTTTTTAAACTCTATATATACGGCTCGTTGAACTTCATTTCATTCGCACCACTTGTGTTAACAAGTTTCTCTCTTCTTTTACTACAAATTTCATTTCTACTTAATGGAGAACGATAGGAACTCCCCTGCCACGAGTGAGTCGCAGACTCCGGCGTTTCCCATCGACCTGGAGGGAAACGTTAGCGGAAATGCGACAACAGTTCCGACAATGTCGGGGATGGGTGGAATGGGTGGGATGATGTCCCCTTATATGTACAATTGGATGGGTGGGATGGGTGGTATGATGCCCAGGGCTGCGGGGATGGGGGGCATGACCCCAAATATGATGATGCCGGGGATGGGGATGGGGGGCATGACCCCAAATATGATGATGCCGGGGTCGGGGATGGGGATGGGGGGCATGACCCCAAATATGATGGGGATGGGTGGGATGATGCCAGGGATGATGGCGGGGATGATGCCGGGGGAGGGGGTGGCAGGGGCCCACAAGCGGACGATATCTATCGGCCAGTTATCGATATGCTGTCTACTGATACCCCCTCCACTTATGTTCCGGAGACTCAGTTCACCAGCTTGGAAACTTTCTCTTTAGAAGAGTTGGGGCTATCTCCAGTCAGGGAGACTCCAGGCAGGGGGAAGGGACGTGGCAAGGGCAAGGGGAAAGCCCCGGGCTCTTCCTCGCGAACGGTGGCAGATGAGGAGGATGAGGATGAGACGGGAAAGAGGATGGTATGGAGCCCGTGGGAAAATGTCGCGCTTGCGAAGGCTTGGGTTTCAGTAGTCGAGGATCCCTATGTCGGTGCCAACCAACATATTGACAGACTGTGGTATCGCATCGCTGAAGCCTACCACACACACAAACCGGCTGGGGCGAAGCGTTGCGTTCCCGAACAGTGCCGGAAACAGTGGGAGCAGTTGAGGCCTAAGCTTAGTCGATTTGCGGGCCTCTACCAAAACAATCTCCGCCAGGCAAGCAGCGGTATGTTCGAGGAGGAGGTCCGGAACCGTGCCTTTGCTCAGTACACCGACAGAGCCTTGAAGTTCAAACAATTCGATCAGTGGGAGGCCTTTCTCGTGGTGAAGGATTCCCCAAAGTTTTGTGGGGGAGTCGAATCGGGCTGGGCGAAGCGGACGAAGATCAACGCTTCTGGTGAATACAGCAGCAGTGCTGGTTCGCACGAGCTCCCAGAAGCCGACGAAGTGTCCCCGCTACCTCAATCAGACTCTCGCCGTCGTCGTCGCCCGGTTGGGCAAAAGGCTGCGCAGCGGAGGGCTAGGGGAAGCAACAGCGGGTCATTCGAGGTCCAATCGGAGGCCCCTGCTCCCCCAGAAGATATCGACCGACTCGCCCGCGCGCAGTTAACGACTAGCTTGGTCCGGACCATGCATAGGTGGCATAGCACGACCGATCCGGTGTACAAGAGGATGTTGAAGGATGTCATCGATGGATGTCGGCGCGATTTGGGGATGCCACCCATTGGAGATGATGGCGCCGAGATTAGCGGCGGGGACGACGGGGGCGGCACGGGCTACGGGGGCGGCACGGGCGACGAGGACAGCGCGGAGTGAGCCGGGGATATTGGACTATGTATTTTTCTTTTTTTGAATGACTATGTATTTTGTTTTTTTTCTAACTATGTTTTTTTTTTATGTTTTATGACTATGTATTTTTGCCCGTATTTTGCTTTCCCGTATTCCGTGTCAAAATTATAATTCCATTTTTATGTAATTATATTATTGTGATTTTTTTATTGCGGGAAGTCCTAGTGGGAAGGGCGGATTGTGCAGGGGATGTCCTAGTGACGTGGCGGGAGGTGTTTTTGGGATATCCTAGTGGATGTCCGAGTGGGACATCCGCCCACTGGAGATGCTCTAAGCCTTCTCTCTTCAGCATCATTGCAACAAAAAAGGCGATTCCGTCGCCTTGGCAGCCCCCACACTCCGACCCGACATTATGTGAGAGTGAGAGGGTTCAATCAAGGTCATTGCAGTAAGATCTGCCCCTCCATAGCCAACTGCGCTACGCCCCTGCGGGCCTCTCTTCAGCATCATGTATGCATGTGTTGTACCGTGTTACTCCATCCATCCATCAATACATTTGTATTAATTTTCATCGGACATGATTTTAAGAAATGTAATAAAAGGTGGATAAAAATATTACTAGAAGGTAAATTTTACTTTAATATATTAATTTTATATTAAAATGTGAGTGAAATAAAAATTAGTGGAATGTGAGGTTCATTACCAAAAATAGTAATAGTAAAAAAAACAAAATGAGATATTTATTTATGGACGGACAAAAATGACAAAATAGGACACTTATTGGTGGACGGAGGAGGGAGTATTCTTATAATACTTCACAAAATATGATAATTTGGGAAGAATGTGAAAACACAACCAATTTTGTTTACAATGAAGCTTTCATATAATTTGGCAATTGCGTGCAACAATCCATCTCAAAGGAGAAAAAATTACCTAGCCTAGACATATCATTTGCATAATGAGTTGGTATGTCCAACAAATAATTATTTGAGAAGTGGAACTCTAAAAAAATTACTATATTCCAACTAATGGATGTAAATCTAAATTTAATTATTACTTTAAATTTTGGAATTTTCCAAATTATTTTGAACTTACGTCATATACATACTCCCAATCTAATGGGAGTAATATATTCGTATAATTATACATGTCTTAGCTAATTTATTTTATTATTTTAAAATTTTCGTAAATTCTTATTATTTTAAAAATTTCTTAAAGAAACTAAATATAATTAATAATATATCAACAAAATTTAAATTAATAGCCAAACTTTTTTATTTATATTAAATATATATGCTTGTGTATAAAATCACATGTAGTCTACAAAAATAATGAAGTGTGGCTATTAATTTAAATTTTGTTAACATATTACTGTATTAATTATCTTGAATTTCTTATATTTTTTTGCAGCAAACAAATTTAAGAAATTTTAAAATAAAACAATGGCAAAGGCATGTATAATCATACGAATATATTACTCCCATTAGAGTGGGAGTATGTATATGGCGTAAGTTTAAATAATTTGGAAAATTCCATAATTTAAAGTAATAATTGAATTTAGATTTACATCCATTATTTCCATGTATAGTTATGCATAGTTGGAATATAACTTTTTTAGAGTTCCACTTGTCAAATAATTATTTATTGGACATACCAACTCATTATGCCAAATTGTATGTCTAGACAAGGGAATTTTTTCTCCTCTCAAAGTGCATTTTCTGAATTTTAAGATTTTTAAAATCAAGGCGCTTCTATTTACTAAATGCAACTTCATTGCTAACTCCAAGTATATACTACTCCCCCGTCCCAATTAAGTTGAGTTGTATACTCGTATTTCTAGCTCTTTGGGATGTCCTAACTAAGTTGAGTCATTTCTTTTTTTAACAAAAAACATAACATCCGATCACTTTTACTTTATTCCATCATCTACTTTACTCTCTCTTTATCTTTCCTACTTTATTTATCTCTCATACTTTTCAACACAATTTCTTAATCTTTGTACTCAAAAGATTTGTCTCAACTTAGTTGGGACAGAGGGAGTATCATCTAAGAAATTTGGGCATGCTACCTCAATGGATGAGGAATTATATTTTTTAACTATATAATTTATAAAATATTTTAATTTAAAATATATCTCGATTAAAAAATTATGAAATTGGAAACTAATAAAATATATCTTAATTATTAAATTGAAAGTACATATAACTATAAGACCGTAGATTAGATTTGTAGTGTGTGGTTGTTTGCTACAAAAATTTAAATTTCTAAAAAAGAACTGATTTTGATCTTAATTCGTATATTTAGAGACTTAATCCTAAAAATAGTTGTTGCCAATTACGTTGCATCCTATTCTTGAAATATAAATAGAATGTAAATTTTAGAACTGTACCTATTACTAGTCTTAGTGCCAATTATTTTATTGGCCCATTAAGATAAGTAGGGAGTACTGGATAGATACTTTTCATGTTGGGCCAATTATTTCAGATAATGTTGTGGATTACATTAAGAGAAGCTTCCCACTGATTACACAGCAGAGATTGGGCCACAAAGAAAAAGTACAAAGATGAGCATGGATTAGACTAGAGATGCCCAAGGTTTTCGGTTCCGGCGGTTAACTGCGGAACCGTAACCCTGGTTCCGGTTTGAACCGGAACCGGCACTTTTTTCTTGAACCGGAACCGCCATATTTTGAACCACGGGCCGGTTCCGGTTCCAAATTTTACGAACCGAAACCGTGCCGGAACCGTGAAAAACCGTTGGAAAACCATGAAATCTAGCCGGAACCACGAAAAACCACTGGAAACCGACTGTTCGGAACCGTGAAAAACTGTAAAAAATTGCCGGAAAACCGACGGTTCCGAACCGAAACCGTAACCGTCGGTTTTGGAACCGGAACCGGAACTGTGAAACACCCTCACGGTTCAGTTCCGGTTCGACAATTTCCGAAACCGGAACCGGCGGTTCCGGAACCGTGGGCATCTCTAGATTAGACAGTAGGGTTTGAGCCACGAAGAGAGTACTAGCATGAGCTATGGGTTGTTAGAAGTAAGATCTTGATCAAGCCATCGATGCATGAGAAGGAGATTAGCTTGATCAAGTCATCGATCAAGTCATCGATGCATGAGAAGAAGATTGGCTGGATCAACCAAGAAGGAGATGGCTTGATCAAGCCATCGATCAAGCGTGTTGATCACGCCATCGAATCATGGTCCTAATGGCCAAGTTGATCAAGTTGTGGACCAAGGTGTCAAGCCACTGGACCTCACTATACGTTGCATCGATGCGAATGTGACAAAGAAGATTAAAGCACGTGCTGTGCAAGGAGAGCCACGAGCTGAAGCCAAGGACAAGCCAAGCAAGACAGCTAAGATGGAGGACCACACTTGTACATGGAGAGACGTGTTGATACGTGGATTAAAGAAGAAGGAATCGTTGCAGAGTTAGTTTTGATTAACATAGTTAGTTTTGATTAACGTTGTTAAAGTATGATTTGCCTTGTACTATGGAGATTAAGAAGAGATTCTAGATCATTCCAATATGCAGTATATGTTATGTCCATTTACATTTTTCTTAGGTTTAGATTAAGAAGAGATTCTAGATCATTCCAATATGCAGTATATGTTATGTCCATTTACATTTTTCTTTGGTTATGCTTAGTTCTTTACATGGGCTATATGCATTTACCAAAATAAATAATGGAAATGACATTGGCCCATTCACTAATAATTCTAAACCGGTAATATGAGTTCGAAAAACGAAAAATAAAACATTTTACGGCAGGATTATGTTTCTTTATTTCATCTCTCTAGCTGTGAATCTGTGATATGGCGTATTTCTATTTCTTATGTTCAAAAATTGATAGTCTATTATTCATGCAATAATTTAACTTTTAAATAAGAGTATTTGATTAAAAGTTTGAAGTTGTAATTCATTTAAAGAGTGACGGGAGCTGCAAGTTCTCGTCTTTAAAAAGAAGATTTGCAATAAGATATCTAGAAGCATCATTGGGAATTGGATTTCTTCAATACATCCCCAGCAAAATACGTACTGTAAATTACTGATTAATGAAAATTTATCTGTAATAATATAGTAATACTGTAAAATGGAAATCTATTTGTTATGTGATGCTTATGAAATAAAAAATAACGGCGAAAAAAATAAGAAATTGTCTCTTTAATTAATTAGGAAATCGATGGAATGTCTTCGCGCATAAAATTTTACATTTCCTCTATTTATCTCTACCGAAATAATGTTTGACGATTTTGACTTTATAAAACAATTGCTTTTTTTTCTTATTATTGATTTATTTCTCTTATAAAATATATGAACTGACTAAATTATTTTATTAAATAATTAAAAACCTACACGTATAGACTATATTAAAAAAGAGAAAAAAATAAGAAAAACATTTTATTAAATAATTAAAAATGTAGTAAAAGACATGAGAGACTCCATCTTTTCCAATTATTATTATTTTTATTTTTAACTATAAGGTATGATTGCTCAATTCAATAATTCATGAAAAAATAAATTAAACAATTGATCGGCGAAAAACATTCGGTTCTCATGTTAATAAATTATATAATTAATGTTTTATATATTTTGTGAGGAAAATGATAAGAAAAAAAGAGAAAAATGCAAAATTATCTTATTTGAAAAAATTCGGGTACCTCGATCTAATATTTTGAAAAATGTCAACGAATTTAATCTAATATTTTGAAATTTCTTGAAATTGAGAAGTGGGTTGGTAGGGCATGAAATAATCAATAATGCTCCTCAAATTGGGAACGTGTAAGCCTAAAGTCTACATGTCAGCCTACGATGTGAAATACTCTATCTCTCCCAACTCCCAACTAATTTCAATCGTTTCTTTTTTTATTTACTTAAAAACAAAATATTCAATCACTCTTACTTAATTTATTCTATATATAACATACTTTACTCTCTCTTTATCTTTCATACTTTATTCATCTTTTTTATCTTTCAATATAATTTCTCAATCTACGTGCTTATAAGTTTTGACTCAATTAGTTGAGACGTAGGGAGTTCTCACAACCATAATTTCAAAAATAATTTCCTCCAATATAATTAAATTAGGAGTTGGTACGGGAAAAAGAATTTGAATTCGTTATTTCATTTATGCCCTCATTATTTAGAATATTAGGGCAAAATATATATGAATCTGACACCTGGATGAGTTTACCTAGCCAATGATTCATCAGTTGATAGGTTAGTGGTGAACACATGTTATTTTCACTTGTGTATTACAATTGTGACAGTACGATAATCTGTCAATAATTCTAATGTAATTTTGATGTTATCTAGAATTTACGTTAGGTTAAGTTGAATGAGCTAGATATGATACGTCATGAGTTTGGCCAACATATGAATAATAGAATAACAATTATCAACCAACAAGGTGAGAGTGAGCCAGGTACGAATACATTATAAAAAGATGGTAAAATATAATGATGATATTAAGAAAAAGTATTGAAATGGAAAAGGGTGGAGGGGGTCACAACTGACACGTGTAGTTGAAGCACATGAAGTCCCTCGAAGGTCTCGTGCTACACACCTCTTTGAAATTTTGGACGTGGTGCATTACCTCACGTGGGATTTGAGGTTTAAGCATGTGACGAAGACTATTTTCTTACATATGGTCACGTGTCCGTGTCCGTGCCGACATGGATTCAGATACTCCCCCGTCCCGCACTACTTGCACTTATTTCCTTTCTGGGCGTCCCAAGTTATTTGCACTCTTTCCATTTTTAGTAACAATTTATACCTACAGCCGTAATTGTTGACTTTGTCTATCACTCATTCCTTAATCTCCGTGCCCAAAAGGAAATGTGCGAGTAGTGCGGGACGGAGGGAGTACTATATATGCCGGTTATTACCGTTGGGTCCGACTCTCTTTATGTCCCTTCTCCCAATTAAATGCTGGAATTACACTTTTCTCATTATCCAAATCAAAGAAACTTCAACTGCAGCTTGGATATTTTGCTTCACTCTGCAGTGAAACTCTATTAGCTATAGAGCTAGGGATTGATCAACTGTTGACATGACATATATCAATTAGGGTTATGCTAAAAGTCATTTGAATTAGCTTATATCATGGGAAAGAGGAAATAAATAAGTTTAAACTCTAATTTCTAGTTAAAGTAAAAAGTACTAGTTTGTCTCATAGGAGTGTCTTATGCAATTTACTATTACAGCAATCACTATTCTATAGTTTTGTGATTAACTTTAGTTATTTAGTGGAAGAGTCTTGATATAAATGTGAAGAGTTTTGAAGGTTGGTAATAGTATAATTGAAGAACTGTGTCTGTATTGATATTTTCTGTAGTAGGTTGTGGATTTTCAAAATTTGGAGGTTTTTACGTTAAATTCTTGTGTTGGTGACTTATGTTATCTTTTTACTATTCCCTTTGTCTCACTATAAGCATCTTGTATTTTGTTTGGACGTTCCACCTAAAATGAGCCATAATCTTTTTGATAAAATATAACATAATTTGTTCTCTTATTTTATTCTTCCCACTTACTATCTAAACATCAGTTTCTTAAATCTCGTGGAAAAAAATGCCTCGTATATAGTGGGACGGAGGAAGTATTGTTTTTATTTTTTCCAAGAATGAATGGACAATTGACTTTCCAGCATTAATGAATTAAGAAACACCGACACCCATTGGTTGATCGTAGGTGGTCACTCATTCTTAACACCAAGCTTTCAGATATTTCTCTATGAAAATGACATCCTATCCTCTAAATGTCGTCCGCATATTGACCGTAGATTCCAGTATTTACGCCAGAAATATATCCTCCCAACAGTAGACCATCATTACTTTTCTTATTCAGCTTATAGATAGATATATTTATGTCGTTGGTGATGGAAATAAATCCCCATGGCAAGTTGATAAGGGTGAGAGTACATGGAAAGTGGTTGTCAAAATTGACTTTTGTTGTTTTCATGTTTCTCATCATATACATATATTTGGCGCCCTAGAAAATGGAGAACCAAATTCTAGTGCAAGAGCCCCTGACAAGCCTTCTCAAGGCTACTTGTTCAGCCACTGCGTTGGTGCCTGTTAGCAACTCAGAACAGATTGCTTCCCTAAACAAGTAAGGAACCATTATTTAATTACACATTTGTAGTTTAAATTTGTTTATTTCCTCTTTCACATGAGTATAACGCTAGCTAATTACCACCTGAAACCAACATTATGCCGATATTAAAGTCCTTCATGAACTCTGCAATTCCAGTTTTTTTTCAGTTACATTCCCACACACACATGATGTCTCGAATCCCCGACCTCAAGGGTGGAGCTACGAAATTTTATTAAAGGGGACATAAATAGGAAATTGTGACAAAATTGAGGGGATAATTACACTGCTTCCATTGTTGCTCGACCTATTGGTTGGAGGGGATCAACTAAGCCGCGAATAGTTATAATCTATCCCCAATTCGAGCGTTTAACTAAACTGTTAGAATAAATAATATCTATAGTCAAGGAATTTCAGGCGGATATGAGAATGAGCGAATCAGCTGATCCACCGTTCGAGATAGCCTACAAGCATCTGCTGGAGAACGTACCCGAAAATGTGCGCCTGCGAAACAGTTTATCGACTGTGGAGGAGTGCGAGCTCCCCTTAATCGATATGCAGCAATTAGGCCTGGGAGAGGCGGAGAGACAGGAATGCAAGAAGCTCATTGCTCGGGCTTCCCAGGAATGGGGTTTCTTCCAGGTCATCAACGATGGAGCTTCTCGCAACGTGCTGGAGAATATGAGAAGCGAGCAAGTGAAGCTGATGAGAAAGTCGTTCCAAGAGAAGAAAGCCTACAAAGATCTGAACTTATCGGATGGAACTTATCGATGGGGCGCGCCTTTGCCTACTTCTCTTAAGCAGCTCTCCTGGTCCGAGGCCTTCCATGTCCAGTTGAGCGATATACTGGACTCCCGCCGCTCCCACAACACCAACCGCCTCAGGTTTTTCTTTCTTTCTCGTGATCAATTGGATAAGGGCAAACCTAATTTTTCTTGGTATATAGGTCAAGCATGGAGGAATTTGTGTTTGCCATTTGTGAAGTGGCGAAAGAGTTGGCGGAGATACTGGCGGAGGAAATGGGACGTGAGACGGATCTTTTCCAAGAAGCGTGCCTCCCGGAGAGCTGCTACCTCCGGTTGAACAGATACCCGCCTTGCCCAAACTACAGTCACTTGATGGGCTTGATGCCGCACACCGACACTTCCTTCCTCACTGTACTACACCAAGACAACGTCGGAGGGCTGCAGCTCGTCAAAGACGGAAAATGGATCGCCGTCAAACCCAATCCGGATGCCCTCATCATCAACATCGGCGATCTGTTTCAGGTACTACTATTTAAGCATACATAAAAAAGAGAATTTGGGAATGTTATTGATTTTAATGTGAAATTGGTAAAGTAGAAGAAAGAGAAAAAAAGAAGAAGTGATTGAAGTATTGTTAGTGGAAAATGAGATCCATACTTGAATTGGAGGTAGACTAATTTTAAGGGACAAACAATGACATAACTGGACTATTTTTTGGGGATATAGAGAGTATATGAGTTATATTTACCTATGTTGGTGAATTTGATTAGGCATGGAGCAACAACTTGTACAAGAGCGTGGAGCATCGCGTAGTAGTAGCGAATCCGGTGAAGGAGAGGTTCTCCACGGCTTATTTCTTATGTCCGCCAACCGAGACCGTCATTGAGAGCGGCGGAGTTGGAGGAGCTGTTTACCGGAGTTTTAGCTTCGGAGAATACAAGAAGCAGATCGAGTTGGATGTTAAGAACGTTGGCCAGAAAATAGGGCTTCCGAGGTTCCTCTTACCCACTCATTAATTACAGATTATGTATATATATATTAGTAATAAACATATATGCGGCTGATCATTAAATAGTTAATTAGATTAATGAAACAAAATATCGGGTATTTAAGGTTTGTTGAACCTAGATAAATGAGGGTTAGGCCCATTCGTTTTGGATGTAGTGACTGTGATATATCCATTTTAAACCAAGTACAGGTACTTATATATAATTAATGTTGCTCCTTATTAATCATTTTGTGCCCTAATTTAGGTCCCGAAACCGCCAATGTGGCCTCAAAGTACTTTCTATCAATGGGCATAAAACATCATTTTCTTTTTCGGAAAAGGAACTAGTAACATTGAGGACCATTCATTTTTAGGACTAAGCTAGATTAACTGTGGCAGATTTAGCATTTGAATTTGGAGGTGTGAACATAACACACGAAGATAAAGACGAGTGGCTATGACTGCAGCCTTCCCTCTCTCTAGCTGTGTCTCACTTGGTATCTTGATTATCTTCCTACTTTATTACTCTTTATTTGCTAAGGTATTTTCTTTGTCATACAAAAGAATGGGTTAGGTAAATGCCCAAAAAAAAGAAGGAACTACAAATGAAAACAATCAAAGAATAAGGGCTTGGACTGGCAGAGGGATACATAAATTCCTAGAATTCATAAGTACTAATGCATGATAATAGTAGTAAAAATAAAATAAAATTGAGTACAATTAATTTGTACCCACTCTTTAGTGTGTTAAATGGAAGCATAGAAGATGAAATAAAGTAAATTGAAAAGAGGATAAAGTACGAAAGAGTATCACTTTTTATCAAAAATAAAAATGACTTAGTTATCTTGGAACTTTAAATGAAAAATGAAACAATTAACAAAGAACAAACTACTATTCAGAAGCTTTGAAATTTTAGGATGTTCTATATAAGGTTTCTAATAATTTTTATCATTTGAATTAATCTTGTTCAATTCATGTCTCATTGAAATTATAAGATTTGAGAAATTATAGTAACAGCGAGACGAAATATATAAAACAAAGTAAGTACTTAATAAACAAATGAGGTGTTGACATTTAAATAAACAAAATTATTTTGATTGTAAAATTTAAAAGTTATAAAAATACCCAAAATAGATATCATTGTGGATTTTTACTATTAAAGATTAGTCCAAATTGAATGTAGCGTTAATGGTTATTGTTGTTTTAGTATACAACTAAACGAAGTACTACTACTAAATTTTAACACGACTTTTGTCTTATTGAGGCGATCTCCCCTTGTGAAGCAAAAAGAAACTGACACGTGGTTGTTATCTTCAACCAATGAGAAATAGAGAGTATTGTTCAATGATATAAATATACTACAATAAATTTGATGGCCACAACTCAAAAAGAAGATGCAGTGTGTCAACATGTTTGAATTAATTGAATGTCCAATTTTCTATATGTAGGCCACCAACTTAAAAGGAGGGTGCAGCGTGTAAATGTGTAGATTCTAAGAACAGATGATGATAAAGCCAGGAAGAGGAAAAAATAATGCAAAATCATGATGTGAAAATTGATAGCCTCGTAGGTTTGTAAGTATTGTTTTATTAATGGATTGTTTGCAAATTGTCGAGCTTATTAATTTGAATGATATGTTTTTAATTAAATACCTACCAATTGGTTAATTTAATAAATTTATTCAGAATGTATACATATAACATATAAAAAGGGCTTTTTGACAAAGAACCAATGAGCAAAAATTTATTCTAGAGAGCCCTATCTGATCGAGTAAGACCATGCATCATGCATGGTCATTTTGTAAAACAGCCAAAATTTATTCCAGAAAGTCCTACCTGATTAGATAGGTGGATTGGTTGGCGCCCGTTAGCCATGTGGTCGTTTTGTATACTGATGTAACAATTGAGAAAAAATTGGACCGTCTTAAATTTATAGTAGTATTATGATTTAAAAACTTCATGAAATTAACTGGGATTTGATAAAATTTTTGCAATTGAAATGACTATTAAAATTGACTATTATTTCTTTTGCTTTATATTCTTTGATTCATTTATATCTATATTAATATCAAGCTTTGACATAATAATACAACTAATATTTGTAACAAATATTTTTGCGAATAGTCATCGGTTAGCAGATTTTGTCCAACATTCTGACATATTCATCAAGAATCTCTATTCCGTGTATAGCAACAAAATTCAACCACTATGCAAATCAACAGAATTCAATCATAGCATTATGAGGGACGGATAGAGTAGTACTCTCTCCGTCCCCAATTAATTGTCACTCTTTTCCATTTCGGTCCGTCTCTGAATAATTGTCACGCTTCATTTTTACCATAAATAATAAGTAGGTCTCACATTCCACTAACTCACTTCACTCACATTTTAATATAAAACAATATAAAAAGTGGGTCGCACATTCCACTAACTTTTTTCAACCAACTCTTCTTTACATTTCTTAAAACTCGTGCCCGGTCAAAGAGTGACAATTAATCGGAGACGGGGATAATTATTTTCAAAAAATGATATCATTATTATTTTATGAAAAATTCTTTCTCATAAGCAACATAAATTCTTAGTTGATTAATAATCGGACTCGAAATTGAAATATTAAGATGTATGCTGCAAACATGGAGCATATATCATCTAAGATTCTAAGTATTTCATCTAATTTAATTATATCTTTTCAACATCAAAAATTTAACTAGCACATACCTCATTATATTAACAAATACTTCTTCTATATTCCTCAACAATAATTATTTCATCTAATTCAATTATTTGCCTATATTCATATTCATTCAACATTTCCAAATTGATTTCATGAGCTTGAGCTTGAGTCTATCCTAATAATTGGGTTTTGTGGAATATGAGCTTGAGTCTATCATAATAATTGGGCTGATATTTTGCAAGCAACCAAACCATTAATAGGCAAGCCCAATAAGTAAAAAACACATCAGTAATGGCCCATGCCAGTAACCTATTAGTCAGTCTTGTTATAAGACCTTGCAAGTTGCAAATGCATTTGGTAACTTAAAAATTGACCCAATCTAGGATTTTTAATTTCCATATATGACCTTAAAAAATGACATTGTTTGTTAGTCAACCCCAGTTTTCCACTTATATTTTACCGCCCCATATGCCATCTCTGGCAATCCAACCCTCCTTAAGACCTTAACCCAAGAGAATGAGGGGGAAAGTGATTAATTGTTCTCCAAAATAATTGCTAGTTTGTCTATATTTCTCTATTTGTTACTAATATGATCGTTTGACGAATGGCCCTTGGAATTCTCACCTTTAATCCAATGTTTTGGTGAATTTGGAATCTTGTCATGTAGTGAAGCAGGTCAGGTCAGGTCAGGTCTCTCTTGATTTTAGGAATCTGATACTCATACCAGCAACCTAATTTGTGCATCACTCTTTGTCTAGTGTTTTTTTAGTGAAAACCTTTTATGTTTTAAATTTTTTCGTACAAACAAATAAAATCAGAGGGGAGTTTGAAAGAACATTTGATATTTGTGAGCAAAAGTATAATGAACAGCTACTGTGATTATTTTGTACTACTTGCATAAAGTGTTGTGTCTAACACTCCCTCCACTGGTGGTGTTTCTCTATCGACATAAAATCGCACTAACGAAAGAGGTGGAGAGGTGAGAAGAAAGGTGGAAAAGTTAAAAAAAAAGGCAATTTTTTTTGTGCCACTCCACTGCATTTGTTCCAAAATATGCTAAACTCACATAAAAAAGGATATGTTTTTCTATGCATTCTTCCATCCCTGTCTTAGTGCTCTCTGTTGTTGCCCACACTTAATATATATTTGGTTGGTAACTCTCACAAAAAAGGTGATGAAATCCTCTGATTTTGATCCTAGGTCGTCCCTTTCTGCCAAAAGTTTTAATTCTTTCTTTCTTCTTTTTTGTTTTGCATCACAACCCACATATACAGGGTTATACCACTTGCATGACATAATTCTGCAAACGGGGATACATACTCATCACCTCTATCACTTCGAACACACTTAATTCGACAATTAAGTTGATTTTCGGCTTCATTTTTGAAGTCTTTAAACGCTTCAATTGTCTCATCTTTACTTCTTAATAAGTAAAGGTAACAATACCTTGTGCAATCATCTATAAATGTGATGAAGTACTTTTTACCACCTCTAGTTTGCATAAATTTTAAATCGCATACGTCTGTATGGATTAACTCTAGAGGTTTTTGTGCTCCGTTCTACCGAGTGAAACGGTAGCTTGGTCATTTTTGCTTCAACACAGACTTCACATTTCTTTTGTGAGTTAAACTCGTGAACTTTTAGTAAATCAAAATTCACTAATCTTTTTATAGCATTTAGATTTACATGTCCCAGTCTATTATGCCATAAATCAGAGCTTTCAAGCAAATAAAAGGATGTGTCATCTTCCTTATTGCTTATTCTTTTTCCACGGTGAATGACCGTAACGTTCATCTCAAAAAGCCCATTCACTAGGTGACCTTCACCTATGAACTTTTCATACTTGGTTAATATAACCTTTTCACACTCAAATTCTACTGAAAATCCATGATTTACTAGAAGTGAGACTGACACCAAATTATTTCGGATGTCTGGGACATGCAGCACATCCTTAAGGGTAAGAACCTTTCCTGATCCTGATTTTAGGAACACATTACCTACACCAACCACCTTAGAAGAGGCTTGGTTTCCCATACGTACTTTTCTACATCCTAACAGATTTGTAAGTAAAAAAATACTTCTCTTGGAGCACACATGACATGTGGCACCAGTATCAACAAACCATTCATTTAGATTATTACCATGGTCCACGTCGGAGACCATTGCGATCACCTCGTGATCTTTGTTGTTTATAACAACACGTTCAAATAATTTGCACAGTATTGTTTCCATTAATAAGTACACAATTATATTGAACCATATGTGCATTGGTATATTCAATAACCTATGCATCTCAATTACTACTACCAAGTCTAAATTGGTCTTGCTTGTCAGATGGCAAACGATAAACACCATTCTCAAGATAATAGATCTCAAGGAATTAACCACTCCATAGTGCATCGACATGATTTTAGCAAGAGTACAATATCTCGTCTTGCGCTTGTTGGAATATTGTAGCCTTTTACACGGGCAAACTCTTGCTATTACAAAAGAACCTAACTAGAAAGTAAATAAAACGAAGTAAGTACAATAAAAAGAACAAGATGCAAACTATAGTCTTCTTCAAGTCGAGTCGAGGTATCCCTCTCTCCGCAAGACGAGATACGTCCCGGCTAGTGCTCACGGATTGGTGCAACGTCTCCAAAGATGAAACAACTTTCCTCCTACCGAGTTGAAGCACCTCAAACTCGTAGGCTCCGACGAACTTGAATTGGAGGCGAGAACCGAGCAATGCAATGCTCCTAAGATGCACACTAGAATGTAGAGACTAGAGAGAGTAGAGAGAATGATTTGTTGGTGTGTTTTCATCTCCCAAAACTCCACCTATTTATAGGCTAGAGAAAGCACTTGAAAGGCCTTGCAATCAAGTTATCTCTTTATGTATTTGGGGTTACCTAAGATGAAAGGTCATAGGTCTTGGCCACATCAAAAGTCTCCCACATTTTCCACATGTTTCCAACAGTACTTGGTAGAGTTGTGGTGATCTTGGTCACGAGTTTCGAACTACGCTACTCACTGAGAGATTTTCGATCATAATCCGCAAACACGATCAAGCAGGATTAGTTGGATTCCACCCAAAAGACCGGTTCAATACTTACGTGTTATAATAAAAAATACTATAATAATTAAATTTTTACACGACTTTAGTCTTATTGAGGCGGTCTCCCCCTTGTGAAGCAAAAAGAAACTGACACGTGGTTGTTTCCTTCAACCTACGAGAAAGAGAGAGTAAGGCCATCCACAACGCTGTTCCTATACCGTTCCTAAACCGTTCCTTAAACTACTATTTGCGGGCCCCACTGTACTTTTTTTACTCTATTCCTTAACTAAGGAACGGAACCTGCAACCCTCCGTTCCTTACCGTTCCTTAACCGTTCCTTAAATTACTATTCATTCAATTTCATTTTTTTTATTTCCAACTCAATTCAATTAAAAAACACACTTTATTAAAAACACACAACATTAAAAAAAATTACAACTTAAACTTAAAAAAAAAAAAACACACAATTAAAATCCTAAAAAAATAAAAAACACACAATTGATTTAGGAAGAATAGATGTGTAGTTGTGTGTGAAATGTGGATGAATTAGGAGTATTTATAGAATAAGAAAATTAAAAAAAAAATTAAAAAAAATTAAAAAACGGTATAAAAAACGGTAATATTACCCTTAATTTTTTTTTTATTAAATTGATTTTTTTTTAAAAATAATTATTGCATCAGCACGTGACGTCACCCACTCGCGGGCCGGCGAGTGGGAGTCACGCACGACGCTGGGAGAGCCACGTCGCCGAAGCGCGTGGCGGCACGGACCGTGCCGCTGGTCGTGCCGTCGGCACCCGGCACGGCTTGGGAACGGCTCCTCGACGACACCATGCACCGCAACGCGTTCCGCTGCGAAGTCGTTCCGGCGGAACGGCCCGCGGAACGCCGGCGGCCCGCGTTGCGGGTGCTCTAATGTTCAATGATATAAATATAATACTCCGTTCACAAAAAATAGACCATATTGTGAATTACACGGGTTTTAATATGGAATTGGTAAAGTAGAAGAGAAAGGAAAAAAGTAAGAGAGAAGTAGTGCTAGTGGAATGTTGAGTTCATATTATTAGTAGTGTTTAATTGTGTTAGGTAACAAATGTGGGGTCCTTTTTCAAACTTGGTCTATTTTTCGTGAACAACAAAAAATGATAAATGTCGTCTATTTTTCGTGGATGGATGGAACACTTTGACGGCCACAAACTGAAAAAGAAGATGCATTGTGGAAACGTGTTTGAATTAATTGAATGTCCAATTTCCTATATGTACAATAAATTTGATGGCCATAAACATAAAAGGAAGGTGCAGTGTGTAAATGTGAAGATTCTAAGCATAGATGATGATAAATTCATGAAGAGGAAAAGAATAATGCAAAATCATGCCTGTGAAAATTGATAGTTTGTAAGTATTGTTTTGCAAACTGTCGAGCTTAAAAATTTGAATTATATGTTTTTTGATTAAATACCTACCAATTTGTTAATTTTATCAATTCAAGAGAGTCTTATCTGATCGGAGAGGTCTGTTAGCCATTCTTTATTGATCTCTATACCGGGATCATATCCTAGATTCGTAGTAATTCAACCATAACACATACAACACATAAGAGATGATTTACCAACCTCCATCCATAGCTTAAATTTGATGTAGGGTAGTATTCCACGGTTTTGATGTTTCCCCTATAAGCTGCGGTTGATGTTATCGTCTCTTGGCCTTCCTTTACTCGATTCTTTTGATGGAGAAGAATCTTATATGTATATGACTTTTCTTTATTCTTGTATATAGAATATGTAGAGAATTGTTGTGAATTAAAAGCTGTAAATTCTGAATGTATTTATAGGCAAACACACAACCATTCCGAAGGGTCGTGTCCGTTCGTTCACATCTTTTCATAAATGCATCAGACTTATCCACATATTTCCTACAGCTTTTCCATCTTATTTACATACTTATATACACATAATGTATCATCTATTCAAGGCAAGAGAAGAGGGCTATCAATACGCCCGATTCTAACTCTTTTATCGAGACCGATCCATCACGGTATCGTCTTTCATGTTAGAATCCAATTGATACATTTAAACTTGATCTTTAATATTAAACCAATCTCTACATAGGTCATATATAGGAATAAATATTCCTACATTCTCCCACTTGACCTTTGAAGCTTTCAATGGTTTAATAACCTTTTTGCGCACTTTACAACCAAGTTCATATATCCTTTAAATACCTATGAAGTTAGATTCAATTGGATCATGGCGGTCACACACTCATTTAGTCGACATGATTCCTTCCATGTATCACAAATCAATTCTAACTTTATATGAACAAACCTTTCATTGAGATGTACTCTAATTCTCAATACAATATATGTTATCTAAACAACCATACTGTATACAACTTTAATGATAACATATAAACAAGCAGAAACACAACTTTTATTGAATTCACAAGAGTGTTTACACAATACATGAGTCCACAACTAAAATAGCAAGGCTTTATCTATAATACCCATACGCTCTACATGGCCAATAAACATACTGGGTGGTAGTCCTTTAGTTAACGGATCCGCTACCATCATATCCGTTCTTATGTGCTCAAAATACACTCTTTGTTTCTGCACTTCTTCTTTAACCGATAAGTATTTCAACTCCATGTGCTTAGCACCCTTCGAGTACTTATCGTTCTTTGAGAAGAAGACAGCTGCGGAATTATCACAATAAATTTTCAGTGGCTTGGCTATGGTGTCGACAATTCCAAGTCCCGAAACAAAGTTCCGCAGCCACAATCCGTGAACTGTGGCTTCAAAGCACGCCACAAACTCTGCCTCCATAGTAGAAGTAGCAATGACAGACTGCTTTCCACTTTTCCATGATATTGCTCCTTCGGCTAAAAGGAACAAGTATCCAAACGTCGATTTTCTGGTATCAACGCATCCGGCATAATCTGAATCTGAATATCCAACCACCTCTAGATGATTGGATCTCCTATAGGTAAGCATGTGTTCTTTGGTGCCTTGCAAGTACCTGAGAACCTTCTTTGCAGCCTTCCAGTGGTCCATACCGGGATTACTTTGATAACGACCCAACATACCAACCGCGAAGGTGATATCTGGTCGTGTACATGTTTGAACATAGTTCAAACTCCCAACCACTGATGCATAGGGAATCTTTTCCATTTCCTTACGCTCCAATTCATTTTTCGGACATTGCATTAAGCTAAATTTATCTCCCTTCTGAATTGGAGCAATTCCTGCGGAGCATTTATCCATTCTATATCTCTCTAAAACTTTATTGATATAGCCTTTCTGAGACAAGCTTAACAATCCTTGTGATCTATCTCGGAATATCTCTATTCCGATCACATAAGACGCCTCACCCATATCCTTCATTTCGAAGTTTAAAGAGAGATACTTCTTGACATCATGTAGTAAACCCATGTCATTTGCGGCTAGTAAAATATCATCAACATATAGGACTAATATGATAAACTTGCTCCCACTGATTTTAATGTAGATACATCTATCAACGATGATCTCTACAAAGCCATATGAAACAATGATATCATTAAACTTTATATACCATTGTCTGGAAGCTTGTTTGAGTCCATATATTGACTTTCTCAACTTACATACTAAGTCTTCTTGCCCTTCTATCATGAATCCTTCGGGTTGTTTCATGTATACCTCTTCTTCTAGTACTCCATTAAGAAAGGCCGTCTTTACATCCATTTGGTGAAGCTCCAAGTCATAATGAGCCACCAAAGCCAATACAACTCTTAAAGAATCCTTCTTTGAAACTGGAGAGAAGGTTTCTTGTAGTCAATGCCATCCTTTTGAGTGAATCCTTTGGCAACAAGGCGAGCCTTGTACCTTTCAATGTTACCTTTCGAATCACGTTTTGTTTTAAAAATCCATTTACAACCAATGGCTTTAAAACCCGTAGGCAATTCTACTAAGTCCCAAACATTGTTATCTCTCATGGATTTCATCTCATCCTTTGTTGCATTTAACCAATTTTCAGAATTGTCACTTTCCATGGCTTGTTGGAATGAGATAGGATCTTTATCAATGCTCAAGTCACATTCACTTTCAACGGAATATACCACATAGTCATCCGATATGGCCGATCGTCGTTCCCTTACTGATCGTCTTAAAGGTTCTATTGGTTCATCATTCCGTTCTTGAATTATGACTGGTTCATCTTCAATCTCAATAGGTGGGTTATGCACTTCATGTTGTTCAATAGGAACAACAATCTTAGGTGCAACAAAAGGTGGATGAACAACCTTTTCTTGAACTTCATTAAAGTTCACTTTACGAGGTTCATCACTCCCACTAATTTCAATGAACCTAGCATTACCCGTCTCAACTATCCTCGTACTATGGTTAGGACAATAGAATGTATATCCTTTCGACTTATCTGGATAGCCAATGAAATATCCACTGACCGTCTTTAAATCCAGCTTCTTTTCATGCGGATTATATAACTTTACTTCTGCGGGGCAACCCCAAATACGTAAATGCATTAAACTCGGTTTCCTTCCCGTCCACAGTTCGAAAGGTGTCTTTGGAACTGCCTTACTAGGAACCCGATTAAGCATATACGTTGCAGTCTTAATGCATAAATCCACAACGAAAGAGGTAAATTACACCCACTTAACATGCATCTAACCATATCCAAAAGAGTACGATTCCGCCTTTCCGCTACACCATTCTGTTGCGGAGTACCGGGCATTGTATATTGTGCACAAATGCCCTTGCTTTCGAGGGTACTTTGCAAATGGACCCGGACATTGTCCAGATTCATTAAATTTTCCGTAGAATTCACCACCTCTATCTGATCTCACCACTTTAACTTTTCTATCTAATTGCCTTTCCACTTCATCTATGAATATCTTTAAGACATTCACGGATTCAGCCTTTTCTCGCAATAGATATATGTAACCATACCGTGAGAAATCATCAATAAAAGTGATAAAATAATTTCTACCATCCCACGAAGGTGCATCAAACGGACCACAAATATCAGTATGAATTAATTCAAGAAGTTGAGAACTTCTTGTGGCTTGTTTCTTTATTATATGTTTAGTTTGCTTCCCCTTTATGCAATCTATACACACATTTAGATCACTAAAATCCAATTGAGGAAGAATATCATTCTTTACCAACCTCATCATCCTTTCCTTGGATATGTGACCTAGTCTTTGATGCCACAAGAAAGCCGAATTTTCACTTGACACACTACGTTTTGTGCCTCTACTTTCAACATTAAACAATGATTCAGAAAACTTTGCATCAAGATTGAAACTGTAGAGTGAATCAAACAATGTACCACTTCCATAGAAGTAATCATTTCTGTACAATGTAAATACACTATTTACAAATTTGATTTTAAATCCTAATCTATCCAACCTACTAACAGACACAAGATTTCTAGCACAATCTGGTACATAGAGACATTCCTTAAGATCTATATGACATCCCGTGTCCAAGATCAGTCTATAGGTCCCGACGCCTTTAATTTGTGCTTTCATCCTGTTCCCCATGAACAAGTATTGTTCATTTCCTTTTATAGGTTGGATCGTACTGAATCCCTGTTCAATGTGAGACACATGAGTAGTAGCACCAGAATCTAACCACCAAGTATTATTAGGCACTTCAATAAGATTTGATTCAAAGCAAACGAAACTATCATGTTTACCTTTCTTATCGAACCATGCCTTCCTTTTTGGACAATCCTTCTTGAAGTGTCCCGGTTCTCTACAGAAGAAACACTTCCTTTCCTTTTGGATCTTCTTTTCGGGGCCTTTAGGAAAAGAAGAATCTTTACGCTTGTCCTTTTTACTTGCCTTTCCCTTACTGGTGCTTGCTCCTCCATGACCCATTAGGTTCACAACTTGGTCACCCATCTTCTTTAGTCTCCCTTCCTCTTGAACTAACATGGCCTTTAGTTCTTTAAGGTCCCATTTATCTTTTATGGTGTTATAATTCACCTGGAACTGACCAAATTCAATAGGAAGAGAGTTTATGATGAATTGAACCAAGAACTGTTCATGAACCTCCATTCCCAAGGTCGTGAGCCTTGCTGCCAAGTTTGACATGTGCGTTACATGATCGTGAATCGGTTTAGACCAGTCAAACTTTCTTGTAGTGAGCTCACTCATTAGGCTTCCCACAATTGACTTGTCGGCCAATTCCGACTGTGAACACTCCTTTATCTTTTCAATAAATTCCCTTGCACTCTCTGTCTTAGGCATAGATGGCTTGAAACTTTCTGCCATCGTCATCCTCATAAGATTGAGACTTAGCCTGTTAGATCGCTCCCAAGTCTCATAACGAGACTTGTCCGTTTCAGAGCTCTCTGCTGTAATGGCTGTAGGCTCATCTTCCGTAAGTATGGCATGATCAAGTGACATAACACCCAGTGAAAACCGGATCTGTTCTGACCATTCACCATAGTTCTGCCCATTGAACTTTACGACAGAGTTTGCAGATGCATATATATTAGATGAAGCTGCAACATTTATACATGCTTACAATTAGAGCTTTGAACTTTAAACACCGATTCAGATAACTGTAATAACATGTATTCAAGCAACCTTTGGGCAATACTTAAACACATATACTTTTATTTTTGATGCTATAATATACTTTAATGATCAATCATATCATACACATATCAAATAAGCATGTTGCCTTTGGGTATACATACTACATGTGATACTGTAGACAAGATTAATCCTTTTCGTTTTATTAACATACATACAATGATCCACCTTTGGGTGATCTCCAAGTATATAGCTAATAAAGTTATTGATCAATCAACTTTCTTGTCATTTAGCATCCTTTAATCATGATCAATAATTTAAACAACTTTACATCATTTCTATAATCATAATGTCATATAACAAGACCACTTTGGTGATTAACATGTCACATAACATTAACATTCAACTTAAAAGGATTAAAATTTGACATGCACGAATTTGTCCAGAGAGTTTGCCCGGTCGGGCGATTTTATACCTTTACAACGCCCGACCGGGCGTTTTGGCATTGGTGAGTTCCGAGAGTTTGCCCGGTCGGGTGATTTTACACCTTCAAAATGCCCGACCGGGCGTTGATATCGACCTTCCAGAAAGTTCGCCCGGTCGGGCATTTTCGTACCTCATAAACGCCCGACCGGGCGTTGTTTCAAACGACACGCCCATTCGAAACGCCCGACCGGGCGAAATGATGCCCGACCGGGCGAATCGTCTGTCCTCTGTTTTCTCCCTTCGATTTTCATGTTTCAACCTTTCATGAAACAATCACCCAATGCGCAGCGGAACCAAACAACACAAAATGAAACATATACTTTCATATTTTGATTTTGAACATTCAATATGGTGATTTAAACAAATCTAGGTTGGCTCTGATACCAACTGTTAGCCATTCTTTATTGATCTCTATACCGGGATCATATCCTAGATTCGTAGTAATTCAACCATAACACATACAACACATAAGAGATGATTTACCAACCTCCATCCATAGCTTAAATTTGATGTAGGGTAGTATTCCACGGTTTGATGTTTCCCCTATAAGCTGCGGTTGATGTTATCGTCTCTTGGCCTTCCTTTACTCGATTCTTTTGATGGAGAAGAATCTTATATGTATATGACTTTTCTTTATTCTTGTATATAGAATATGTAGAGAATTGTTGTGTATTAAAAGCTGTAAATTCTGAATGTATTTATAGGCAAACACACAACCATTCCGAAGGGTCGTGTCCGTTCGTTCACATCTTTTCATAAATGCATCAGACTTATCCACATATTTCCTACAGCTTTTCCATCTTATTTACATACTTATATACACATAATGTATCATCTATTCAAGGCAAGAGAAGAGGGCTATCAATACGCCCGATTCTAACTCTTTAATCGAGACCGATCCATCACGGTATCGTCTTTCATGTTAGAATCCAATTGATACATTTGAACTTGATCTTTAATACTCCCTCCGTCCCGCACTACTCGCACGTATTTACTTTTTGGGCGTCCCAAGTTACTTGCACTCTTTCCATTTTTAGTAAAAATTTTCACCTGTAGCCGTCATTTTTGACTTTCCTATACACTCATTCCTTAATCTCCGTGCCGAAAAGGAAATGAGCGAGTAGCTCGGGACGGAGGGAGTATTAAACCAATCTCTACATAGGTCATATATAGGAATAAATATTCCTACAAGGTCCACCCGTCTGAATTGGTTGGCACCGCTTAGCCACCTGGTCGTTTTGTATACTCACCTTGAGAAAAAATTGAACCGTCTTAAATTTAAAATAATATTGTTTTTGAAACTTCATGAAATTAAGTGGAATTTGATAAAATTTTGCAATTTGAATGACTATTATAAGTAAGAAATTAGTGTGTGCGAATGGTAAACGTATGAAATGAAAATTGACTAAATTAGAGTGAGAAATTAAAATTAGACCAAAGCCCTTAAATTTTACTATTATAATACTCGTTCTCTATTCTTTAAAAATATTCTTAATACATCTCTAAGGCCATCCACAACGCTGTTCCTATACCGTTCCTATACCGTTCCTTAAACCACTATTTGAGGGCCCCACTGTACTTTTTTACTCCATTCCTTAACTAAGGAACGGAACCTGCAACCCTCCGTTCCTTAACCGTTCCTTAACCGTTCCTTAAATTACTATTCATTCTATTTCAATTTTTATTTTTATTTCCAACTAAATTAAATTAAATAAACACACTTTATTAAAAAACAAACATACTTATTAAAAAACAAACATACTTTATTAAAAAACACACAATATTAAAAAAAATTACAACTTAAACTTAAAAAAATTAAAAAAAAACACACAATTCAAATCCTAAAAAAATAAAAAACACACAATAAAAAACACACAATTAAACGTGGGAAAATAAAAAAACTACTCCGCCGGCGAATCATCCTCCGGAGGCGGTCGAGGTTTAGGGGGAGGGGGAAGACCAAGTAGTCCTGCCATATGCACAATTCCGTTCCACCAGGCCGTGTATTGGGCGTACGAGAAGCGGGAAGTGTCCGCCATTGTGGCGGTTATGTACGCCACCATAAGTGTGTTCGAGCCTCCTTGTGAGCCCGATCCCGAGGCCGACTGGCTTGATTTTCCTCGGCCCTTCCTCGCTCTAGCCGCTTTCGCCGCCTTCGTCCCTTGCGGACGACGGCGCCCACGGCTAGATCCCTCGTACTCGGCGGCCGTAACCCCAACCTCCTGCGGGTCACGATCACTGGGCGCATCGGCGTCACCAGACGAGTACTGGCCGCTCGTCGTGTGCTTCGTCCGCTTTGAGGTTGATCCCGAGCTGGAGCGGACACCACCGGCCCACCTTTCCTCGTCCTTGACGAGCTGCCAAATATCAACATATTTGAACTGTACACCGGTGTCCTAGTGGAAGGCGCGCAAAGCCGCCCTCAGTATGTCGGCGCCCGAAGCTCCGCTTTGGTAGTGCGCCGCTTCGGTGGAGTAGATCCCGCAGAATTTTTGACCTGTAAATCGACTCGGCCAAAGTGAGCACGAAGCATTGTATATTTGCGCTTCCGGGCCCCTTTCGGCTTAGTCTCGTGGTAGACATCACGGACCTTTTCCCAGAAGCACTTGGCGGCTTGTTGGTTGCCGACGATGGGATCATATGAGACGGTGAGCCAGGCGGTGTACACCGCCTTTGTTTCTTCGTTGGTGTAGGGATGCCGGCCCAGATCCTCCGGCTCCTCCTCCTCATCCTCCTCGGGTGCCTCAGACGCAGCCCTGTAGCTTCCACCGCCTCGGCCTCCTCCCTGAGTGGGTTCAACGGGGATATCCTCCCGAATCTGGGACAAACCCTGGGAAAGCTGCGAGCCGGAGCCTCGAGCGTAGGCATCCACATCGAAAGTGGGTGGTTGGTACCCACCCGGCGTCGCCGACCCCTGCGTGCCCGGCGTCGATGACCCAGAACCACCAAGTGTGTTGTACATGGTCTCCCAATCGCCGAACGCGTTGAGATCCCACCCTCCGGCGCCGCCACCACCGTAATTGCCGTCGCCGGACATTTTTGAAGAGATAGAATATGAAAATTGGAGAGAAATTCATGTTGATGTAGGAAGAATAGATGTGTAGTTGTGTATAAAATGAATGAATTAGGTGTATTTATAGAATAAGAAAATAAAAATAAAAATTAAAAAAATTAAGAAAAAGTTAAAAAAACGGTAATGTTACCGTTTAAAAAGTTTTTTTTTTAAAAAATTCGATGTTTATAAAAAAAAAATAATTATTGCGTCATTGCTGACGTGTCCCACTCGCGGGCCGGCGAGTGGGAAGCACGCACGCACGGGGATCGGCCACGTCGCCCAGGCGCGTGGCGGCTTGTTCCGTGCCGCGTTACGTGCCGTCGGCACCCGGCACGGAATGGGAACGGGACGGGAGCGGAATGCAGCGCCGCAACGCGTTCCGCGGCGAAACCGTTCCGGCGGAACGGCACGCGGAACGCCGGCGGCACGCGTTGCGGGTTGCTCTAAACATTAATGTAATATAGTTGAAAGAAATTACTCTCTCCATTCCAACTAAAATTGACACTTTTTCAGTTTTAGTTTTTCAATACTCAAATGACACATTTCTATTTTTAATAACTTTTTCTCTTCAATTAATACATCCAACAATTTTTTTTCTATTTCCAATTAAATATTCAATTATTTTTCTCTATCCATTTAATACTTACACCTTTTTTTCTTCTCTTCAATTAACCATATTAACTAACAACTTCTAAAATCTCGTGCCGACTAAGAAATATATTATCTTAGCCGGGACGGAGGAAGTAGTATTTTCTCCCTCTGCCTCCCCTCTCAACATAATTAATTGATAGTATTATTTCTTTTGCTTTATATTCTTTGATTCATTTATTTCTATATTAATATCAAGGTTTGACATAATAATACAACTAATATTTGTAACAAATATTTTTCCGAATAGTCGTCGGTGTATAGCAACATTCTGAAACTTTGTTCCGTGTATAGCAACAAAATTCAACCACTATGCAAATAACAGAATTCAATTATATCATTATGAGTGACGCATAGAGTAGTAACTATTAAAAAAAATATACTTTCTCCATCCCATAATAAGAATCTACTTTTATCATTTTAGTTTGTTCCATAAGAATAAATAGTAAGTTAACCCCATATTCCACAAACTCATTTCATTTTACTCACATTTCATTATAAAACTAAGAGTACATAAAAGTGGGACCATTACCCTATTAACTTTTTCAACTATTTTTTTTTTATATTTTTTAAAATTTATGGCAAGTCAAATATGGAATCCTATTGGAACGGATATACTATCATTATTATTTTTTGAAATTTTTTTTCTCACAATCAACATATATTCTTAGTTGATTAATAATCGGACTCGAAATATATATTAAGATGTATGATGTAAACATGGAGTATATGGAGTCCATATCATCTAAGCATTTCATCCAATTTAATTATATCTTTTAACATCAAACATAAATTTAACTAGCGCATACCTCATTACATTATCAAATACTTCTATATTCCTCAACAAAAATTATTTCAACTAATTCATATTCGCCTATATTAATATTCATTCAACATTTCCAAATTGATTTTATAAACTTGAGCTTGAATCTCCTAATAATTGGGCTTTCATATTTTTGTGGAATATGAGCTTGAGTCTATCCTAATAATTGGGCTGATATTTTGCAAGCAACCAAACCATTAATAGGCCAATAAATAAAAAAAACACATCAGTAGTGGCCCATGACCCATGTCCCAATGCCTTCTTCATCACTGAGTTTCTTTCTTTCTCATACAGACCCAGAGCGACGTGGCGGTTATGGCAGGGTACAGGGTCCAGCACCTGCCAAGCCCTCGCTGGAGCGGCAACTTGGCCTATGTTGTGTTTATCCCTGTAAATTGCAATTATTTAGACAATAGGTTGCAATTGGTTTAGATATTACTCCTTCCGTTCCATAATATTGAAGTCATTTTGTCATTTTAGTACGTTCCCTGTAGAGTTATTTCCCATTTTTTGTAAGAGTAACACATTTCTTCTCACTTACTTTACTTTCTCTTGCTTTATTCTTACTTAGCATTGGTGCCCGATACTCATACCAGTAACCTGATTTGTGCATCACTCTTTGTCTAATGTTATTTTTGGTGTAAACCTTTTATGTTTTAGATTTTTTTCGTACAAACAATAAAAAACAGAGAGGAGTTTGAAAGAACAATGGGTATATATGTGTGCAAAAATATGATTACCAGGAACAGCTATTGTGATTATATTGTACTTGCATAAAGTGTTGTGTCTAACACTCCACTGGTTGTGTTTCTATGTCAACATAAAATCGCACCAACGAAAGAGGTGGAGAGATGAGAAGAAAGGGAAAAAAGTTACAAAGAAGGCAATTTATTTTTGTGCCGCTCCACTACATTTGTTCCAAAATATGCTAAAACTAACATTAAAAAGGGTATACACATCAATACATCATATGTTTTTCTATGCATTCCTCCATCCCTGTCTCAGTGCTCTCTGTTGTTGCCCACACTTAATATATATTTGGTTGGTAACTCTCACAAAAAGGTGATGAAATCCTCTGATTTTGATCCTAGGTCGTCCCTTTCTGCCAAAAGTTTTAATTCTTTCTTTCTTCTTTTTTGTTTTGCATCACAACCCACATAGTAAAAGGTTATTTAATTAAGAGGGTTGTCGTTGTTGCCATCGCCGTTGAGTTTGCCCATTGATAAGGTGAAATAGATGAGTAGAATGGTTCCCATGCATGATCTGCAACACAATTTAGAGATCAATAAAAACTAAAAGATTAAGAGAAAAAACGAACTTACATGGTTGCAAAGAAGAAAAGTATTCTTGTAGGATCAATGGTGGATGAACGGCGGAAGCCGAATCTCTTGGTAGGGCCTGCTTTAGTTTGAGCAGAGGCGGTGGTTATGCATCCGTTGGTGATGGAGATCTGATGATGGAGCTGGGGCGTAGCAAGGGAGTGGTCCTGGGGCCCAGCCACCACTAGCGCTTGCTTTTCAAGCGTGAAAGTAGCTGCAGTTTTATAACCAACCAAGATTATAGAATATGTCTAAAAAAACAGCCGCTACTAATATGGCCACACCCTCAAGGCATGCGACGCCCCATCATGTATGGATATGCATGCATGCTTAAACCAAGACTGCCGCTTCAGCCTATAACCAACCGCCTTCACCACCCAAATCAGGACTGCTTTATCCGTTCGTTTCGTTTCTAGAAAATATATGAAAAATGAACTTATAAAAAAACAGTCACACTGGCTAAAAATCGTTGATTTTGAACTAGAAACGGAACCAAAATATGTTGACGGCCTAGTTACCGTCCCACTTTCCTTGGAGGTGTAACACCGCTCTCGGTGGCGGCGCCTCTAGCATAGTGGAATTAATGTGTATTGTGGAAAGTTTGAAAAAATGTGTCCGCCAAAATCTAACATGTTTTGCAATTTCAGACTGTTTGCCATTTAAAGATATATTTACTCTTTTTTTCTATTTTTTCATTATGCATTAAAATCTGTGCGGTTTCAAAAGTTTCAATTTTTAAAGGACGGAGGTAGTATTATCATTTACTCGTATATAATATCGCTGGATTCACTTTTTCTTATGAGCTCAAATCAGTTGCGGAGATCACGGCGATGTAAAATATGTTCCATTTTGTTTACAGCTGGAGCAGAAGACTTCTAGTGATGTAACTCCTTTATCGTAGTAGTAGAATATTAAATGGAGTGAATTTCTGCATTTCATATAGTATTAAAATAAGATATGAAGCAAATAGATTTAATACTAGCCCTGCTGTAGGTGTAGCGGAGGACTGATTCTAGTACTTAAATAAAATTAATTAAGTACTAAAAGCTCATTGCTCAGAGACAAACCAGACCGCGATCGCGACAGCAACGATACAGCTATTTTCCCAGATTGTTAAAGACCTAATTGATTCAGTAAGTTTATGACATATAAGTGGCCCATAATCTAGCACGATCACGGTTTAGTTAAGCATTAATTAATTTGTGATTAGTATCTATGTTATGCTGCCCCAAGTAATCATCCTTCTACCATGTGTATTGTATACACCGGTAGTTGACTCTAAATTGTGGCCTAATTTTGCTTGTGTTTGGCACTCCAAATATCTCATTCTCAACTAAAATATCTTGTTGGCGAAGTAAAGAAAGTAGACGGAAAAGGGAAAAAATATTAATGATTAAAATTAAGTACCTCTTGGTGAAGTTGCAATCATACTAGCATCTCTCTCGTTGCTACTCACTTTCCTTTCTGCGGGTTTCATCGATCCTTTCCTTGAAAGGTTTCTCTGCAACTTTTGCACGATAATATTAGAAAAAATTAATTTGATTATTAAATTACAAATTGCTTGCAAAATGTGGAAAATGAGAGTTTAGGGAAAAGGCAACAACTTGGGGCTGAAAGGGGCTACTTTCGGGTGAGAAAACACGACGATTCTGAGTATAATAAAGCATGACTTTTTGGAATAAACCTCTTATCCAAACTGAATTTTTTTGAGTTTAATTTGTTTTTTTTCCCTGAAAAATCGCGATGAGATGAGACAAAAAATATAAAAAAGGTTGGAACTTTGTTTAATAAAGTGGCAGAAAGAACTTACAGTGATTCTTGAATGAGCAGAATTGGTAACTTTTTCTTTTTCTTTTTCTATGAGATGAGAGAACCTTTCCATATCGACCACGAAGCTATCAGATTTAGTGGTGGAGTGGTGCAGGCCATTCACGTGATCAACGACGGATATTATCTGATTCTCCCCGAATTCTCCGGTGAGGCAGTTTGTAACAAGAAGATCAGAGTCCATATCCTGATACAAACAATTGAATAAAATTTGTCACACAAACAGAATGAAATGAAATTTGGCGGAACTCGCAAGTTGAATGAGACTGTAAATAATGAATATATAATTGTATTAGTATAAGAAAAACCGTTTACCAGCTTTGGAATTTCAGTCAATTTCTATGGCCACCGATTTGGAAAACTTAATCAAAGGACGTTGCGTACTAATCAGGAAATGATTTCCACATCAAAAAACAGAGACACCTCGTGAATGGTGAAAAACAAAAACAGTATTAATTGTTTACTGAAAATAAGAAAGAAACAGAGCAGTTTAACATGTTCACGCCTGAGCAGCTTTTGTTGATTCGTATTCAAGAATGTAACAGTGTTGGTTGTTTTGTTATTTGCTATAGTCGTATGTAATAATGCAGAGGTGATTGCAGAAGAAGCAGAGAAGAAATGGGGGTGATTAATTTAAGAAGGGAGAAAAGGTTAGGCTTTAAGAGTGAACAATTTAAGCTATTTTTCCGTTTTAAAGGCGAGGGCAGTTTAGTCATACACACGCGCAGACGGTGTAGATATCATGTTACCGGATTGGAATTCTATTGTTAAGTTGGCACTCATTTTTTAATTACTTTTCCCATATGCCAAACTAATCTTTAATTTTAGAGAATGAATCGTGTCGAGTAAATACGAAATTTTAGGAAAGTAATATTTTTGGAAGTATGGGCATATATATATATATATATATATAGATGTATATGACTTGTTTGATAAGAAAGATGATATATGAAAAATATCTAAAATAAGATATAAAAAATGCAGGCTTCATGTTAAAGTATGTGTAAGGTAAAAAAAATTCGTTGTTGTTTGATAGAATTTTTTTTATCTAGATTTGTGTATTAGATAACAGTTGCTCAACTTGATAAATTGGTAGGTTACATAAACATGGTTAAAGTTATAATTTTGACAAGATTAAGGCGGACTCTTGTCTTATGTTGGGCTTTGAGTTAAACTTACATATGATATCAAGAAATGTCCATGTATTATAATTCTCTATCTTGGTATTGCTATCTTATTAAACATCTCAGGACACAAAAATTATTGTATATTGCATTTAATTGATATGATATGGTTGTTTTTGGTGAAAGAATTAATACGGTATGGCTATGATTTTATAGAAATGGAAACATATGATAAATATATATGGAAATCATGTTTCTGCTCATTTATACTCATTTCGAGTTTGGATAATGGAAAATATAATTTGATTTTATTAGGCTGAATATCGTTGGATATACTATATATATGCAAGTATTACAACTGTTTGTAAAATTAAATTGGATGGAGTAATTAAGTTAGAAGTATGATATTTTACCAAAATGTCTCCACATTAAAAGGCTAAATATCAAGATTCACAAAATAAAAGCATACGTATTACGTATAAATGATGACGTGGATTTAATATAATGGAGCATTGCTCATTTGCTCCATTTATGTTTAATTTTCGTCATTATATTCAGTATTTGTAGTACCAACTACATTACATATTATCCATGTAAGTATGTAACTACACTACATAATTAAAGAAATGATATGCTATATCTCATTTCTTATAAACAATATATAGTTTAAGATATTTCTCATGAAACCTAGTGTTCATTAAACACTAACTAATTAGATCTAGAAAATGGTGTTGACCTGATATTTTGATTTAAACCTTATTTACGTCACTAAAAAAATCCAATTTAATGAGAATGGGCAAGCACAATCTTGTGATCGACATTTTGCGAGTACACTGGTCGCAATTCATTTTTTGCAAGAGAAATTCTACCGAAACATCACACTTTATAGACAAGTTTTCTATTAATTAAATTAGATTAATATATTTTACCAAGGGTTTTCTTTTTCATATCATCTACATTTGAAATAAATTTTAATTGGCCTGAATTTACATACGTTATAGTATTTGTCATAAACACCTCTAGTACATAAATAGTCAATATCTATTTATGAAAAATTTTCTCATGCTCTTTTAATTTATCAGTTATGAGCTCCATCGTCCATCACACCATTTTAACTATTTTTTATTTTATCAATTAAGCATTATGTGCTATTTAGTTGAAAGAGTTATTTATGTCTAGACATATGCTTAAATACTACGGCCAAAGATCGTTAACTTCAGGGAACAATCTATAAACTTTTTATTAGTCGTTAGAAATTTTTTTGAGATAATTTTATAAAACTTAATTATGCGTATATATTTTTGTATTTAAGGATCTTCATCTAGAGCGGTTTCACATAAAAAAATCAATTGTTAAGTCTTTATTCCTCCCACCGGCTCTTAATAATAGACCAATATTAAAATGATATGGATTTTAATATATAATTGGTAAAGTAAAATAGAAATAAAAATAAAAATTGAAGTATTGTTAGTAAAATATGACTTATCTAACGATAGAGAAAAAAAGTTATTATTCAGAATTGGTTTAATTTTAAAAGACCATTTAAAATAATAAATGTGGTCTATTTTTAAGAGGTTAGATTGAATATTAATTAACTTCTATTAGCATTTTATTAAGTTAGAAAGCATTAGTTAACATTTTTTTTTTCATTTTAAAAAAGGAAAACATATAAGCCGCCCCACAATAAGGGGTAGAAATCGTAGAATTAAGTTTAACTATTGCACTGCTCCACCGAATCACCAAATTTCAACACGTCAGCGCGAATGGTGGAGAATCTAAGATGAATAAATCAATTTTTGTTGAAAACAAACGTTATTGAAAATCCAAAACCCCTTTTATGCTCAAATTAGACGTCCAGACTTCAGAACATCTATAATTAGCCCATGATGAAAGTTAAAACATTGATTAGTAGAGTAATATACTTCATTGGTCCCAAAAATGGTCACAGACTCACAGTTTATCATTTTATTCTCTTCATTAAAATTATTTTACTTTTATTTTTGGAATTCTCCATGCATTACACTATAGATTACTTTCATCGCTCACAAAAAATAATTTCATTTTACCATTTTGGGATGTCCACAAAAAATAGTCTCATTTCAAAAATTAAAACTTTTTTTCACACTTTATCCACTTTTCTTCTTCTCTTTCTTACTTTTTCACATTTCCTCTCCTACTTTTTTTCCTTTTTTAGCCCTTTCTCTTACTTTACCAATATCTTATTAAAACTCGCGCAGTCCACAAGTGAGACTATTTTTGGTGGATGGAGGGAGTACGAGATCCACTATTGATTGTGCTACTTGAATTATTTTTTATTTTTCAATATTAATTTATTAATTTTACATTAAAAAAATTCTCAACATATTTATTTTAGTCTCTAAATATGAAAATGCAATATAAATGTTTTTTTAATTAATTATTAATTTAAATAAATATTTAGACGACATCTAGATAATTTATCTTAAGCGCCGAACTTGCGTGCAGACGCCGGATGGCACGTCCATCATGATAAATCCTCATCATAAATTTTAATAAAAAAAATTAGGATTACAAATTCTTATGTCCTGCTAATAAATTATAATTAATATAATACAATACAAATCCAATAGCCTCTATTTATAACTAATTATAGTTGATCAATGATTTGCGACGTCCGCACCGCATTCACAAAAAAAGGTCTTTGATTAGCATTACTCAACACTGTGTTGTGTGTATCGTATACGATGTGGTGTCGAGTCCAAAATTTGTGGTTTAGACCGAAATAAACCTAATTAATGAAATGTGTGTTATTTGTAAATATATAGTAGTATATATCTATTTAGGCTAGGTGGATACATCATTTGCTGCTTTGTGTATGGTGGTCCATGGACGACTCGCTCTTTCCACAAATTAGATAGGTTCTTCTTTATTCTAGCCAACCAGTTGCTTTGCTTCTACGACTCTTTAATCTTAAGTGTTCCGTTTCACATGTTCAAAATAATTATTCACTATTTTCCTCATATGTCATTTGAGTTTATGAAATTACAATGCTTTTCTCATTAATTAATTGATTTGCATGATTTCACAAATTCGCAATATACACGGGCCGGGCGTAATCTATGACCATACTCCATCATTGTCTCAAAATGATTCGAGCCCACGTGGAATTCTTTCCACTAAACTACAGCCACTTGATGCTTCTGAAAGAGCAAAGTAATGCATTAACCTAAATACTTAGCATGTATCTCCCCAGGTCACATGGTAGATGATACACCTCACCAGTTAACATTCAAGGGTGTGTTGGAATATAAATGAGTCGCATGAATTTGCCACTTGCTATTACAGTTTTAAAAAATATTTCTGAATTTCAACAGGTAGTGACAATCAAGAAATATGATATTACTAGTAGTAAAATCATCAATTGCAACATTGAATTCATTTTCTCAAAGGAACACGATTTGTGCTTTTTATGAAATTTTGTAGTATATATTTCGGTTTCGTATTACACTCAGATTGAGTGGAAGTCGGGTTAACCGATCCAGGTGTTTACATGAATGAAGGTGACAAATGAATCATTGCTTCTATATAGTAAGGCTCAAACTAGGGTATTTTTGCAAATTAAAAAACGCACAACATTATAATAATTGATTCTACTCCTAAGGCACATATGTAAGTTTAATATAAATATGTATTCTTTTGGGTTAAAAATTCACAAATTGATTGATATTGTCGAATCACTATATTCATATGAATTAAATAGATGTAATATGGTACTCCATATCAGTACAACTAAATTCTAGGCACACTTTTAAGAGTTAATAAACTAAATGACTAATTGTACATGTGATACATTGCTTTTTATAATCCAGCTAATATTTAATCCCTATAAATCAGGGCATCATGAGCAAAATTATATTATTACTACTTCATAACAACATGGGATTCAGGATTTCAAAAAAAAAAAAAAACAAAGAAAATTGGCGACCAAAATCATTGAGGTGTACGTGTCACAATTGTAGTGGGTAAAAGAGAAGGCTATCATACACGTCACGATATTGCACATTGATTGGCTGATAGCATATCCAGACTCAGATAAGGCGCTTCCTCATCACACGCTCACAATCACAGCTTACACTCTGTTCCTACATTTCCATTACATTGGCCTCGATTTTAACACACTTGAAAAAACAGTTTGACGAATGGCTCGAGCGATGGCTTCAATGGCTGGCTTACGCGAAGGCAGCCTTCAATCCAACCGCTTCAGCAGTGGTACCACCAGCAGGACCGCCGCCGTGAGAACCGGATTCAGCATCCGCGCTCAGCAAGCCGAAATCGAGACTAGCCGCCGCGCCATGTTGGGCCTTGTTGCGACTGGGATTGTCTCCGGCTCCTTCGTGCAAGCCGTGCTAGCTGAAGCCGCCAAACCCATCAAGATCGGCCCACCTCCACCTCCCTCCGGTGGCCTGCGTAAGTAGCTCACTTATTGTTTCATCGGTTATTTGTTTATAGAGAAAAGGAAACTATGATTTTATAAGTTTTACTTCTTCCTCATGCTGCCTTTTATAGGGGTTCAGATGCTCTATTAAATATTAGCCCAGCCTATTGATAGAGTGGTAAATGTCCGAAGCCAAAAGATCTTGGATTCGAGTACACTGTCACATTGTCTTTAAATTTCTATTCGTTTACCTATAAAAGAATTATTAGCTCAGCCTAATGTACATTATTGAGAATTAATTATAGTACTATGAAGTTTAATCAATAATGTTTTTGGGTTTGTGTGCCTAGAAAAAACTGAGTGAATTAAGTGTTGTGGCAGCTGGAACTTTGAACTCGGACCAAGCAAGAGATTTTGATTTGCCATTGAAGAACAGGTTCTTCCTTCAGCCATTGCCACCAGTTGAGGCAGCAACAAGAGCTAAGGAATCTGCCAAGGAAATCGTTGGTGTGAAGTCGCTGATCGACAAGAAGGCTTGGCCATACGTGCAGAACGACCTTCGTTCTAAAGCAGAGTACCTGCGTTATGACCTCAACACCATCATTGCTGCCAAGTCCAAGGAAGAGAAGCAATCTCTCAAGGAGCTCACTGGCAAGCTCTTCCAGGATATCAGCAACGTTAGTTCTAATCCCACCTTGCTTATCTAATAGTATATTCTTTGCCTTTTAACCATTCACACCTGCTAATTAATGATCGTTATGTGTTGTTTATCAGCTGGACCATGCTGCAAAGATTAAGAGCTCCTCCGAGGCTGAGAAGTACTATGCCATCGCTGTATCATCGCTGAATGACGTTCTCGCAAAGCTTGGTTAAATTAAACCATGTTGTAAGCATATGCATGTTTTTAGTCAATGGGATGCTACTTGTATGAATTTTCCATCATTTTGTTTCTATTTCCATCAAATACTTGTCAATTTGAATATATATCTGGTTTCTGACATTCCGTTAATTAAATGTGTAGCTACTTCAACATATAATTGCATCAAATGAACAATACCAGATATGTTTACTATATCAGAAACGTTTCCTGTGATGCGGAAACGATCCTTGATAATCTTCATCAGTTTGAAAATCTCATTAATAACCAAATTGAAACAGAGTTAGTATCTCCCACTCCAAAATGAATCAACTAAAAAAATTATTAGTTATAACTAATCGAACACAAACTAGCATCGTTTCCTCTGCATCCTTGAAAACTAATCATGATCGGCCTATATATATAAAATAGATATGTAATTAGATCAACAAATGGTATTTTCCAGAAGGAAAAGAAAGAATCACAAATTGTATGTGAGCACTTTGAGAAACAAGCGAAAGATTGACAAGTCGAAAATTTAACTAGACTGTTGGTAAACATCAAGGCCGAGCAAGGAATGAGGAAGATGTGAAAATCAGGCAGGAAGTGGTTGCTGTTGCTGTTGCTGTTGCTGATCTGGTTTGTGTTGTTGATGCGGATTCCGTTCATCATGAAGAACAGCAGCTGCAGATACATAATAGGCAACCACAAACAGTCCATGAATAAAGCACAAGATCCCTCCAATCGACAGCTGCCGTTGATGGCTTATCCCACAGTTCTTTCTGGATCTCGAGTTTGATAACGTTCCCGATATGAGCAGGATGAATGCAATTCCCAACATAATCCTGTTTCACGAACGCAATTCACCATTAGTTTTCACAACAAGCGAGCTAAATAATCAGAGAATGAAATACCATGACATGACGAGGGAGGCAGCAGCGAGTTGCTTGTTAGAGGAAGCCCGGTCGAGTTCCTGTTTAGAGCTGATGAAGATGCATCCTGCCAGCAAATTGGCTACAATGTGTGCCAGGCACAGCAAGACCACTGCAGCCAATCCAAGTTTGAAAGCCTCATAGCTTGGATCTCGGCACTCGAATATCCACACCCTAAGGTTTTGTACCTATTTACATCAACTCTTATGTTATTACCAGCTGAAGATAAAAGTGGGAGTGGGAATGAGATGAAAGGCTAACCTTATTCTGAGCAACCTCGGCCTGTATGCCGAGAACTCCGGCTATGATGTCGAGAGCCATGATGAGGAGACACACCAGGAAATCCATGTTCCTCGCCATGGCTGTGTTGTTGAGAATGGAGAAGTAGGAACTGTTGGTTTAGTCTTTGAGTATATATGATCATGAAGCGGAATCAGAATAAAGTAGAAGAGGATTAGCTGGTTTAATTCTTGGAGTAGAAAAGGTTTCTTTTGTTTGCTTTTGTGGTGGAAATGGGATGGATTCGTTTCATGGCGAGCAAGAAAAGCGTTGCATCTCCAGACATGTGATGCAAACACCAAGCTCCTTTATATATTCACTTGCATGACTCCAGCTTTGTTCACAAATCCAAGATCCTGCTGCATGCACTCCTCTATTCATCTTCAAGTTTGTAACACCAACATATATACTATATGAGTTGTATCAAAAATACAACTTTGATTTTTATAAATTTTATAAAATTAAAAATGTAATCAAATTAAATATACAAAACAAACAATGTTAAATGTATATAAAATAAGAGGGTACTCATATAAGAAAGTCAATTAGAATATGTAAGAATATAATCATATTTTTATATAATAATATCTTTAAAGTAAATATATTACTCCATCCGTCCATAAAATATTGTCCAAGTTTAACTTGACACGAGTTTTAAGAAATATAAAGAAAATGTGTTGAAAATGTTAGTAGAATGATGGTCCCATATTTATATGTTAGTTTATAATAGAATGTGAGTGTAAAGAGTTAGTGGAAAGTGAAGACCATTTATCAAAAATAGAAAAAAAAGAAGCAAACTGGACAACTTTTCACGGACAGACTAAAATAGCAAAATTGGACAACATTTCACGGACTAATGGAGTATTAAACATTATGCTAAATCCTCTAATTTCTTCTTCTTTCCCGTGTGTAGGGCAGTATATTGCCATGCATGTGGTTCAGAAAAATGTCGTCATATACATAGGGGTCGAAATATGCTTTGTGCATTTGTATCAATATTTTTGTTGGTTTTATGTTTCTTGCTTATGTTTTGTGGCGATAATTCGATCGGAGGAAATTGAAATTAAAATTCCATCTATTATTTTTGTTTATGGAAGATTCTTTGTTATTGATATATTGTTATATCTTGTCACATGGACCTTTAATTTGACTTTGTAATTAGATAGTCAAACTTTTTTTAGCATTTAATTGAGAGTAATTAGATAATAAAACTATATTAACTTGATTTGATGTTTAATGCATTTCAATAAATCCACATACTTGGTTTGTTCAATTACTCCATCGAAACATGAAAAAACGCAGGCCATTCCTGGCTTGTAGTTATTTATTTTGTATGCTAAACTATAAATAGAGTTAGAAAGTAGTATTATCACAGCATGACATAGTTACTTAAGGCCATCCACTACGCTGTCTCTATACCGTCCCTTAAACCGTCTCTTACTACTATTTGAGCACTATTTGAGGGCCCCACTATCCTTTTTTCCTCCATCCCTTAACTAAGGGACGGAACCTGCAACGCTCCGTCTCTTAACCGTCTCTATACCGTCCCTTAATTACTATTCATTCAATTTCATTTAGAATTTTTTTTCTACCCAATTCAATTTAAACAAACACACTTTATTAAAAACCACACTTTATTAAAAAACACACAAACTAAATAAACACACAAAATAAAAAAGACACAAAATAAAAAAACACACAAAATAAAAAAAAACTACTCCGCCGGCGAATCATCCTCTGGAGGCGGTCGAGGTTTAGGGGGTGTCGGAAGGTCAAGTTGTGCTGCCATAGCAACAATTCCGTTCCACCAGGCCGTGAATTGGGCGTACGAGAAGTGGAAAGTGTCCGCCATTGTGGCGGTCATGTACGCCACCATAAGTGTGTCCGAGCCTCCCCGCGAGCCCGAGGCCGGCTGGCTTGATTCGCCTCGGCCCTTCCTTGCTCTAGCCGCTTTCGCCGCCTTCGTCCCTTGCGGCCGACGGCGCCCACGCGCGGATCCTCCAGCATCGCCGACCGTACCCGCAAACTCCCGGGATTCAGCCTCAGGTTGGCTGATGCCATCGGTGTCACCACCAGACGCACCACCAGACGAGTATTGGCCACTCGCCGTATGCTTCGTGCGCTTCGAGGTTGAGCCCGAGCTGGAGCGAAAACCTCCGGCCCACCGTTCCTCGTCCTTGACGGCCTGCCAAACATCAACAAATCTGAATTGATGACCCTCGTCCTGGTAGTAGGCGCGCAAAGCGGACGTCAAAATGTCGGTGGCCGTGGCGCCGCTTTGGTAGCGCGCCTCTTCAGTCGAGTAGATGTCGCAGAATTTTTTGATCTGTCGGTCGACTCAGTCAAAGTGAGAGCGGAGCATTTTAACTTTGCGCTTGCGGGAGCCTTTCGGCTTTATCTGGTGGTAGACCTCGCAGACCTTTTCCCAGAAACACTTCCGGGTTTGTTGATTCCCGACGATGGGATCGTACGAGACCGTGATCCAGACGTTGTACACTACCATCGTTTCGAAGTTGTTGTACGGATGCCGACCAAGATCCTCCTCTTCTTCTTCCTCCTCGTCCTCGCCCGCCTGGGGTTGTACACCGCCAGTGCCACCTCCACCGCCTCGGCCACCTCCACCGCCAGTGCCACCTCCACCGCCTCGGCCACCTCCACCGCCAGTGCCACCGGGAAAATCCTCCCGGATCTGGGATAATCCCTGCGAATACCGCATGGCGGAGGGACGGACATATGCATCAAGGTCAAAATTGGGTGTTTGGTACCCCCCCGGCGTCGCCGAACCCTGAGTCCCAGGGTTGACGAACCGGAACCGCCCAATGTGTTGATCATGGTCTCCCAATCGCCGAACGCGTTGAGATCCCACCCGCCGGAGCCGGAACCGCCGTAGTTGCCGACATCTTGAGTTTTTTTTTTTTTTGCCGACATCTTGAGTTTGTTTATGAAAATTTGAGAGAAAATTTGAGAGAAAATTTAGATGATAGGAAGAATAGATGTGTAGTTGTGTGTGAAATGAGGATGAGTTTAGGAGTATTTATAGAGTAAAAAAATTAATAAAAAATCAAAAAAATTATAAAAAAACAAAAAAACGGTATTATTACCGTTACAATTTTTTATATATTTAAATTCGATTTTTTTTTTAAAAATATTTATTGCGTCAGCACGTGACGACGACGCCCACTCGCGGGCCGGCGAGTGGGCGTCACGCACGACGCCGGGTTGCTCCACGTCGCCTCGGCGCGTGGCGAGACAGCCCGTCTCGTGGCTCGCCGGGACGAGACGCGGGACGAGACGGGACGAGATGGAGGCTGCAACGCGTCGCGCCGGCGTCCCGTCTCGCCGGGACGAGACGCGAGACGCCGGCGAGACCCGTAGTGGATGATGGTCTAACAAACACCAAGTGTGAATCTGTGATAACTTCAGGCCTTAAACATATATTTTTATCCATATTTAACAATTCTATCAAACTACTAATGATCAATTGCATTTAAATTAAAAAGATAAAGGATATTTGTTTTTTTTCTTTTATATTTGTGTTTTTTAAAATTTAAGAAAATTTCTTAACGTTCATAATTAACATGATACTTAGTTCACTAAAGCTTGAAACTGTACATGTTTTTTTTTTAAATAATGTAATAATTTAAGTAAAAATGGAGTCGTGATAGTGATACGATTGAAACATCGCAGGGTTAAGCGATAATTGAAATGTTATTGTGGATACTTTGAATGCAGTATGAGATTATAAATTGAATAATCATTTGATAAAGTAGAGAGATAAAAGTTTTTCAAATTTTTTAATTTATTGGGGAAAGTGAATAGACTTTAAATTAAAACGAGGGGAGTGAAAAGGTTTTGGAGTTATACCTATTTAAATTATAAATATAATAAATTGCATGTACAAATGGGATTATACATTGAAATTACAATTGATCAGTTTTTTAATTTTTTTGTACATGTCTATACGTATTTATTTGCGTGATAAGAATTTTGTATATAAAATGTAGTATGTTGAGATGTTTTTAGTTTTGGTTGATTCTAATATTTCTTTAATTTCTTCTAATATTAAATTAATGTTGTAATGGTTAATTGGATTTTTATAGTATAGATGACATGAGTGGATCTATTTTATCGATAAAGAACTTTAATGATGTTCATTTAATTCTACAAGTAATGTAGTGTACAGAATTATTTTTCGAAACTTATGAATGATTCCTCTTTCATTCAATTCTTTATGGTTTGTGATTAATTATTTCATATTTATTAGTATATGGAGTACTACGATATTTTAGTTTATAAATTTTCATATAATGATATTGTTTCTAATTACATTACAACAAATCTAATTTATAAGGATGCAAATTTGGAGACGCAAATAGTTGCGTTGGAAAATTTTTAAAATTTCTAAAGTTACGCAAAGGAAAAATGTCTTTAAATTAAGGACGCATTAGATTAATTGCATCTCAAATTACAAAAGTAAATAGTTCTGCATAAAATTGTGTCTCTAATTAACACTACAACAAACTTCTAGTTTAGGGACACAAATTCAGAAAAGCAAATTCTTGCGTTGCAAAATTTTAGAATATCATAAAAACTAGTAGGATGCAAAAAATTTACGTCGTTAATTAGGGACACTTTAATACATTTGTGTCTCTAATTACATCTAATCACTTTATAAATTCAATTGTGGTACACATAATTTGAGGAATTCCCATTCTTTCGGTCAAACCTTTTTCATTAGATTTAGAGTATATTTCTTCAAAATGGAGAAGTTCCCCCAATTTCTACCGCAATTTTCCTCAGTTCCTACTGCGCTCTATGATCTCCTTCCACCACGCTCGATTGAGGTTCGATTTCTTAGCTTATTTGTATTCTGCGCTCATGAATTTGTAATTTTAGGTATGATGAAGTGTGGTATTTGAGTTTTATTTGGGGAAATCAAATCAGAGGTGAAACCGATGTTAATACCGTTTTCTGATAACTTGATGTACATTGTGTTTGATTGATATATTGTGTGGTTGTGCGGTTTCAACGATGGAATTTTGTTCCATTTGTTGTTGGATTCAATCTGAAATGAGCGACATTGTTTTACATTATTTCTGGAAATGCTTTTTATTTATTGGATGAAGGCAACTGATTTAGCGTCATAAATGAATTTAAGCTCGAAGGAGGAATATTATTGTGGATTTGTGGTTGGCGCTGAGGTCCACTTTAGTGAAATCATTTTATGTTCTATGATAAATTATCCCTTGTTGCTTATATTTGTTCATCAGAAACCAGAATTTTTAGTCCTCTATCATGAATTGTGTTTTTTAGTTAAATCATGTTATGTTTCAAGATGTGCTATGAGTTGTACGTGTTTAATAGAATATTCTCTATCACTTTGATTACGTTTATTTCCAAGCTGTTTCATCTTTTAAAATTCTAGTTAAGTTGATAGTCAAAACAACATTATATTGAGGTATACATTTATTTGTTACACCATCAATTGATCATTGCTTGATACCATCCAGGTTATGATATAGTGGCGAGTTTTATGCTGAGCAAGCCAGCTTCTTTTCTCCAAGTCCAAGATTTTGTCTTGGAGAAATGCACACGAGTCAGGTTTGGGATAACAGAACTTCACTTTCTCCCCTTCAACCCAACTGACAAGAAGTCGCACACACCTACTTACAGGTTATGCTAAAATGCACCAAGTCAGCAAAGGTGCAATAGAGCAGGTAATCAGTTTAACAAATAAATCCAACTATTTACTTACTATTACTAAGCCAAAAACATCCATGGCATGCAGATTCTTAGCCTCGCATATAACAGATCAGACATAGCAAACAGAGTGACACATCATTGATAAATTTGCTGAGAGAGGTCTCAGATCGCTTGCCTTTGATCGCCATGTGACTTATTTACTTTTCTATGGATTAGTATAGATAAAAAAAAAGGACTACATTATTTACTAACATAAATTCATACTTAGGACTCTTAATTTAATTTGTATGTATTTACAAACAGGACTTTGCTATGACAAGTTGGAAGCTGGTATATTGACATTTGTCATTTCTTCTGTTATACTTGGGCATCTGGTATAGATTACACTTGATCCTTAATATCTCTTCTAAGGTTTTATTTTCTATATGAAGTATCATATGAAGTTTCTCACACCATTTAACAATTTTGGTGTATGTTAATAATGAACGTTTACTTGGTGTACAGACTGGTTTGATGGATGAAATTGGGTGTGTGGATGGAACAAAACTCACTTAGCTGGTGTGTGGATGCCGTTCTTTGTGGTTTTAGCAGGAAGTAAATTCAATCAGCCTATCAAGGTAGCATCAATTTGTATGCTGCTGATGTTACTGTGGCACCACTTGTATTATAATATTACAGTTGCATAAGTAATTCCTGTATTTAAGCATTGTCCGAATGCATGAATATTTGCTTGTCTTGCAGGACGATATAGGAGATAAACCGGTCTTTATTTTCAATGATTAATGCAAACTTAAAATTTATTTCTTGCTTGATAAGTAAATTGAAGGAAATGAACAATAGAGATACTTGATATTTTCATCTCTTGAATACAAAAGTAAGAATTTTGATACAAAAATCTTGGATTCTTGAATGTTTTGTTATTAGAGTAATGCCCTTTTATGTTTTCTGGGAAATGTTAAGAGTTTTACTTAGGATGACTCAGGTGCTTAAATTGCTCTGCTTTTGGTACTGTAATTTATAACAAAGAGTTTGGTATTATTTAAGTTGTTGTGCTTGCCTGTGAGTTTTCCCACTGGTTGTTGGTTCAATTGTTTTATGGAAGATCAATGTTTTGCAGACAAGAATCAACGAGGCTGAGCAAGTGGTGCATCACAATTCACATGGACAAGTTCTTCGGCGGTGCTCCAGCCGTCTCTTTGAAAAGAACACTACTACACCGGGCGAGTCTCCATTAGGTCCCTCGACGGGTACTCTTCAATCGGGGACTGCCCCTATGACGATGCCCACGTTTGATGGTCCGGATGCTATTTCCTGGCTAGCAAGAGCTGAACAGTATTTTTTGATCAACAACACTCCGGCAGCAGATCAGGTAGGTATGGCGATGGTCGCGTTGGCTGGCCATGCCCTTCCTTGGTTCCAGTTGCTCCGGCGTCTTTAACGTGGGACAGTTTTTCCCAGGAACTGTTGAAACGTTTCGGGTGATAATATGGCTTTGGACGGTTACGAGGCTTTCGCGCAGTGTTGTCAAAATGGCGCTCGGGTCGCCCGGGTCGCCCGGGTCGAGACCGCCACCGCCCCAACATGGGTGGGTTGATCGAGGTACGGGGTCGCCCCGGGTCGCTGGGTCGAGAGGGTCGCTGGGTCGAGTACAGGTAATTCCTAAAACCTTTATTCTCTAAATCTTTTCCTTTTTTAATGCTGATTTGTTTTTACTAAAATAAACATAAGTATAAAAGTAAAACTTACCTAAAAGTACGCTGATTTTCTCAAATCTTTCACACTTTTGTTCAATATTTACCCCAATTTCATATCCAACTGTTATTTTTAATTGGCTGCTTCTGTCTTTAAGTGACTATTTTATTAAAATAATTGAACTCTAAACACGGTGAAGTTTTGCAATAGGAAATATAATCCTCATTCTGTTAAAAAAAAGCACACGTTTTTTCTCAATCTCTATCTATATATATGCATGAACCCAGCGTTGTTAGGGTCGAGGGTCGCACCGGGTCGATAAGGTGAAAATTCGGGTCGCGGGTCGACGAGTCGACTGGGTCGAGAGACCCACTAATCTAGGCTAATTTTTTTGCCTTTTAATATTAAATCAAATAAATATATTACTCTAATGTTTATAAAATATCAAATAATATAAATGTAGACGTAATTCATGTGAATAGAGATAAAGTGGAAAATAGAAATTATCAAAATATCAAAACAATTCATAAGTCTTAAGAATAAGACAAAATAAATAATTGAACCATTGTCTGAAAATGTCTAAAGAAAGTTATATATCATCTTCACTTAGATGATAGTCATCTTCTCCTTCATCAAATTCTGCTCCAACCAAGTTTATATCTTCATTCTCTTCATCTTCATCCACAAGAATACGAGTAGACTTGGAGCTTGAGGCATGATCTCGAGTATTTGTATTGCCTCTAGTATTGTGAGATGGCTCCAACACACCAGAAGCTCTACCAACATCTCTCCATCTGAGCGACTCATTTTGGAAGACAAAATCATCACCCCCCGCATCATCATCCTCATCCTCCCCCTCCATCCTACCCATTAACCATTCATTACTATCGTCAATGTCACTTAGGAGTATAGGATCAGTGACGTTTTGTATGTTGAATCTTCGCTCAAGATCTCTGTTGTACTTCACAAACACTAAGTTGTTCAATCGTTCTTGTGCCAAACGATTCCTCTTTTTGCTATGAATCTGTAAATGAAGAGGTAAAAATAACATATATTAGCTTCTCACAAATATAAGCACAAATTTCAAGTCTTACATGTTGAAAAGTACTCCAATTCCTCTCACAGCCAGTAGCACTACAAGTTAGGCTCAAGACTCGAATTGCAAAGTTTTGCAAATTTGGTGCCTTAGACCCATAATGTTTCCACCATTCAGCTGAAGAAAACATGATAGAGAAATATTTAGTATATCATTTATCAATCAAATAAATAGTTTAATGAAAAATATGATAATATTTACCTGGTGCCATTTGATTTCTATGTCGAATAGCTAAAGGATTTCCGAAACAGGAAACAGCGTCCCGATACAAAGCCGTTTCCTTTTTCATGATCTGATCTTGCATATTTATGTCGGGAACCAGTTTTAGAATACACTCGTGCAAGCCTTCGATAACCTCTGAACAAGCCAAAATACATTTCACATCTTTATAAAAGACAGTCGGATTCAAGTAATGACCTGCAGCATGCAATGGTTTGTGCAATTGATCATTCCATCTAGAGTCAATTATATCAAATGCTCTCTTATACTTTTCTTCGTTTCCTTTGAATGACTTGGAAATGGTCTCTTTACAACGATCCATAGCCTCATAAATATAACCCATCGCGGGCTTGCGCTCAGCATCAACCATTCTCAACACCTCAATAAGAGGAGAACCCAATTTGAGTGCATGGACAATATGTCTCCAATAAGCATCATTCAACACAGTAGTAGTTGCCTGTTTTCCGGATGCCTCTTTGTACCACTGACTAGTAGTCCATTCATCACTGGTGAACATTTTTCTGAGATTCTGCCGCTGGTTATGGATGGACCTCAAAGTATTGAAGGAAGTAGCAAATCTAGTGACTGTCGGCCTAAGTAACTCTCTCTTATTCGTATATCTTCTCATCATGTTCAGCACCCCCATCTTACTATAAATATAACCGGTCAAAGCTATTGACTTTTTGATCACACCATTGATAAGCGGTATTTTACCAATATCTTCAAGCATCAAATCGATGCAATGTGCTGCACATGGAGACCAAAACAGTGAGGGTATCCTTACTTGTAGCGTCATTCCAGCTTTCCAAATCGTGACGGATAATGCCTCCAATTACAAGAAAGCTGGAATGACGCTGCAAGTAAGGATACCCTCACTGTTGTGGTCTCCATGTGCAGCACATTGCATCGATTTGATGCTTGAAGATATTAGTAAAATACCTCTTATCAATGGTGTGATCAAAAGTCAATAGCTTTGACCGGTTATATTTACAGTAAGATGGGGGTGCTGAACATGATGAGAAGATATACGAATAAGAGAGAGTTACTTAGGCCGGCAGTCACTAGATTTGCTACTTCCTTCATCACTTTGAGGTCCATCCATAACCAGCGGCAGAATCTCAGAAAAATGTTCACCAGTGATGAATGGACTACTAGTCAGTGGTACAAAGAGGCATCCGGAAAACAGGCAACTACTACTGTGTTGAATGATGCTTATTGGAGACATATTGTCCATGCACTCAAATTGGGTTCTCCTCTTATTGAGGTGTTGAGAATGGTTGATGCTGAGCGCAAGCCCGCGATGGGTTATATTTATGAGGCTATGGATCGTTGTAAAGAGACCATTTCCAAGTCATTCAAAGGAAACGAAGAAAAGTATAAGAGAGCATTTGATATAATTGACTCTAGATGGAATGATCAATTGCACAAACCATTGCATGTTGCAGGTCATTACTTGAATCCGACTGTCTTTTATAAAGATGTGAAAGGTATTTTGGCTTGTTCAGAGGTTATCGAAGGCTTGCACGAGTGTATTCTAAAACTGGTTCCCGACATAAATATGCAAGATCAGATCATGAAAAAGGAAACGGCTTTGTATCGGGACGCTGTTTCCTGTTTCGGAAATCCTTTAGCTATTCGACATAGAAATCAAATGGCACCAGGTAAATATTATCATATTTTTCATTAAACTATTTATTTGATTGATAAATGATATACTAAATATTTCTCTATCATGTTTTCTTCAGCTGAATGGTGGAAACATTATGGGTCTAAGGCACCAAATTTGCAAAACTTTGCAATTCGAGTCTTGAGCCTAACTTGTAGTGCTACTGGCTGTGAGAGGAATTGGAGTACTTTTCAACATGTAAGACTTGAAATTTGTGCTTATATTTGTGAGAAGCTAATATATGTTATTTTTACCTCTTCATTTACAGATTCATAGCAAAAAGAGGAATCGTTTGGCACAAGAACGATTGAACAACTTAGTGTTTGTGAAGTACAACAGAGATCTTGAGCGAAGATTCAACATACAAAACGTCACTGATCCTATACTCCTAAGTGACATTGACGATAGTAATGAATGGTTAATGGGTAGGATGGAGGGGGAGGATGAGGATGATGATGCGGGGGGTGATGATTTTGTCTTCCAAAATGAGTCGCTCAGATGGAGAGATGTTGGTAGAGCTTCTGGTGTGTTGGAGCCATCTCACAATACTAGAGGCAATACAAATACTCGAGATCATGCCTCAAGCTCCAAGTTTACTCGTATTCTTGTGGATGAAGATGAAGAGAATGAAGATATAAACTTGGTTGGAGCAGAATTTGATGAAGGAGAAGATGACTATCATCTAAGTGAAGATGATATATAACTTTCTTTAGACATTTTCAGACAATAGTTTCAATTATTTATTTTGTCTTATTCTTAAGACTTATGAATTGTTTTGATATTTTGATAATTTCTATTTTCCACTTTATCTCTATTAACATGAATTACGTCTACATTTATATTATTTGATATTTTATAAACATTAGAGTAATATATTTATTTGATTTAATATTAAAAGGCAAAAAAATTAGCCTAGATTAGTGGGTCTCTCGACCCAGTCGACTCGTCGACCCGCGACCCGAATTTTCACCTTATCGACCCGGTGCGACCCTCGACCCTAACAACACTGTTTTCCCGGCAACCCGACATGACGGTTCACTTTCAGATTTTGTGACTGCTTTTGAGGCACGCCTTGCTAAAATTCCGGATCTGACCGACCGTCAGTATCTCGGTTTCTTTCTGGCTGCCCTTCGGCCGGAAAATACGTATCCACATGAAGGCGGCAAACATCACATGTTACTCAGATGCAATGCGGTTGGCGTTGCGCATCGACAACTCGGATACCCCTCAAACCCAGGTACCTCCGTCTCCTACTCCATCGGGCGGTTTCTCCTGCTACCCCACACAACCGGTCGCTAGAGGGAGGAGGGGCCGAGCCGAATCAAGCCAGGCGGGCTCAGGCTCGGGCTCGGGGGCGCCCTCGAACTCCCTAATGTCCATGTACATGACCGCCACAATGGCGGACACTTCCCGCATGACTCCTCCTCAATACCAAGCCTATCTTGCCGGAATTAAGTTTATGGCAAGACAATTTGGCATTCCGCCTCCAGGTGGCTTCAGTGCACCTCCACCGCATTCGGGGGATGATTCGCCGACGGAGTAGTTTTTTTTATTTTCTATAAAATTGTATTTTAAATTATGTAATTTTTATTTGTTTTAGGATTTTAATTATGTGTTTTTTTTTTATTTTTTAAATTTTAAGTTGTATTTTTATTTTATGTTGTAATTTTATTTTATTTAATGATGTGTGTTTTTATTGATTGAATTTGGTTGGAAATAAAAATAAAAAATGAAATTGAATGAATAGTAATTTAAGAGACGGTTAAGGGACGGATAAGAGATGGAGGGTAGCAGGTTCCATCCCTTAGTTAAGAGATGGAGTAAAAAAGTACAATGAGGCCCATCAATAGTAATTTAAGGGACGGTTAAATGACGGTTACAGGACTGATAAGAGATAGCCTTGCAGATTGCCTAACAGTCTGATATAGGAATTTTAGTGTGGTGCATGTTATAGAATCAAGAGATATCAGCAAGAACAAACTAAGATTGCAAATAATCGAAGAACTTGATTTGTGAAATAATATGGAGTAACACACGAGACTGAGAAAACAATGAAAAACTCTTATTGAAATTTTGAAACTTGATACAATGAATAACCCCCAAGAATTTTGGAGACTGCTCCTTTGACAGTTTGAAGCTTTGTGACAGAGGAGTAGAGGCTGCCTTAGCATTTTCCATGTTAAACTTCTTCAAGACTTTCTCAATATAATCTGACTGAGATAGCCACAGTAGCTTCTTGCTCTTATCTCTCAAGATATTCATCCCCATAATCCTTCTAGCTTCACCCAAGTCTTTCATTTCAAAACTGTTCTGCAAATCAGCTTTGATCCTTTGTATTTCATCCAAAGATGGACCAGCTAGTAGTATATCATCTACGTAGAGCAAGAGGTATGCTACTGGAGTATTTCCACTCTTCTTAATGTACATGCAATCATCATACTCAGATCTGAGAAAACCATGAATGACTATCTGCTCATTGAACTTCTTGTTCCACTGCCTTGGGCTTTGTTTTAAGCCATATAAATTCTTCTTCAACAAGCAGATTTTGTTCTCCTCTCCTTCCTTTATATAACCCTCAAGTTGGCACATAAAAATAGTCTCCTCAAGATCTCCATTAAGGAATGCAGTCTTGACATCAAGCTGCTGCAATTCCCAGTTTCTATAGTTTGCAACAACAAGTAGAATCCTTATCGAAGTGTGCTTTACAACTGGAGCAAAGACTTCATTGAAATCAATACCTTCTTCCTGTGTAAAGCCTCTAGCTACCAACCGAGCCTTAAATTTGATCATGCCTTTATCTGTTGTCTCAACTTTTTTCTTGAAGATCCACTTACAGCTTATGAGCTTCCTATCCTTAGATTCTTGCTTCAAGCTGCTTTTATCCACAAGAACCCAAGTATGATTCTTGAGTAAGGAATCCATCTCCTCATTCATAGCCTCTATCCATCTTTCTCTGTCCATTCATAGCCTCTATCCATCTTTCTCTGTCCTTGCTCACCATTGCTTCTTTGTAGGACAGAGGATCAGCATACTCCAGATTTTCAGCAGCACATAATGCATAGTATACCACATCTGCTTCAGCATATCGAGCTGGTTTCCTTATATTTTCTCTCCTTACTCTGTCCCTTGCAAGTTGGTAATTTCTTAGGCTGTTGTCAGCAGACTGTGGATCTGCTCCACCTTGAGCAGAAGTGGAGTCTCATTGTTGCTCATCATTCTCTGAATCACTAGCATCTCCAGATGAATTTAGACTCAGCTTCCCTAGCTCAACCTCAAACATATCATAGGGAGTTTCCTCTTTCTGTTCTTTCTTGCTCAAGTAAGGCATCTGACTTTCGATGAAAACCACATCCCTACTCAACACAACCTTTTGATTACCAGGCTCAACACACCACAACCTGTAACCTTTCACTCCCTTCTGATACCCCAGCATCACACACTTGATTGCCCGAGGCTCAAGCTTACTCTTTCTGTCATGAGCATATGCTGCACAGCCAAAGACCCTGAACTTTGAATAGTCACCATGAGTCTCATACCACCTATAATTTGGTGTTTCTGACTTTAGACTAGTAGAGGGACATTTGTTGATGAGATATGCAGCAGTATAGACTGCTTCTCCCCAGAATTTACTGCTCAAACCAGATGCAAAGATGAGACACCTAACTCTTTCCAAGATTGTTCGGTTCATCCTTTTAACAACTCTATTTTGTTGGGGATTTGAGGGCACTGTTCTATGGCGCTTAATTCCTTTCTCCTTACAAAACTCATCAAATTCTCTTGAAAGAAATTTCATGCCATTGTCTGTTCTCAGACACTTCACCTTACTGCCTTTCTCAAGCTCTACCTCCATGCACCAATTCTTGAACTTTGAGAATGTATCTGACTTTTCTTTTAGGATGTAAACCTATAGCTTCCTTGAATAATCATCAACAATTGTCAGATAGTACTTCCCTCCACCAAGAGTAGTTACTGGAGCTGGCCCCCATAAGTCACTATGAATATATTCTAAAGGAGATGTAGAGGAATGCATACCAGATGGAAATGGCTTTTTCTTTGCTTTGCTCAAGATACACTGCTCACAGGAACCAAGGTTGCTTGATGTATCTCCAAAAATAAGACCTTTCTTAGCTAGTTCTTTGAGGCTTCCTTCAGCAGGATGTCCCAACCATAGGTGCCATAGCTTTAAATTTCAGCAGCCACAGAGTATGAGTCACCAATCACAACCTCTCCTAGCAGATAGTACAGACTGTTTCTTCTTTCTACAGTCATGACTATCTGACCATCTTTCTTGATCATCATTCTACCTTTAATAGAAGAAAATGAGAACCCCTTTATTTCCAGCAAGCCTAGTGATATGAGATTCCTTTTGATCTCAGGAATGTACCTCACATCACTGAGCAATTTCACAGATCCATCCATCTTCTTGAACTTTATCATTCCAATTCCTCTAACATTGCAGATTTGATTGTTCCCTAAGAGCACAGTTCCAGTAGCAGGACTCAAGTCTTGGAACCAATGTTCATGTGGGCACATATGAAAGCTACACCCTGAATCCATTATCTAAGATTCATTTACTCCACCATCCATTACATTCATGATTTCTGGAAGCTCTACTCCTTCAACACAATCTGCATTGTTCTGATTTTTCCCCTCAGATGCCTGCTTCTTTTTCCAAGCAAAGCAGTCCTTTTTGAGGTGTCCTGGTTTCTTACACCAGTGACATGATCTTGTCTCCTTTACTTCAGAGCTCGAGACCTTGGCAATCTCAAATTTCTTCTTGGGATTAGGCTTGGGATTAGGCTTCTTGAACTTCTTGATGTGTAAGCTTTCGGCTACACTTTCTTGAGATCTTGAAGCACCTTTCTGCAATTCCTTTGCTCTCAACGCGGCCTTTACTTCAGATAAGGTGATGGTTTTCTCCCTCCCATACACCATAGCATCACGAAGATGATCAAAACTCTTTGGTAAAGCGTTGAGCAGCAAGATGGCTTGGTCTTCATCTCCTATAGTAACATCTATGTTTTCAAGATCATCAATCATTTTTGAAAACTCCTCCATCTGTTCACAAATGTCTTTATCTTCCTGGAATCTATAGGCGTATAACCTCTGCTTCATGCACAACCTATTAGCCAGAGATCGAGTCAAATAAAGACTCTCCAACTTGGCTATAACGCCTGCTGTTGTGGTCTCTTTAGCCACTTCTCGAAGGACTTTATCACCTAAACACAGGATCACAACACTGTGAGCCTTTGCTTGAATTTCTGCCAACTTAGCTGCAGCCTTCTCATCCAATTCGGCCTTCCCTTCTTCACCTTCCTTTTTCTTTTCAAGAGCAGCAGACAAACCCTGCTGGATCAGCATTGCACGAATCTTCATTAGCCAAAGTCCGAAGTCGTTGGAACCAGTGAATTTTTCAGCCTCTAGTCTTGATGTAGCCATTCTTCAAGCAGATGATGTGCAGCAAGAGAAATAACCTCAAAACAACCAGAAACCAATTGCAATCGCCCAAGCTTTGTTCTTCTTTTCCAACCGGACGACGCCACTTGTTATAGAATCAAGAGATATCAGCAAGAACAAACTAAGATTGCAAATAATCGAAGAACTTGATTTGTGAAATAATATGGAGTAACACATGAGACTGAGAAAACAATGAAAAACTCTTATTGAAATTTTGGAACTTGATACAATGAATAACCCCCAATCTCTTCTCGAAGAAGTAGTGTATATGTAGCTAAGCTAATCTATCACAACTTCTCTCAACTAACTACTTAGCTACACTAGCAGTTAGGCAATCCACAACGTTGTTCCTATACCGTTCCTAAACCGTTCCTTAAACTACTATTTGCGGGTCCCACTGTACTTTTTTACTCCATTCCTTAACTAAGGAACGGAACCTGCAACCCTCCGTTTCTTATCCGTTCCTTAACCGTTCCTTAAATTACTATTCATTCAATTTCATTTCTTATTTTTATTTCCAACCCAATTCAATTAAAACAAACACACTTTATTAAATAAAATAAACTTACAACATAAAATTCGTAAAAAAAACATAATTTAATAATTTCCTAAAAAATAAAAGTACACAATTTTAATAATTTCATCCGCCAAAGTTTGCCCAAATGTGCTCAATTAGATCATGTTGGAGTTGGGTGTGGGCGCTAGAGTCGCGTGTCCTTGCACGAATAGATAACCGTTCTTGTATAGACGGATGCTCTCCACTTCGAGGCGGACTACTTGCGGTTGAGCTTCCGGGGGATTCAGGGTCGAACCAATTTCTCGCCTCGGGTCCTTCGTCTTGGACAATCATGTTGTGCAAGATTACGTACGGGAGCGTCGTTGGGGCGGCGCGACTTCTTCTACCTCCCGTCGTCGATCTTCTTCAAGTGATTGTTCCAATATTTGACGCATTTGTTCAAAATGATCCATTAGTTTGATTAAATTTGGGAGAAGAAAAACAGAGTTGATTTGAGATGAAAATTGGGGTGGAAATAGAGAGGATTTGAGAGGAATAGATGTGTGTTTGTGAGTTAAATGAGTATGAAATAGGAGTATTTATAGAGTAAATAAATTAAAAATAAATAAATAATAAATAAAAAACGGATACAAAAAACGGTAACAATACCGTTGCAATTTTTTTTATTAAATTCGAATTTAAAAAAAAATGAATTATTGCGTCACCGTGGCGAAACCCACTCGCAGGGCAGCGAGTGGGCGTCACGCGTCGAATGAGAGCCTGCCACGTCGCCTCGGCGCGTGGCGGAACGTGTCGTGCCGCGGCAACGACACTCGGAACGGCATCGACACGGAATGGCGACGAAACGGCGGCTGCAACTCGTGCCGACGCGGAACCGTTCCTCCGGAATGGCATAGGCACCGCAACGGCACAGCGTTGCGGGTACTCTTACAACCATCTACAATATAAAAAAGAAACAAAGCTTCCAACGGCTATAATCTGTAACGGCTCTTTCTTAATACATACAGATGTGATCATATAATCGTTCTTGCAACTCAATTGAGCTCGTGGATTCTATCTTACCGTGTAAAAAATGAGAAAAATAATTGTGGTTTCAAAGCGACAGCCCCTTGCAAAGACTTTGGTTTTGTTTGCAATAACTGCGCCCCAACCTACTTTGGCCCTCTCTATCAGGAACTCAACTGCCATCTAATTCTACTCCATTTAATGCCTTTTTAGTTTTTCCTCTCTCTCTCTACTTAAAATAAATAAATATATCTTCCACCATTTCTAAATCTTCCCCCAAATCATCACACCATGAAATCAGCTGCTCTTATTCTCCTCTTTTCTCTATGGCTCATCGCAGCCATAGCCACCCGACCCAACCCCTCCACTTCCAACCAGGCCGGCGGCTACTTCGGCGACCCAGGTAACGGTTTCGGCATACCCGGCTACGGCAACTACGGCGGCGGCTATGGCGGCGGCTACGGCGGCCCCAGCGGAGGCGGTTCCACGCATGGCGTCGTACGCCCCACCGTTGTCTGCTCTGAAAAGGGACCCTGCTACAAGAAGAAGCTCACCTGCCCGGCCAAGTGTTTCAGCTCCTACGGCGGCTCCGGGAAGGGCTACGGCTACGGCGGCGGCGGCGGCGGCTGCACCGTCGACTGCAAGAAGAAATGCACAGCTTACTGCTGATGGGGACACGTGTCCTCTAAATATATACTAGTAGACTGCCTATGTATTTATAAATGGTTGGCTACAAGATTTACTTGCTGCCAACCTACTCATCATCTATGTATACATTAGTTAGATTGGATTGTGATTCCACTGAATATTTGCTGCTTTGATTTTGTTGCATGTAACAAACTTTTGCAGTGAATTTGGGGCTTCATGGCCTCTATAATATCGGTATCTCATTCTGATCTAGTTTCTTGGCCTTGTTTGATTGCCATGTTAGGTCTTGATAGTCCCTTTTATCTATGCTTTTATGCTGTTTGGTTGCCTTGTTATTGCTATCTCTAAGTCCGAAAAAATGGTCAAAGCCCACTGAGGCCAGGTTGACTAACCATAAATCAGAGATTACACATTTACACTATATTTGGTGTGATAGTGTACTGTTTATCCATGATAGTAATTATTGCCACTTTCACTCTCTCTCCAACTCCTCTTTCTCTCACCCACTTTCACCCTCACTTTCTCTCTCTTCTACAACTCGTCTCTCTCTTCTACAATTCCCTCCTCCATAGTCCCTTCCTCACTCACAATCCGGACGAGGCGCACCTCTTCTTCTTCCCCTTCTGCACCGGCATCTCACGCGCTCCGTGGCTCGTGTTGTCAGAGAGCTCCGCATTGACTCTCCGTACTGGAATCGCCCTAGGTGCCGATCATTTCTTCGTCTAGAGTTTAGTGCGTCCGAAGGTAGTGAGGGACCCTCCCCACGACCTTCGTTGCACCATCTCTGCCGCCAAACCTTCTTCATCGAGGCAGTGATGACCTTTTTGTTTTGGCCTATTCTTGCTCCTAGAACTTGTTCAATTTATTTGGTAGGTCTTGAGTTAGTAGTTTGGAACTTGCTTTGGTAACTTGGTCAGATTTCAGACTGAAATGTTCTCTTTTTGAGAGTTCATTTGTTGAATCTTTTATTTAGTCATTAGGATTTTGATTCATGGAAAAGCAATTGCTGCTTGGGGATTGGACGAAGGTGAGGCATGCGAATTGAAATCAAGAGAACATGGTTGTGAAGATGCTGATAATAAGCAAGGAAATTTTACAATGAAGAGCTTTGGTAACAAGGACATTTTTGTCATTTTACATCTTATCTATAAAACACTATCTTGCTAATCAAACAACATGTCTGACAATATTTTACTTTCGGCCCGAAAATACTATCTTAAGATAACTATCTTGCTATTTTCTAACATGGCAATCAAACGAGTTGTATAACAATAATTGGGTGAAAGTAAAATAAAAAAATAATAGATTTACAGAAGCCTTCAAGTTGTGTCTATGTTTCAAATCCAGTCAATCTATTAGTACATATTACAAGAAAAGGAGGAACACTCCTCCATCCACAGAATAAGTGTATTTCAGCAGATATTACATTGATGCTCGCATGGTTCATCTGGCAGAGTCGCGCCTCATCTCCGCTGCTTGGCCGCTGCCTCGGAAGTACATGTATACTTGCTGCCAAGTTGAGAGGGATTTTCTCAGTCAAAGGTTATATATTAATGAATGTAGGAAATGATGAGTTACCTGTATGACCCAAAGGCTCAGAACTGTCTCAAGGCAGAACAATCCAAAACCAATGAAGTAGAAAACCTGAGTGTATGTCAAAATCTTGTGAGTTTGAACTCAAAACAAAGCTCCATCCCAACTATTACTAATGGATTCAGCTTACCCCAACCAGAACATGGTCGCCTATGAGGTCTATGGCTGACAAGATACCTCTGCACAGTACACCGTCTCAGTCAAATTAACACCCCAAATGCGGATTATGTATATATGGTATATTGATAGTTAACTTACGACAGAGATTTTCCTCGGAAAACAATAGGGGGTGCAATCGCGGCAAGGATGCAAAATCCAATGTGAATCTGTTGTGGCATAAGATATCAACACGATCGTATACTTGATTTTAAGGTAGAGCCTGCATCGAGCATTATAAGGAACTTACCAAGTAAAAAAGGAAAAACCATCCAAACTTGAAAGCACTTTCTTTCCTGCATAATGGAGCAGCAGCTAATTAATTCTGTTCCCTTTGGCTTTTAAGAATTTAGTGCACGCTTATAAACATATGGCTATTTTGCAGTAACTAATCTTACATGTCTATTCAATTTCTACATACAAAGTTCTTGGGGTTCTTATGTGTTTCCAAAAGAAAACTACATAAAAACAGAAAACAAAAAAAGGTGGTTGGCAAGCAAGATAAAGGTCACTTACCTGAAAGCTCTGTAGAGTGGGCGATACCATAGTACATAGGCTCCAGGTACCCCAGCAATGAAGTAGATTATTGCAAGAAACCAAATCCTAACACCTAGTGAATGAACTCTAGTCATAAAATCAGTGAAGAAAAAGAAAACTCAGCTTAGCGATACACGAAATGATGATCACAATACCCACTTTCTCCTTTAATCCATGCAGTAGTCACAGCTATAATATTCCAGAGAAGTGCAAAAGAAATTCCTGATTACCAAAGAAAATAACAATCAATAGTAGCATTTGTGAGAGAAGAAGCTGCTTCTTAGCCTCAGCGCAGCACCCAAAAAAGGGGATCGGAAAAAATGGAGAAAGAGAGAAATAAGCAAATGAGTGACAAGAATACTGTGTTTCAACACACAAAGATAATGTACTAAATTGTGATTGTCATATCCTAACTCTTTACAGACACTCACAGCTACAAAACGTACCAGAGTAAAAACAAAGCCTATCAAGTATTAACCTCTCCAATCAAGTGAAGCACGATGCAAAGCATTTATTATTAAAACTGCAATATGCAAGTGTTTAAAAGACGAGGGAGAAGGACATCTTCACATCCTAAGAAAGAAATTTATATAGAATACTAATACACTGCATAACCAATTCCATTGATATGTTTGATTTATTTGGCATGTAGCAATCATGAGTTCTAATTGGACTATTAGGAGGGGGGGGGGGGGGGAAGCGATTTAAGCATCAAATGCTTGGCAGACAATATATCAAGTAGCACAGAGATCATCTTGGAAACATAGAAGTGAAATTTTGATACATTTTTTAAAAAGGTAAACAAACAAGAAGCTTACAAATTCAATCCAAATCCCACCCTCTACAGACATGAGTTACAAGTATGTTTATAATAGTAACTTGACGGCATGTATAAAATTAAACAAGTACATAGGAAAATTATTTGCATACCTAAGAAGGTTGTGAACGCAACATATTGAAGCCTTTGAAGATGAATTGGTATTTCATTTGCAATATCATGATGAATAATAGGAAAAAATGGAGGCCAATTTTTCTCCTCAATAACAATGCCAGCTGAAAACAGAAAGAAATCAATGACAGTACACCATGGCTTTTTTGAAGCAGTCCACTAAAAATAAAAAACAGAAACGAGAGATTTGGATTTTTTTTTAATTGAGGGTTGTCAAGTAATAAAAGATCAAGTTGTAATCAGCAGAGCACCTCGGGCAACTGCCTCTTCTCTCCGCCTTATTTCCTGCAGAGCATTATCATCATAAATCAGGCCTACATCTTGGGATACCTACAGTAATGCAGCTTGTACTCTAGTTGCGCAAGATGAGGATCTTATGAGTTGAATACAGAATGTAGGAGCCAAGAAAGTTTTACTGCAATCCACTAACCAACCAATGCTAATACAGATATTCTTTGCAGTATCCGTTAAAGTTCACATAATGTATGCAGAGCATACAAGTGCTCTCACTCATCATAAGGCTTCAAATTATTCGCATTGACCTAATTTTGCTTGCAGAATTAGATTTGTTTGTCAAGGAAATAATGTGCGCAGGGAGTGTTATTTTTAATAACTAAACACATATACATAGTGATAGATCCTTTTATTAGCGCATGAATACTGCAATTGCCACTAAATATACTTTAAGAAAGAAATTATCAGTTTTTATAGAGCTTCCTACAAAACTTTGGGAGAAGAAAACATGTCCCAAATCAATCTTGACAAACACTTAAATGATGTTCCTCCGTAGAGCATCATCAATTGCCAATATTGTAAATAAAAGGTACTCACGAGATGATATAATGTAAAATGACCAGTATGGTATTTCCCTAAAAATATGGCACCAAATAACAATTTGTACGTATGAAATGCCGAGAATTTTGTGGTGACATAGTGATTCCATATACCTGTTCCCTCCTTTTCAATTCAGCTTCTCTTGCCTGGAGCTCTCTCTCTTTCTGTTTCAAATCCAAATATAAAAATTTCTTGGATCACAACACCAATCAAAGGAATGGATATAGAATATTTGACTGCAAGTTAAACAATCTGAAGCTACCGAAGTATTATCAAGAGGAATATCAACTGGGGCTGTAGGATTGTAGAAATCAGCAGGCTCTGGTGGAAGAGGTGAAAGCCTTGACTTTGTAGCGGAAGGAGCACTCCCAGTAGTCTGATCACGCAAAATTTACACAAAAGGATAATCAGTGTTATACTTGCACAAAGATGAAAATTTTAATCTTGCCAGAAGAAATACAAGGTTCTCTAGAAGTAATCTCCTAACTACTATAGAAGAACACTCAAGCTGCGAAAAAGTATTAGTACTATAATATATTGAACAAAAATTCGGGTACTCAGATATTACACATGATATATTTTCCTTTGATTTGCATAATAGTATTCCTCCAACCCAAGATCCGGCTATCACAATGATCAACTATAATTACTTCTCCTTCCACAATGACTGAATCGTATTTTAAGTAAAAGAGTTTCATGTTGCTGATATGAACCCTTAGGAGAACCACCACCGCCACAAAGGTCTAAAATTTGTTTACAGGCACAAAAAGTTATGGGAAAGAAATCACATGCCATATGGTCAATTTGATAACTATACTAACATGAATATCAAAGATCTAAGATTGTAAGACAATTATCAAAATGTACATCAAAGGAGAAATAAAGAAGAGGAAATTACCGTTGTATAAAATGAGCCTCCACTAAACTTTGATTCTCCGCCGGTGGTACCTTTTCTCCCTCCATCCTGGAGTTAAAAAATAAAAAAACATAGAAGCATCAGAGTCAAACACAACAACTATGTGGAGTACAAACACCTTATCCAACCTGCTAGAGAATCACCATATTTCAAGTTTCCTTGAGAAAAATCGCATGAAAACAACTATCTGCATCGAAATTAGAAGGTCGCCTAACTAAAACTCAAGCAACACAACCGCCGAAGGAGGAATGTAAATAACTACATGAAATTCTCAAGCAGAAGTGTATCACAAGAACTACAGCAGAAGGAAGCATCACACGAGGTAGCAGGCAATCAGAATCATAAAAAAACCCCCATTTATACAACACTTTTTACAACTACAATATTTCTGCATTTGTAATAGTATGCAAATTTAATTTTGGGAAATTGAAGGGAGCATAAGGTGGGCTCGGCTGAAAATTCATAGCTTGTCACGAATAATAAACTTACAGAAAAGGGATTAACTTCTTCCTCTTCATCAAAAGGGTTGCTATCGTAACGGCCCGCCATATTAATGACTATCAGCTTTAATCAAATACCAATTGCAGAAACGAAGAAAGGAGATATCTTGATGTCCAGATAATTTAATTTGGGGATGCTAGAAAAGTATAAGAAGGCGTTTAAGCTTGGAGGGGAAGAATTTCAGATAATTTGGATTCAATTGCAAAACGAGTGTGTATAAGAGAAGAGAATGTTCGTTTAGATAGAGAGAAAGCCGAAATGTGTTGTAGACTTGGCCATGGTCAGCTTTGAAAGAGACGAACTTTCCTTTGAAAATAAAATTAATTTTGTAATAGCCACAATAATAAATGTTCTAGAAGTTTTTTGATAATTTCTTTTCGTTTTTAATTTAAAATTTTTGTTTTATTGAGATGGATATGTGCCAAATAGCAAGGATATGGAGTTGATACCGTGTTGAGCTTCAAAGTCATAACTCATAAGCTTCAAATTTTGAATAGTATTATTATGAACACATTTTTTTAGTCAAAGAAATCGAATTTATTAATGGGTGAAAAAAGGCTTAATATAACTAAAGTAAGCAAAAGAGTAGATATACACACATATATTGATAGGATGTCACAACACTTTCTTGTATCTAAAAATTAATGCCACTAGTAATAAACTACATTGATAGGATGTCGCAACACTTTCTTGTATAGTAGGAGTATGATTCCTCTCAATAAATAATTTAGATAGTATTAAGTATGATTTGTTGTTATACGGTTTGTATGAATTTTTGGGTATTGTTATTAAAATGGTAGGTGCACATCAACGGTGCTCGCAGGCTCTTTAATTAACAACAAAATAATACTCCCCCAGTCTCAGAAAGATTGTCCAATTTTCTTTTTCACACTCGTTTTGCAAAAATAATAATAAATAGTTAAAGTTGAGATAGAGTAAAGTAAAAGAGAGTATAATGTAGAGAATAATCTTGCCTATATTATTCTTTAGAGAATAGTCTTACCTACATTATTCTTTCTCTTATTTTACTTTCTTTCAACTTACCTATTTATTATTATTTTTATAAAGCGAGTGCAAAAAATGAACTGTGACAATCTTTCTGGAACGGAGGGAGTATACAATAATCTCGATAGGAATGGGCAACCCACTAAATTATGACTTGGCCCCTTTGGATTAGGTGTTCGTACTTTTAACTCCTATAGAAACTTTGAATGTTCATGTGAGTATAATTTATTTTCAGATTTTGCTTGCTAATCATTGATTTTCCCATTTTCATAAGTTATTTAACATTGGTAATTAAAGGCATGAACCTTTACTTATCCACTACTCAAATTATGAGTTGCAGTTTAGAAAGAAATTATTGAATTGATATCGTTTATTGTTCACAGCTCTCATTAAGTACCACGTTATAGCTAGCTTGTTTTCATAATAAAATGGGATAGAGTTTAATTTGATTAAATAGACTGCCATAATTTTATAGAAATCTTAAAACATCCCAAGTATATTTGGATTAACTAACTTCGAAACCATATAATTTAAATTCATATTTAATGTAGAAGGTTTCAGTGTTTCACACATTTGCACTTTTCTTGATTTAAATAATACCAAACCCCAATCATTTGTGAAGTTCAAATGTAAATATTACTCCCTCCGTCCCCAAAGTTTGTCTCATTTTATCATTTTCGTCCGTCCCACAAAGTTTATCCTACTTGTAATCTTACCAAAAATAGATATTAAATACACCATCAATCTCCTCAATGTGGGGACCCTTATACCACTTCACACCTTCGTTTAATACAATGTCAAACAATTTCTTAAAACTCGCGCCCGGTCAAATTGGGATAAACTTTGGGGGACGGAGGGAGTATAAGCATAAAAAAAAGCAGGAGAGGAGTAAAAATGCAAAAGATTGAGACCGACCTTGGCATGGCATCTCTTAAATTATTAACGATACGAGAGTAGTTAGATTTATTGTTTCCGAATTCACCACAACACAATTATATAGAGAAATAAAGGTGGCAGTCTCAACAATCAAAAGGTTAATGATAAAATTAACACAAATAAAAAAAGAAGATAAGACATCTATAACCACCTACTTTTAGGTTTCGGTGGTATCAAAGTAGCGTGACTGTTGTTCGAATATAAAATAAAATCAATCAAATGATGATTAGCCAAAGTTTTTGGCTTTCGGAAGTGTGCCTATTTTCTAACATATGAAAACAAGTCCAGCTAATTTTGCTTGGTATCCCTACATAACTACAAAACCAATTAAATTGCAAATCACTTTTTTTTCCTTCTTCTGTACTTTCATCAATATTTCTTTCCATTTTCATATGATCAGCTGCAGGTATAGACCCAATCTTGACTGGATAAAAGAAAAGGAACCAAAAAGTAAACATTATAGGTTTGATCCGCTAACTTACTAAAATTGCAGATATCAATTTTAGGCTATTTAAACTTTGGCACGTCTGTAATAGCCCCAATATCTGCGTCTTTGGATTGAGGAAAACGGGTCAACCCAGTTTCTGTCTTCCCTAACAGCTCGGTCCCATCGTTCCTTGAATTTTTGAAGCTCCATCGAAGATTGCTTCCGTATCTGAAACACCATATTTCCAAGATCAATGGAGAGGCAGTTTCAAATGAAATACTAGTTCGAATATGGGAGCTCACCTCTAATCTAACATCAACACCATGCTTCTGCGAGATGGAAAGATCGAAAGAAAAGCAGGGAGAGAAGTTGCCATTAGTTTTTAAACTGGTAACAAATAGATGCTGTAGGAGAAGAGGATAGACACGATGAAATTAAACAGCAGAGGTGTACCTTTGTAGTCACTTCAGAATTCACAGCCTACATAGTAGATAAAGAATATCATTGTATTATTTGCATTGAAAATATGCTATTTAGATGTTATCATATCGGCATACTTTCTTATACTGTAGTACTAGAAGACGTGCAGAGGAAATCAACACAGATAAGTAAAAAAGAAATCTAGCATATACTGAAGTTGTGATCCAAGAGAATAGTAAATCACCTTTCTAGCAGATGCACCACCCAATGTTTGTATGCTCTGATGAACTACATATTCACTGTCAACAACTCCTATCTTTTTCGTGCGATCCCCCTTGAAAGGTGTGGATGTATACAAGAAGACAAACCATTAATACGCAAGCAAAAGCGTTGTACCAATTTTTATACATTTTTTATTTTCTTATCTAAATTGGGGTCCAAACATCACTGCAGAGTGCAAAACATAAAACTCCGATAGCAGCATCAACAAAAATGTAGACAAACAAATTCTAGGCATCTAGCAGCTTAGCAGATAAGACCATGGACTAACCAACTCTAAGAATGGACTCTAGTATATTGGAGTAGCTTCTTTTTTATCTTTTATGACAAAATAGAAATAGAACTAGTGTTACCTGTGCACAATAGCCAAGTTTAATGTCCATTCCCCATCCATGAACAAGATCATTCTGAAATGAAAAAAAAGTGTAGCATGATCCACGTCAATGAGATAGCAATAGCAAACTTTTTCCAGATTTAGTGCAGTAACAAAGTGAGGAACTAAGGATCAATATACTGACAACTTCAAACCATGTGTGCAGTGTGCTACATATATTTGCTAGTTTAATACACTTACATCTTCATGATTCAGAAAATATTTGAGTTTATAAATTTCAAATTTAGTACTAAGTGGTAACTCAAGGAAATGAAATTTTAAGAAAAACACATACTTTTAGGTACCTGTATCAAGTGCCAGGCACAATGCCATGCTGATCTCGAAAACACAGGAGCCATGCCTTCTACAAAGCTGCTTATGCAAAAGTGATTAATATGTTATAAATAGATTGTAAAATTGTACCAAAGTTCTTGGTGGGTGGCATGTTCATCAAGACTTAAAGAAAACTAAGGATGTGGACAGACAACAGGAGGAACAAGCTGCTTAAGAAACCGACTGTGTATCAAAATAAAAGATAAAACAATGAATTAGAGAGTGACAAAATTTACCCACTGCATGGAGGCCCATCACTATCATCTGAGCACTTAATACTACCTCTGGCGTCATAGACCCTTCTGCTTAAATTATAATGCATTAGCACCAATAGCACCATACAGGGATTACAGAGTCAAATTACATAGACTTTTCACATAACTATACCTATGAAATGTACTCATTCGGTTTCTTATAGTGATCCGATGATGTATGCCAGTAGAATTTGGGTCCAAAGCTGGCTGAGATATTTCAAGTCCTTCTGATTTTACAATGTCCAGATACCTGTTCAGAGGAGAATGACTTATACAAGGTATTTTGAGAACCAAGAATGATAATTATTTGCACTTTCTGGCATGCGTGTCTTCTTCCAGAGGTGAGTTCAGGCTTCAAATCCTATCACTTAACGATGTTCAAAGTATTGGGCAACTTCCACGATCTTTTGCAACAACAAAAAAAATGTTTTTTTTTTCCGGGTCATCAACATGACTAGCGCATACATCCCTCCCAAATTTCAGTAATGCGTCAAGAAATATGAGGGAATATCCATAATTCCATATATACATACATTTATTGGTTAAACAAATATCTTATGATATAATGACATCAACAGAAAAAAAAACTATCTAAGCGATACAGCTTTATAGTATTGAAACGGTACCTTCCAGGGTGAAAATTCTTCACCCCCAAATCTTCATCCCACAGGAATATGTAATCATAGATGGACACAATAGCTGGATGTAAAAAGCGTTTGGCAAACCACCTGAATGTGAAAGGAAATAAGTAAGCTATAGAGTATAGAGTGGTTGAACATCTCATATTGCAAACCAAACTGGGATAGTCATAGTCCTAACTAGCATAAGGTGAGTCCCATTGCATTACCCTTTTTCCTTTCACATCCATCAAACTAAAGGTAAAAGAAATAGAAAGGAATCCATCATGTCAAACATTCAGCACTTGATTTATACAAGTCAATATTTCAACTAATTTACAATCTAGATTGAGGAGCAAATAACTTATTATATTTATTTTTGCAACACTGAATGAGACATCTGTCATAGCTTTTTACTACAGCTAGAGTAACCCGAAATCATGCTTGAACAATGAACCAAACTAATTAGTTTCTCTGCTGATATTTGTTGTCTCCAAATTTCGGTAGACGTTTGCTGATAGATGGTTGAATATTCGCATAGCCTATTTTTGTGAAATTTTTAAATTCGGCACTTGGGCAAGAAAGGACGGACAGAAGGCTTACCATTTTGTTTGGTTGAGAGCAACTATATGTGTAGCTTGCTTGCTCCAACGCAGGTCCCACCATCCATCCAAGTTTCCATCATAGTGAAACAACACAATTGTGAAATTTTCTGAAAGAAACTGAAGACAAGAGAGTTCATCAGTGAATATGAGTACTTACTAAGATAGATCGTCAAATGTTGTTGATATCAACAGAAGTTGTACCTTTCGCACAACAGTATCAACATTTTTCTTCTGCTTGATTCCAACAGGCATCGCTAGCAAATTTGCAGAGCGCTGAGCACGGTCCTGAAAATTCAGTGGAATACGTAGGAATTGGTGTTTAAGTTTTTTGATACAGAGTCATCATAATCCATTCGAAGCAGTGGGTATAAGTGAATTTTTACAGTAATGTACAAACAAAAACCATAAATCACTAATAATAAGCTAACTCTGATGAAGATGAAAAATGGCCACATGGACTGTCACTAATAAATGTTAAAAATGACCTTTGAATTGGCACTGCTGCTTGTCCATAGAGGCTTTAACTCCAGGTCTGATCCTGCTTCAATTATACCACGAGGCAATTTCTCCATGGTACCCACACCTGAGTCCTAGACCAAACCATTAATTTCACCTTAAGCAAATAGAAATACCTATTAAATGGCTATACTATGTGGAGAAGTAATTGACAAACAAGCTTCTTTACTAGAAGGATACCTTCAATGTATAAAAAGAATCCAGTTTTTGATCCATCTGAAGCACATGAAGCAAAATAAGTGGAAAATTTTGTCATGGACAAGGACTTCAAGAGAAATTAGTAATCAATCATCATGGCAGTAAAAAAAAAGGCATATCCAAAATCTCCTTGAAATCCAATATATCAAGGTTAGTAAAGTATGAATGCAATCAAACTCTTCAGCATCTCTCTTAACATACCTCTGCTTGTTGATACTGAAAAATTGTTGTCCTGTATATAATAAACAACATCACTGTACAGACAACTCCCATGAATGGAAGTTGTTTCATCTTCACTCCAAGCACTCTCTGCAGTTATACCTGAAAGTCAAGCCTTTTAGCTTTAAAAATGCTGTTGTTCTAACTCCGAGTTGGAGAGCAATTAAATATGCTAAAGAAATAAAATAAAACTGTAAATTCCATGCGGATGCTTTGGCTCAAAAGTTAGAGAACATGACTAATACCGGGTCAAATAAGAAATTTTATGTCTTCATCAGCCACCTCCATGACTTGGGTGCCTTCATAGACTACTATGGATTTTCATTGTCCTCCTAGAACTGCATCAATTCATATCAAACAAAAGCTTACAACAGTGGCAATCTAGTAACTAACATAGCATTGAATTGTAACTTAATGATTTACTTTATTTCGTCAATCATATGCGTGATATGGTTTGAATGTTACTCTTATTAATTATCACCTATCTCTGGAGGTATAAATCTGGAAAAAAAAAATTGGGACAGCAAGTAGTTACAAAATAACACATTGTTCAATTGGAATAACCTTTTTAGTCACTCCTTGGGTCAAATTCCTCATAATACTTGAAAAGAACACAAAGAGACTTAGAATGGAGGCCAACTAACCCTTCCACTTAAAAGATATTAACTGATAAAAGTGGCTGGCCAAAAACTCATATACACCACTAGCACAGCATGACGTTCTGAGAACATACCTATACGAGGCACTATTCTCATACTGACTGAATGGGAAAAAACCAGAAACTACGTTTAACTTCCCAAAATCATTACTGCCCCCATCCACATTTTTTCAACTGCAGCTCAATGCATAAGAAAAAAAATAGTGGAAACGTAGATCATATGAGATGTGCACTTCCATCTCGTTCACACAAGTCCTTGCATGTGTAGAGATGAAAAACTTGTGTATTAGATATCACAAAGATAAAATTATCAGGAAGAATCAAGAAATCACATTTCTAGATTTTCCGACACAACGTCACAAGTATAGCAAGCTTATGTTGCACGGCTGTGAAACTTATCTATATCTTGCTTGCACTCCCCCATTCTACATGACCATTGATTGAACATTAACATATTCCACTTTCCTTTAATCACTAATATTAGGAAATACCAGAACATTTAACTGGGCAAAAACATATTAAAATAAAAACCAGTGCCGCTTGTTCAGATGAACATAATCATACTAGTGTAGTTGCTAACTTCCAAGAGACGCAAACAACAACAACAACAATTCAAACTACACGTATTCCCAAACGAAATTCCAAAGACTGGATCAAGTGTATAATGTTCGATTGTCTCTCTACCCCATTTCTACATTGCGCAACAATCTAAAACCATACCAAAACCCCTCGTCACTCGAAAAGACGAAAATTAACAAGAACAAACTCAAACCTCACGATTCTTCCAATCCGAGAAAACTTGTTACGCACGGGATTCAGTTCCAAGCTGAAATCAAGCTAACTTCAAATCCTGCGCTCGTATCAATGTGTACATCTAAGAAGTAAAATGGAGTAATAGAATAATCCAAGCTCCTGCGTGAGTGAGAAGTGGAGTTTAGAAAACAAATTCTGAGCTTTGGATTTTGCAGAAGTACGAATCCACGAACTGAACTCGAATAGTCGATCGCCACGCTTTTATTAGAGCTACCCACCAAATTGGACTATAATTTGATGCTTAATTATAATTAATGCTCACTACTAACTACCAATCTCTAAAATCACAACTTTTTCTGATTTAAGGTTTCATTCTGCCAAAATAGGATGAACCAGAATTATTTGTGTAGCAGATTTCTTGACTAAAATGGATGAAAAGTAACTAGATTTGGCAAATCTTTCAAGCATAGCTTATTAGTTCGATTAACTTAATTGCATTGCTTATATTTGGGATTAAATCTTGTTTTAGCATTTTGTAACATACAAATTTCCCAGAATTAAGTTGTTATTTATTAATTTATATTCATGAATTGTGTATAAAAAAAGAAAATGAATTGCTTACTTATAATTCACTATATGGCATACATGTTTTATATATTAGTAATTGATTCCATGTAATGGTATTATTTTTTATTTAAGCTCTCTGCATATTAGAAAACACACTATTAGCTTTGCATGTTTTTGTTATTGAAATCGTAATTCAGGCTATTTGAATAGGGTATTCACAAATGTACATATGTTTGCATCCGTGTTATTAATAAAAAAATGTTTATATCTATAATATATTTTAAAAAATTATGGTAAATGTTTAGTGATCTTTAGATCGACAACCCTACATTAAAATATATAGAAAATCTGAAATTCAGCGATTTAGGCGGCCATTCTTAATACCAGCAATTAAATAAAGGTAAGATTAGATACGATACTAACCCAAAAGCAAGCCATAGGTTACTCAACAATGTTTACATGAATCTAATAATCAACGTTGAATAATTGAATTTAATTGCCAATTAGGTAGCTGTACAAGGTTAGATTACGTCACCAAAATGCAATAGGATACTAGTACCAGTACTATTATTTTAAAATTATAGTCGTAGTATATTATATCAACATATGACCTAGCAATATAAATTGTAGCGGCAAACATGTGGAGTGTATATTTTAATTTAATGTTATGTTGAAAATATTTTAATAAATTAGTGTAGTGCTTAATGTTTCTTTGAATTTATAGCGATTAAAATAGTGGTACAAACGTGCAAACAGCTGTTGTTAGCTGCTAGCGGCACTAAAGTGAAAGGTTTCCACAAGTATCGAACTAAATTACATCTCACAATCTCGATGTTCCCTCTTAAAGGCACGTGGTATGGATAAACTTAATGCAACTTCAATTATTTATCATACTATAATGTTTGATTAATGGTCTTTATTTTAGTACTAGTAAATATGATAATATAATTATTTTGAGTGGAATGTGGTTTCACTATCATACGCGGATTAGAAGTAAAAAAAAAAACCATAAAAATGTTCAAAGTTCAAACTATATTCGTGGTCCCATAAATTAAATATTTTGAAGTACAAATGAGCAAACTATTAAGATTGTTAACAAACATGGCGTGAGTTACGTTTCAATCGCATAACAAGGACATGTAATTAATCGTTTTGTCGGTTACGAGACACTAATGCATTACAACCAGCAAAAGTAAGTCCCTAAAAAGTAAAAATAATGGTGTTGAACAACCTCAAATATAATGGATTTATTGTTTATTGCAGCAAAAAAGGCGATTCCGTCGCCTTGACGGCCTCCACACTCCGGTCCGACATCATGTGAGGGGGTTCAATCAGGGTACGCAGTAGTCCGTTAAGGGGAGGCCCTAACCCACTGGCTACCAGAAGCCCATCTCCCAAGGCCTTGCAGCAAGATCTGCCCCTCCGTTGCCAACTGCGCTACGCCCCTGCGGGCTGGATTTATTGTTTATTCTTACTATCAAACGATGGATCACTACCAAAATTTTGAAAACTAATCACCCAATAAAATCAGCCACCTACAATAAAAATATCCCATAATGAGATAAGTACTAATCAAACTGACTTCTCTGGTCTTATTAGTTATTACTATTAAAAAATGAATATGATTTGTATTTACAATATTTCCAAATTTTTCATAAAATCGACAATTCTTGTAATTGTGTAAATTACATTGCTATACAATTTGCACAAAATTGACAAATTTGTAAATTCTTGCGACGGTGTAATTTACATTATTGTAAGAATTTACAATTTAATACGTATGATTCATGTAAATTATGTGAGGATATTTTAACACCAAAAATGGTAGTATTTCTATACTATCACACTCATAATTCATAAATACCTTTCTTTCTTTTTATATTTTGATATGACTAAAATAGGGTATTGTGTCAAACTTAAGGGGGACGCATTAATTATTTTAACATGTCATTCATAAAATAAAGGAACATTGAGAGAGCTCTGGAATTGTGGATTTGTATCGAGAGGCATAGCATAAGCAAACCAAAAGAAAAGGTTAGACATCTAAAGGTATGGAATCAGCCTCTTTGATTGGATTCAAACCTCCTCCCAATATAATTATGATGTCTTTGCCTAGTGTTTTTTTTTATCAAAAACACAAGACTAAAAAACATAGCTCAAGATTTGAATAGAAACGAAATGCTGAGTGTTAAATACTGATAAATGCCACTTTATAGATCTTCTTTACCTGTTAATCAAGCATGATCTATTTGCATCACCAGCACACAACCCTTAAAACTTGAGACTTCTATGATGGTGTCCAGATATGATAAAAAAAAAACAATTACTTACTAAACTTCTGTTGTGTGTATATGTACAATATAATAAAATATCAATTTTTTCAAAAATAAATAAGAACTCAACCCCACTAATATTTTATCATCCTTATAATCAGAAATAGTTGGGAGTTACAATATGTCCAAAACTGAATAATCATTGAATTCTGACTAACAAGCTATAGATTCTGATCTCATTTACCATCTATAGCTTACAGCTCATATATTTGATATATACCACTGCACATAATTACAGAGGAGCTCGACAAAGTGAAGTAAAAGCACTAAATCTGCCACAGCTCACTGCAAAAAGGCCCCATGTATATCCAAGAATTCTTGTGAATGGACAAATGACCTAACTACAATTATTCTGTTCCTTCTTCAACTGAATATACACTATGTTTGTTGAAGAACCAGGTTCAGTTGTTGTGCATATCTTGCTAGGACACCCCCCCTCCTACACCAAAGAGATAGACAACCAGTTATGCTAAATCAACGACACAAACTATAACAAACTGTAGAGACCACAAGTTCAAGACTGGGATACTCACTTCACAAGTTCTGGAAGCATGTTCTGTACATTCTGCAGATGCGATGAGCACTGTCTGCAACATTCAAGTCTGCAAGCAGAGACATCAATAGCTAAGCAATCCAGTACAACTTAATCCAATTTGATTAATAATGGGATGAGTGTGATAATATGAGGAGAATCTAAGAAAAAATAAAATAGGCTACGCTACCTCTCCTCTGCTTGAAGATCAACGCCGACCGAACGACGTGCTGAAACTGTCGTACGAACTACTGTGCCAAAGACTGCTACAAGCTTTAAAAGCATTTCCAACGAGAGACTAGCATGCCTACAAATGAACATGGTTATGGGTTTTCTACCAAAAGAGAAATTTCACTGCAGAAGATGACCTTCTAACTAAGTCAACATTCACTGCTCCATATATGATAAATTTGGTTATAGAAACTCCAGCAGGGTCGGGTCTTTCATCCTCCTTGCCAGTAGAGAAAAATATTGACCAATGTTGCATATAAAAGTTACCTTTCTGCTTTGCTTTCCAATAATCCTAAAAGCACAGGAAGCAAGCTTGAAAATAGTTCCAATGTAATAACCTCCATTCTCTCAATCAGAACACCAACTACATCTGCCTGGACCTGCACGAGTAATATAATTTTCAGAAAAAAAAGCACAAACAACACTGAAATTAGTTTGCACTGCAGCAACAAATATCCTCATAATTCCTCTAAATGAAAATAAAGAACTGACCGAATGGTCAGGCAGTCTCTTCAAAGCATTTATAGCACCCTTAACATCATTCCTTTCCCAAAAATGTCGAACCACCTGCAGCAGGGAAATTACAGTACTCAATGAGAAAGCTCAGCCCAGGAAAACATGTAATGAAGGGGCTTAAATAGAAAAATACAAAGAGGATAGTGATAATATCATGCAAAAAGAAGAACAAGAAGAAAACATAGTATAACCACTGAAACATTGGCAACCCCTAGGATAAGCTGCTTACTAAGAGAACTCGCGATCCCAGCAAATAATAAACAGCAAGCAACAAAATAGTGAATTTGAGTGGAGTTATACATTAAGGATTATTTTCAGAACTACCTGCAGCTTTGTCAGCCTTGACCGAAATGTGCTCAATAGTACATCATGACTCTGCATAAGATTCTCGAGGACAATATTATCATCCAAAGTAGGTTGCACTCTCACGTCAATTTTCTGGTCAGTAATCTGCAACATAGGGAAATCATTAGTCTAATATAAATTTTTAAACAGCATTATCAAGGACAAGATAAAATCCCCTAGTTTATGCTTGAGTCTGCCATATCAGGGAGCAAACACAAGTAAAAGCAAAAAGTTTGGAACTAAAAATTTACTGTCAAAGTAAAGAACACTAAGAATTTTGAGGTTAAGTTGCTCAGTTAAAGATTTTAATACAAGAAAGAGTATACTGAATCAGTGGTTAAAACTTTATGAAGAATTATGACGTGGTAAATTTCTGTTGCTCATTCATTATAAACTGATACTGCGCGTCTCTAACCACTGTCAGTGTATTACAGGACTTTAAATGTAGAACTTGCTCTAAATATCCAGAACAAGCCACATCTTTCAGAGATAAAAGTAAAAATCGCCTAAAATTTACCATTCGGGTTACATAAGATCCACAGAAAGGAGACAATTTTACCTGGGGGGAGGGAGTTTCCGCAGGCTCGATAGCAGCACCACCACAAGTCCTATCAGGGGTGCAAATGTCATCCACATCAATTTTTTCCTTTCCCTCAAACCTCTCAACCAAACTTCGTGTCCTTCCATGCACAACTGCCACTGTCAGTGGATAGTACAAAATATAAGTAAAAGATTATGCTATTATCTTTTCCGAGAAGTAGTAATTTAAATAGCAACCTCCATTGATAACTTTAATGGAACTCGCCCCTTTGCAGGAATCGAGAGCCTGATCACCTAAATAAATCAAAACAAATTTGAGCTGAGGATTACAAATCGCCAAAGTCCGAATAGAAGTACTTCACTACACAATAATTAGTTGCTGGAGATTGAAAAACTATAAGCATGACAGGAAACCAACATCCTAACTTAGTTGATGTGCTAAAATAGGGCTGACAATGTTACCGTAAGCAGATAACTATGTTAAGAAAGATGCAGCAGATATCAGAGCTCTGATTTATCACACACACTATCTGAGAATAAGTTTTAAATTATGATTGTTTCTAACTGGAACCAAAATCTATAAATACAGCTGTACAAATGGCATAGAAGTGGAAACTTGTAGCATGTGTTACTTTTGTAATCTTTGTACTCCCCTTGAAGCAAGCGGACTGATTAAAATTAAGTTCTCTTCTTTGACTTTACCAGCATATGGAGAGACACAGGTCAAGTTTCCCCATAACACCAGATGCACATATTGCAATACAAATAGATTTATGGGCTGTAATAATAGAATGATAACAGTCTTAAGGAGGCATGGATGAGAGCATATAAAGAAATAGAATGAAGAACTCTACATACTTGATGTTGTGGCTGGCAGCGAAGTTCTGTCAGGCTTTTTGACAACAGTATCAATATTTGATTCTTTCCCCTCAGAAAAGTCCTTCGAATTTGCATCAGGGAACAGCCTATTACGAATATTTAGATCCTTTCTACTAACAACAGGTTTTCTCACATTATCAGAGGGCAGAGATTCAATGGCCACTGACATTCTTTCCATATCTAACCTACTGCTTGACTGCCTCCGTGCGTGAGATGATCTAGAATTCATGCCACTGCTGGCCTTAGCCAACGCAATGGATTCCCTTCTAGACCCAATTGAATCTTTTCCAGTGTTATCTCGGGGTATTATGCTTGGCATGATAATAGATCTATTAACGGACGGCACATTAACTTTTGCTGACAAGCTAGCTGCAGGACCACGCTTCTGGGTTCCAATAGTGCTGATTTTCTTGGGTTCAGATGGAGGCAAAGTTTCTGGTGGACTGTGCTTCTGAATCTTAACGTTGCTGATTTCCATGGAATCTGATGGAGGCGAACTTGCTCTAGGATTCGGCTTCTGCACTCCAATTTTGCTGATTTGACTGGAATCAGATGTCTGTACAACCTTAGGAACTTCAACTGTTTCAGCTGTCTTGGAACTGATGGAATTCACACCTGCAGCTTAAAAGGGTCAACCATTGACTTTATTGCCAATAAGTTAAGAGATAGTTCCTGGTGGATGGAGAGAGTACACAAACACATAATAAAACTTACGGTCAACATAAATAGTTTTGATGTCCTTAGACTCGCTATCTGGCACTGTAGACTTAAGATTGGACTTTGACTTTACACGGCTTTCTTCCTTCTCCAAAGGACTTACCTCACTCTCATGTTTCAGCTCAGAGTGGTCATACTGCTCTTGAGCAAATCTTGTACCATAAGGCTCCACAAGCTGATGCACAAGTGGCATTTCATTATTGTTATGGAATGAAATATCGGGGTTCTAAATATACAAACAGGAGATTAAAGACAACTAAATAATAGAAATAACTGGCAAATACCGAAACATCTGCTATCCAAACTGCAACCGTATTTTCATGATATGCACCGCCTAAAAGTTTCCCATCATCGATGCAAAGATCGCCAAGTGTTGACCATCCCATATCAACTGAATCATGGCAAACTACAGGCTCCCACGAGTAAACCTGCAGTTGAAGAGAAATACCATCTTAACGATTGTTTTTCTAAAAGAACAAGTCAATAATGAATGAGCCAAAACCATACCTTTAAGCTATCATCAAGTCCACAAAAAAGTGTTCTACCATCAGGGTGAAATGCAATAGATCTCACTCCTGCAGCCTGAGGGAAGATGAAACAAATTGACCATGCATGATATAACTAACATTTTTCAGAACTATGTTCAGATAGAAATGATCACATAAGTAACTTGTAGTATATCAGAAAACAAACTTGGTTTCAACTTCTTTTTATTTTTCTTCCAAATTCTGGACACTAGATACAGAATAGTAAAACAGAAACATGACAAGAGAAGATTAATACCCCCCCCCCGTCCCTCGCTAAGTGAGGCGCTTCTTTTCGCGCATGTTTTGGGAAAGTATAAGTAGTTGAAGTGGAGAAAAAGTAAAGTAAGAGAGTCCACTTTAACTATTTATTAGTCCCTCCGTCCCACGTTATTTGATTAATTTTTTTTGCACTCGTTTTGGAAAAATGATAATAAATAGTTAAAGTGGAGAGAGAATAACAACTACTGTAGTATTTTTTTGTATATCCCAATATCTATGGCGTTCTGGTATCTGGGCCAGATAGCAGTACAGCAAGGCGCAAGTTCGTGGTTATTATAAATTCATTTTATTCATCTTTCTTGTTTCTACTTTATTGTGATGGGAAGAGGACATTGCTAACAGGCAGATTTAAACATTCTTTGCTGTGAACAAAATAATGAGGACAAGTTTAACTACCTCACGCCTGGCAGATCCAATCATCTCAAATGTTTCCAGATCCCAGAATTTCACTGTTTTGTCTGCTGAACCTGGATTTATAATTATTATGTTACTCCACTACTTAAAATAAAGAAGTATGAAACAGAACATTGGCAGCTAAAGAAAACCATAGGCATATCTGTACCTGTTGCTAAAAGAAACTCAAGCGGATGGAATTCTATTGTACGAATATGTCCTTCATGAAACTTGAAATCATGCAAAAGCTTTCCAGCAGTCAGGTCCCACACCTTTACAGTAGAAATTGGTTTTAGAACCAAACAACACAAATTAGAATTATTCTCTAAATTTCACTTTCCAAAACTCCTCAAAGCAATACCTTTACAACATTATCGAATCCACCAGACACTACCCAGCGGCCATCAGGAGTGAATCTTATTGTACTAATCCCTCGAGTATGCCCCTTATATGTGTGGATGCACCCTTTCTTTCTAATATCCCATATCTTCAGATTAGTATCCATGGAACCAGATGCAAAAAACTCACCAAATGGGTGAAACTCAACGGCAGTACAATAGGATCTGTGCCCGGTAAGAGTGCGAACCACTACATTTTAAGATCACAAACCACATCAAGAGTGATACCACACTGGATTAATTCATAAGCATGGGGCAGACCAAACACAGACAGTTTACATACATCAAACAGTGAAATAAAATGTCCAATTTAACATACAGCAGCACTCAACTCTATAAGCAACAAATAGTAAATCCCACTTAATGACATACAAATGTATAGTCAGTACTCAGTCATCAAATTCCATATTGAAAAGTCTGGCTATGAAACTAACTTAAAAATTAGAACTGTTTCAGTTTCAAATCCAAATTGCATAGGACATCACAAAAAGTGTACACTAACTTTTAGTTTCTTCCAGATCCCACAATTTTATGGCCCCCGAAGACGATCCAGCTACCACTAAAACTTCCGCTGAATCAAAGGCTGCAGACTCAACCGGACTAGTGTGACCACACAGGCTCTGCATCATCAACAGGTAGGCATAATGAGTTAAACTAAAAAGAGTATGAGAGTTTAAGCAGTATATTCCCAAGAAGAAGAAAAACTAGTTTTAGGAGATGCAGCAGTTTGCCTTTTTAAGGATATCATAATTGTCAATTGAATCTATAGCAAGATATACAGAGAACATATTACATCTGCCACTCAAATACCATCATAACAGAAATTATAACATCATAAAAAAAACAATGCAACTAATTAAAATAGCAGGCAAGAGTGATTCTGGAGCTAGAAACAAGCATGCTGCTCTGTCAATGCAAACTTATGTTTATGGCACTCCCAAGTACTGCTGCAAAAGTGGCTGCCAAAATTACATACCCGCAGGTAAACTGGGAATAAGCTACCTGTGTCATTTATCGAGGAATCTCAGTTTCCTCTAATCATCAAACTAGTGCATTTACTTGAATACATACAGAGAAGTATAAAGCTGGCATATATTAGGAAAATAACTCAGTCTCAATTGGGAAAAAACGGAGTCGCAGCGTTCATTAGGCAAATTTTCATGAAACACGTGTCTAGAATATCGCCAAATCAGTTAGTGCCATATGTTAACTAACCATTAGAGATGTCGGTTTGCCAACAGACCAAAGATTCACTTTCTGATCATCTCCACCTGTAATAAATACGCGGCAATTCTTTTTCCCAAAGCTCAAACAATTTACATTCCCCGCGTGTGCAACAAATTCCTCTAGATTATATACAGTCAAGAAAGGACAATATACCACATGAAAATTATAGATGCAACTCATCACTTAAACACCTCAAAAGCAAGTTGAAAGAATTATTATACTTCATAGTTGGTTCATACCGGATCCACCAAAATAAAATCCAGAAAATATAGGTTACTCAAGTCATATCCAATGAATTCTCAATCTAGCTATCCCTCCCAAATCACATCCAAATTAATATTGAAATTACAAAATTCAGAATTTTGATTCAATTCCAGAAAATAAGCGAAAACGAAAATAATATTATAGCAGGAGAGATTATAATTAATTATAATAATGAAGACCACAGTAACAACTGAGTAAGCTTTCAATTCCTTGGTCATGTTCTCGACTAGTCTCTCTTAACTTAATGGCCTTGAACCAAAAAAAAAAAAACAATGCCGAATCAACTCAGATCACTAAATCGCTAATTGAAACCCTAACCTAAGATTCCATAACCTCGCATTCAGCTCCACCGACATGCGCATCCAAATCCGCATACAAACAAATGTAGACCAAGAAAAATGAAGATTCAAAAGGATACGCAGCTTATATCCGCGTTTCTCCATTTTCTACTCCAACTCCAAAGTCCGGTGCTCAGAATTCGCCTCCAGCGCCGGCTCCCCGCCGATAGACCGATCAAGTTGCAGAGACAGAGAAAAAGAGCTTACAGCTTACAACTATACAGATGCTAATAGTTGTGCGTATAGACGACAAAATCTAGAGACAAAGATAAGGATAGATTTCTAGAACGGTAACCGGAAAAGGGGGAAGCAGAAAAAGAAAATTTTCAGAGCAGAGGAGAGGAGGAGAGATTTCAATAGTGGAGACCAAGCAGAATCAATTATTATTATTTTAATAATTTATTTAAAACAATAGAAGTAATTTATACGGTCGTATAAATATAGCAATTTACGATTTCTTTATTTTCACCGACATGTTCGGTAAATACTGTAAATTCTTTTTACTGTGTCCTTCTACTGCTGTAAGAATCGAGTGAGCTTTTTTTACCGCGACAGGTATGATTACCAAATCTTTGTACTGAGAAACATGTCTTCGTTCCATATTTATTTATTTTATGGGACGAGAATTTTTGTTGATTTGTGTAGACATGCTAACCACTAAAATGAAAGGCAAACAATAGTGGCCAGGATATATTTGTACTTTCTTTATATTTAAATGACATTTAACTATGATACACACGTCTCCTTATTACAAACATATATCGCCTCATTGCCACACACACATACATCATTACATGAATGGAAGCGCTCTACTTACTATTTCTAGTATAATTCGTCAAAATTACCTAACTAATACATATTTTTATTTATTGTTTGATAAGATTATAATAATAGATCCAACTAATGCATCACTACAATAGTTTTACTCCAACTATTTATACCAAATTCAATTTTATACCATTTTTTGGTATAAGTCTCACAAAATTTTTGTAATAGCATCATATTTGGTGTTGTTCCATAAAAAATCAAAAGTAGATTTGGGTTTGATATATGATTGGAGGAGTTTTCTTTATCAAAAATAAGTTTGAATGTATGTTGGAGATGGCCTTTGTCCGATAAAAATGTAACCAAATTGATAACTGAAAATTGTATAATTATGAATCTTACGATGATAGTATTATTTTGTGAATGGGATTGTATATATTTATTTGTATAATGATATTGTTGATAATATATAATGATATTATTTTATCATCAAATTGATATCCAAATGCATCATTATGTGTATCCTTATTATAGTTCGTTAAAACACATCAAGAGACTCTTGTATTTAATAGTATGTTTTGTTTGATTAGGTCTTCTATAAATTTTAGTTTCTTATACCAATACATTTTGTTTCATTAGATTCTTGTATACTCCTACTTTTTTTTTGGTTTCAACAGGTCCTATACTAATACATTTTGATTTAAAGAGGTTTTTATACTTTTAATTTCAAATTTATGGCACATGAAATTCTTTTCTAATTTTGAAATTTGAAATTTATTTCAAACACATGATAAGTGATACTCCTCCCGTTCCAATTTATTTCATTTACATTTTATTATAAAACTAATATATATATATATATATATAGGGATGTATTCATTTCCTTTTTCTATATTTCCTCATTTTTCCTTCTTAATCTATACCGTCAATTACATCAATCTGATGGATGCTAAAATTCGCAGATCACATTTAATTATAATCAATTTAATATCTAAAAAGGGCAAATTTGGTAAAATATTATGTTGCGGTTATGGAAAATCCATGATTCCCTCCTTGAAGATATTCACGTTCTTTTTTTCATATCTCACGGTGAAGAAGCAGGGCTTGAAGTCAGGCGCACTTTTTTTGTATTTTGATTTCTAGCAGCAAGGTTTCAAGTTTCACATTTCTCAATTTTGGCGTGTATCAATACGTGGTCTTTCAAGCTTGTCTAATTGGTGTCGTAGCAATCGATTTCGAGCAATAATAATGGAAGAAGGTAAATCTGATTTGGTTTTTTTATTTTTTGGTTCGGATGTCAGGGTTCTAGTTGCAGCGGCTGATTATGAGATAGTTAATCACCAAGTATTTCGTGTAGTTCGTTTTCATGGTATTATATGATCGCTTGCTGTGATTATTTGATTGCTCGATGTGATTTTTTAAGAACAGCAATGTTCAGGATAGAGTAATTAATCAGCGACGAATTTGACGACTTCTTCCAGGTTTTGCTCGCGGTATAGCTACAGCAGTAGGTTAAAACGATGCATGTAATGCACAAATTGATCACGTATAATGAATATTTCTGCCTATATAATGCATACTTCTTGACCAGCAATGCATAATACCTATGTAATGCATTTATTTTTGTGTCCTTGTTTTGATATTTGTCGCACCTTACTTGTTTTCCCTAAGGGTTTAATAAGCCCGGGGGCTAGTGTATAGTACGTACACATTACTAACAACGTGTTAGAGTAGTTCGTGTTTGACCTATAAATTCATCACGTAAGTCTCCAATGCACATTGTATGCTGAATAATGGTCGTACAAATAATGCACTAACTGAATATGCGTAATGGATTATATTGTCTGTATAATGCATAAAATCTTATGTCCAATGTCTATGTTGTGCCAATTAAGATAGAACAACTAGTAGGTCTCGTTTGTCTTGGGATTAGTTATCGGCAAATACTTTTGCTCTTTGGTACACGTTTCTTGTTTTCCCTAAGGGTTAATACGCATAGGGGCTAGGGTATAGTACGTACACATTACAAACAACGTTTAATTTTAGCGTTCATTTTATGTATACATAAAATACGTACTTCTCCAATTTATATATGTTTGTGCATTAATTGTTTGCTTACTACATCGCAAAGTTGTACTTTTATGCTGACCCCTCTTTTAATTATGTACAGTGGTCCTTGTACCTGAATGTTCTCCCGATCTGAAGCCTGTTGTAGGTCAGAAATTCCAATCCTTGGATTTCGCTTTAGCTTGATACGAGGTATATGCCCGCGCTGTTGGCTTTGATACGCGCAAACAAGCTATGAGGAAGGTTGACGATGTCCCGACGTGGTATCGTGTTGTATGCAATAGGGAAGGAAGGAAGAAGGGTGATGAAGATGACCAGTTGAATGCCCGTTCTGATTTCACTATAAAGCGTAGGAAGTTATCTAAGCGGTGTGGTTGCACGGCTAGTATATGTGTGTAGGTAACTCAATGATGCCATGGATACTTGTGTTTCCTACTGCATGCAAAATAATGACCATTTGTTGATGAATAATGCACAATTTTAGTTAAGTAATGCACATATAAACAGGAAAAATGTAATATACCAAATACAAAAGTATGTAAGACACTAAACAATTGCACGATTGTAAAGGACTTCACAAAACAACTTACGCATATAAACATCATAACTCTCATAATGCATAATATATTGTAAATAATGGTGTAATAAGTAATCGTAATGCACTACATAAACAAACGTACTGCACATAATACATGTCTGAATAAGTGCATTATTTGTGTTACACCGTGCATTATATACTGTGTTATTTTCCATAACATGGAATACATTAAGGATCCTTCAAGTAATTTCAAATTTTATTTGGCTGATGTGGACGGTGATGCTTCACTAAAGTAATGTACCAAATTCAAAAGTACGCATAAAAACAGAAAACCAACTTACGCGTATAATCAGTAGAACTCTCATGATGCATAATATATTGTAAATAATGCCTTTGTTTGTATACATAATGCACTGTATAGATAAACCACAGATTGTCCGCTAGACCAGCTCGGGTGTGTGGCCTCCAGGACAGACAACACGTAGCCACACCAATTCAGATTGTTGATATCAGCAACATGGTCGATGAAATGGAGAATCTTCGGCTTGCAGTGGTCATCACTAGGAGTTTCTATCAACGCATTTTCAAGGAGGAACATGAACAGCTTCTTGAAGTCGTCTCCACCATCAACCTCGGCCATCATAAGATGTGCAATGTCTTTTGGTGTCATTTTAAAGCGACCCTTCTGGCATCTCTCTGCCACTTGGTCGTTGAAGCTGAAGTTTGACTGCTTATCCTCCGGCCTTGATATCAATTTTGGCCCTCGAGGGAACCCCAACGTGAGGTGCACATCCTCCTCGTCTAGAGTAAGGTGTTCACCGCCGGTGAGTTGAATTTGGCAGCGGGGCAGATTTAAGGAGCTCAGAACCCAATAAGCAAGATACGGCGGGATTTCCTTAACGTCAAAATCAAGGACCGCCCCCAAATCCTATATCAGTGACAGCCTTTTTTTGTCGGGGATTCGGCCGTTTCAGGCAGTCTATGAATTCGGACGGAGTTCGACGGGAGTAGAGTCGATCATGTTTTCGCCCTGTAATTGGTCTAGGCTCATCCTGACAACCAGAAGTCCCAGGAGCTATCTCGGCTAATCTTTGTCTGAGTTTTGTTGCAAGCGCAACTGGAATAATGTCATCTACCGCATCTTCTATGTCTACTCTAAGCAGCTTATCTGAAATGGCACAAACAACACATCATGAACAGATTATATAGAATGAGTACTGCATATTTAACAACATATTATGCTTAAGTCATAACAAATAATGACTTAAGTATGTTTCTTAACAACCACAACAATTACCATTACTAATGCTATACATGATGGTACATAATGCACAATTTAAGTTCAATAATGCACCCTAAACTTTTTCTTGAAGCCAGTGTGTATAACACACGGGATACACTACATACACCTATAAAATGCACCATATACTTCAACATATGCAATTTTAATTTACATAATGCACTTTATAGCTAGTAAAACAACACCATCTGAATAATGAATGAATAAAACCCTACCTATAGCAAACACAGTGCATTAACACAAAAGAAATGACTTAAGTGTTTTTCTTAACCACCATGGCTAATACAATAGCAATGCTGAATATTAATACTATAATGCATAGATCTTTGTATATAATGCACAGGCTAAGTTCAATAATGCATATAACTATATGTCTTAAAAATAAATTGTATAACACACAAACTTGATGCACTATGAACAAATAATGAATAAAACCCCACCCATAATGTAGAAGATAAAGAAAAAAATGAACACTGTTGATGCACGTTTAATCAATTTATATCAAATCATCAATCAGATTCCTCTGTAAAAAACTGTGGCAACAAACCAATACAACCAATGACCAATGTTAAAAGCAACATAATGCATACATAATGATACATAATGCACTGGCTGGCATAAAAAATGCACACTGAATTCTTACATACTGTATTCTGGAGCACACTATACTACATTATGCACAATGTAACACACACAATGAATCTCCAAGCACTTAAATAATGCACTAATCTCCAAACACATACATAATGCTTAATATTAATACAATAATGCTTAATATTAATACAATAATGCTTAATATTAATACAATAATGCATACATCTTGGTAAATAATGCACAGGCTAAGTTCAATAATGCATATAACTATAAGTCTTCAAAATACATTGCATAACACACAATACACTGCACCCACCTCTAAAATGCACCATATACTGCCAGGTATGCTATTATTCTTTTAGATAATGCACTACATATTAAATAAGAGTACATCATGATGCATAAGGAACAAATAATGAATACAAACCTACCCATAATGCAGAAGATAAAGAAAATAATGAACATTGTGGAGGTATCGTCTGGCCTACCCAAAATGAACAAATAATGAATACAAACCTACCTATAATGCACTGTCTGGCCAAAAAAATGCACACGGAATTCTTACATAATGCATTCTGCAGCACACTACCTATACTCTACATAATGCACAATTCAAAACCCTCAATGAATCTCCAAACATATACATAATGCACTAATCCGAACAAACAATAAATGTATATACTCTTGAGCACTGCACATTAAAATACCCCTAAAATGCTAGTTTTACAGCAAGTAATGAAACTAGACATCTAAATAAGGCTATTCATATTCATAAAATGTGAAAGCACATACAAGATTATTGCGAACCAATTGACCTCAAAACAATTACCTAAAATGGTCCAGTAAGACATTTTTACACTGTATAGTGAGCATCAAAGAAACATGCAAGTAGCAATCCTCAACAAAAATAATACTGAAAAGCACAACCAACGAGTGCAATTTACCTGCTTCCTGTGATGCTTGCGAGCGCGGACGACCTCTTTTTGGCATATTTGATCTGGAATAAACCAAAAAATTTAAGATACCTGAATCGAGACGTGGTAAACCCAACACAATGTCGAGCACTCATAATCAGAGACAACCCTAGACGATTACCTAGGTAATTCCGATATCCTAAAGCCTAGGCATACGCTCAATTGAATGTTTTCCCTTTACATACCTGCGAGATTTGTTGAATATGGCGTGCAAACACGTCAACGCCGGTCGATTTTGTGGCAGCTGTAACCGCGGTGGAGTGGAATCGACGCAAATCGGTGGCGGAGGCTATGGAAATCAAAATTTGGCGGATGTAATTAAGGTTTAGAGAGGGGAAGGAGTGGGGGAGTCGAGGAGTCGCCTGGAGTAAATAGGAGAAAACTGAAGAGTGGAAGATTGCAAATGGCGTGACATTCGCAATTCCCAAAAAAATGGCGGTTCCAATTTATCAAGTTTACTATATTACCCCCGTAATGCACAACGAAAGGAGCTATAATGCAACGCGGAAATAATTAATAAGGATTAACGTGGTCCGTTGATTGGAAGGATCTAACGATTATTATAAAAGTGAGACTTTGTTAAGGACCTAAATCCTTAACGTCGATTTCCACACAAAATCAAGAAACGAGATGTCGTCGTTGTCGAGCGCCCAACGTTGGGTCGTGACTTGGACGACAAAAGGGGCGGTTGAGCGCGAGATCAGCCTCGTCGGCAACCTTAGGAGGTGTTTCTTGTTTGCTACTCAATTGAGCCAAAATAACGATAGTTTCATATATTGATTGAATGAATAAAGTGATAACAATAACTCCTATTTATAATGCTACTGACTTAATGAACAAGAAAACAAAGATATAGAAAAAGATATACAAATCTCTAATATATCTAAACTAAATAATAATAGTATAAGACTCGTATCAACTCCCCCACGGTTAAAATCCACCTTGTCCTCAAGGTGGGAACCACGAACCAAGGACGAGAGTTGAAAGCAAAAGCTTTAGCTAGACGTCTCCTCCTGGATCAAACACATATCGAACAGCTGAATGTCTCCCTTTATCACCTCCAAGAATGCTCAAATATGGCGTGTCATTGCACGGAGGGATGAATCGTGTATCGACGTCGAGTGATGTCGAACGATGAACAATACTTGGGACATTGCCATCAAAGAAATCCACGTAGAAATAGGCAGTTATCCTTACACCAGTGCAAACATTTCCTCTCTTAAACCAACAATTCGTAACCTCTGTCGATGACATTTGAGCAACATTGAACGATGCGATTATCTTCTCCACTTCACCAATAGAACCATCCTCCTCTTTATCTTCTAGCAATGGCTCCTCCTTTTCACCAATCTTCTCATCATATACCCCGACGAGCACTTGCGGTGACTTATTGTCGTTCATGACAACCCCTTTGTTCTTGACGAACTCTCCAGGGGACTCGTTGTTTGGAACATCAAGAGGAGCGTCATCATTGTGAACATCGGTAATGTCATTGGAAACATCATCACCGAATACTATCGTGGGAGTATTATCAGTTTTCTCTTCGGCTAAATTCTCATCTTGAATGTTCTCCTCAAACTCCTCCCCATCATCCGCATAACAGAGAATGCGTTGTTTACACACATGTCCCATCACCCATTTCTCGGAACAGTGCCAGCAGAGACCCAACCTGGACCGTTCTGACTTCTCCGCCTGGGAGACCCGTATTAGCGGCAGGCGTGGCTGCTCTGGAGTTTGACTGGTCACACGTGCGGGCTGACTGTACAGGTCCCGCGTTGGCTTTTCGGTGAGGTAGCGGGGCAGGTGGGAGGCGGGCTGGACTCGCGCTCTTACCTCCTCCCGAGGGCGAGGTCGGTCCCAGCATGTCTCCGAGCGTCGGGCCCGGTCAACGGTCGGGTAGCCACGGTCCTGCTGTTGCACTGGTGGGTCCCAGCACGTTGGGCGGTGCCGCTGCGTTGCGGTTGTCGGGTAGCGATCAAACCCTAATTGGGTCTCATGATCTCCGCGATCAGATAGGTGGCCACCCCCCTCGACGTAGCCACCGCGGTGTCGGGTCCAAGCGTCTTGCGCGCGATCGCGGCACCCGATGGCCTGGTATCTCGGTCGTGGGCGACGATCAGGTGGATCCAAGTGGTGTGAGACGTAGGGTGATTCTGGATCAGGCCACGACGACGGGCGGAGTACTTCCACCCGGATGCTCGGAGGGTCCCAACTGGTTACAAGGCGAGGTTGGGCAGACTGGTAGGGACAGAATGGCTGTGTGGCCTGAGGGAAGTCGTATTGACGACGGCGATAGCCGGCGTAGTCGTATGACATGTTGACGGACTGAATCGTGGTTGCGGTAGAAATGGTGGTGATTTATTTGGGGATATGGATGAACGCAGATGGAGGATGCTGAGCTCTCAATGAAAGCACCAGTTGTTAAGGACCTAAATCCTTAACGTCGATTTTCACACAAAATCAAGAAACGAGATGTCGTCGTTGTCGAGCGCCCAACGTTGGGTCGTGACTTGGACGGCAAAAGGGGCGGTTGAGCGCGAGATCAGCCTCGTCGGCAACCTTAGGAGGTGTTTCTTGTTTGCTACTCAATTGAGCCAAAATAACGATAGTTTCATATATTGATTGAATGAATAAAGTGATAACAATAACTCCTATTTATAATGCTACTGACTTAATGAACAAGAAAACAAAGATATAGAAAAAGATATATAAATCTCTAATATATCTAAACTAAATAATAATAGTATAAGACTCGTATCAGACTCATATTCCATTAACTTATTCAACTCACTTATCTTTACATTTCCTAAAATTCATGTCAAAATCAAATAGAACTCTTATATGACGGAGGGAGTACAAATAATCATAATTTCAGGAATAAGTTCATCAATAACATTAGTTTCTTGACAGAGATGAATGTGTATTAAATTATTTTTCTTCAGTTGATGATTTAAACGTTAACTTATTTGGACTGATGTCATCTAGGCTTCAACACCCAAATTACCTAATGTTTTGAACACTTTCCATCATTGCGAAGTGATAATGAGCTCATATAATTTGTTGGTATTGATTATAAATTACTCCATAATGGTATAGAATTATGAGTATTTGTAGGCGTTAATTATTGAATTCAACATATTTACATATGCAATCGGCAACCACCTATTCTCTTTTTTCTCTCCTGAAATACCAAGGTGAAAATTAATGGGCTAGATTAGGATATATAATGAATGAATTCATAATAGTTGGGCTTCAAAGTTGTTAATGACAAAACTTTGTAACATTATCAAAATCCTAACTTATATTTTTATTTTCAATAATACATGATTTATTTACGAAGCAACATTAATAGTTGTTCAAAACTACTACTGTATTAGGCTTAGTGGTTTACAACAAGGGCAATCAAATGTTTCATAAGTCATCAATGTAATTGAGGAGGCTGCATGCAGTCATAAGGTGATAAAATATTTCCTTGTTCAAGTATTTCATCAAATGACATAAAAGAATGCATGAATATACAATAACACTCTGAACAATTTAGGAACATACATATATAAAGTATAAACCATCAATCATGCACACTGCACACACCTAAAAGTACATAAAATATTATGATAAATAAATCAAAGCATTAATTTTTCAAGTACTCTTACATAACTAAATTACTTGGACGATAGATGCTAACTATATGCAAATAGTAAAAAACTAAAAATTACTGAATCTTTCAGTAGAAGCCATGCACCCAATGAATCAATATATAGGATTTCTATTTTGTATTTCTCTAGTACATAAATCTTATGATTAATTAAATTAATGCAATAGTTTCTCTAGTACATAACTGAATTACTACATGGTAAATAAATTTTAGTCTTGAAACTTTCAACAGAAGCCAAGCCTCATGCAATATATAGAAACTCTACACTCTGCCTCTTCATCATGTTTCTCTCCTCATTCTTTCTTCCTCCTCTCTGATTTATACTTACTAAGCAACATTGATATCTTTCAGCAGAAGCTTTCTGTTCATCAAAAATACTTTCTTGTTTCTTCCATCCCCTCTCGCATTCAGCATTGCAATGTCTTCTTCCTCAAGCAGCAGGTCAAGCGATAGCAGTGTAAATCTCAACAAGAAAAAGACGAACAGCGCAGAAAAGAAGAAGAAGGCCATTGCTGACTATTCCTGTGATTGGAATATTGGTGTGGTTGAGGTTCTGATCAACGTATACAAGCAATACGTTGATAAAAAAGTCGAGGCCGGTCACTCCAGCCACATCCATTTCGAGTGCAAGGAATGGATGAGTATGTGTGACACATTCCAAGCCGAACTGAGACACCATTTCTGGTTCGACGAGAATCAGCCTATTGAAGTTTCAGAAATGCGCAGCAAGATAACGGCTATGAAAAACGCTCCATCTCCTGAACTGGTACGTTCGCTTCTATCCTTTAAAGGAATACATAAAAAGTGATGTTGAATATTGATGCAGGAGGCTATTAAAAATGATAATGTTGAGCTGTGGGAGAAGTGGTGCAAGTGTTGTTCTCTTACGGAAAACACTGGTAAGAGCGGCTCGATCAAAACACAAAGCTCCCGTAAAACAAGTACAACCAGAGCTGTGAAATCAGGTCTCCAAAAACTGGAAGTGACAAAGGTGTGTGATGATGCATTTGCAATCCTGAATGATATGGATATCAAACCTGATGTCTACATGCGAGCTGCGACAATGATAGTCAATACTGAAGATCATTATATAGTTAAGGAGTTCACTCAACTCAACAAATCTGACCGACTTTCCTATTTGATGAACGTCATGCTTCAAAACTAGATGTTCAAATTTGCTATCTACTACTCCTTTTATGATTTTTATCGCTGTTCAAATTTGGCAGCGTTTTCATTTTGTGGAAAATCGTTTAGTATTTTTTCCTATTAATATATTATCCGCTTTATGGAGAGAAGATAGATTCTCAGTGAGTCAGGCCATATGGATGGACGAAAGATAAAAACAACTGAAACAGGGAGTGACCACATGGTGAATTAATAGTACATTTGCTTAAAATTAAGTTGAATCAATTGTATTATTTTAATTTTAATATTTTAATGTATTTAATAAATTATAAAACATGTAAAGTGATACAGGTATTCTCAAGCAATGGGAAGAATACAAACTGATGTTTTTATGGACAAATGGCCCAATGACTTCAAATAAAATGTTGATGGATTAAAGCTAGGACAATATTTTAGGAATCAGTTAATATACAAAAAGGCATAAAGTCTATTAATGATAAAGAGTACTAATAAGGCATAAAGGATGATTATTGATAAACTGAAGATAGAAAACTTATAACACAACTTACCCATTACTAAACAAGAAAAGTCAAGAATCAATAGAAGAAAAGATTATTTTACTATCTACTGAAGTTGTTGCTGTTGATGTGCTAGCTGATAAAACTTTTTATAACAATAGCGTTTATAATAGTCATATTCGTGATCTTCAACTTCGAAGGCAGAAGTACCAAATGGATCGCCACCATTGCAATTAGGCAACGGTACATCTAGTTGCACAATCTCCTGATATGAAAAAGCAAAGTTACAAGTTTAGGTCGTTTGAGATTTGGTGATCTGTAGAACAACAAATGATTAGATAACGTTAACAAATAGTAAAAAGAAGCTACTTTACAATGCTTATGTGATAAAATCAAGAGAAATGTTCAAAACAACTCAAATATCTTCTCACGTCTACTACATTATACTCCATTCTTGAACTAAAAATAGTCCCATGGGCAGGCAACTGAGTTTCAATGCTAAAGTAAAAGAGAAAAGGAGAAAAAATGTGTAAAATATGAAAAAAAGAAAAAAGTAGTATTTGAGAGAATCTTTCGATTTTTGGATGGACCATTTCTTATTGATGGATCAATTAAAATAAAAGATAAACTATTTTTCATGGACGGAGAAAATATGATCAATCGGGCAAATATAAGCTAAATTGAAGTAGAACGATAAATTCAATAAAAAAATGATTCTTTCTATCTACTAGAATGATACCACTATATAAAATTTACTGAGGCGAAGCAATACACAGACTTTTCACACGCCAATACCTGTTGTTGGAATAAATAGCAAAAAAATAAAAATTGATCAATCCTATTTCAACAATTACTCATGAACACAATGAACATAAATACATTAAAATAAGGGCAAATTGTTGGAATAAACATGAATTTTGGTAAATTCACAACTTGAAAATGAATGACAAAAGTATAATTTTACCGATCGGCGATGTAGTCCATGAGTGCATCGTCGCCGAAGTACTGGATAGTGAGGTCGACCAACCGTCCTTGGCTACAATCCACTACGCAGCGACACATAGCATTGTATACATCGTTGAAAAGCCCTTGCCTAGGGTTGGAGAAATCGATGACTCCCACAAGACAGGATCCTTGGAAACTCTCAGCATCTCCTCCGCCCCCAGCCTCTGCAGAATATTGGCCGTTACATCACCAGGCAGTTCAATCCTCGGAGGCGGAGGAGAGACTGAGGCGATGGATTAAAGTTCCGATTTTTGGTAAGAGACACTTCTGTACCGTCGATTTTTGCCATGAAAACACCACATAGTCGACGATTCACAGTTTTGTACCAACCAATTTCATGCTTTGCACAAATATTTGTTCGATTTTTTCTGTAAATCATGAATTGGTGTTCATTTGTTTTAGTTTTCTTACCATTAATGAAGTTTTTAGTTGATTACTGATTTATATTTGTGTTTTGTTCGATTTTGTTGAGGAAAACTTACTGATTTTGGGTTGTGGTTGACTGTCAGTGGTTTGAATATAGTACTAATCAGTCTTGTACTAAATGATTTCACGATTTTGCACAAACGTTTGTTCAATATTTGTTGTAATTCATGAAATGGTGTTCATTTGTTTTATAATTCTGTCCATTATTGAATTTTTTAGTTGATTACTGTTTTATATTAGTGTTTTGATCGATTTTGTTGAGAAAATCTTACTGATTTTGGAATGTGGTTGACGGACAGTGGTTTGAATAGCCAATATACAAAGATATGTCGAAGAGAAGGAGACCTTTTAAGAGCCAACCCACCCAAAATGCAGGTGAGTAATGGCTTGGTGTCCTGTTTTTATGCAGAATATCCTTATTTTGCCTATGTATTTTTCGTTTGCTTATACATTTTGGTAGGCAGAGGTGTTCATTATGTTGGTTTTAAAACCTACATGTATCGTTTTCGTAGAATTTTCTGCCCAACATGGTTGTGGTGCTGTAATTGCTTAATTGATGTTATCTCATGCGTACATTGATTGATTGATTTAGTACATTTTATAAGAGACATTATGTATACCCTCGTATACATTATTCATATAATTCTTGTAATATTACCAGCTACTTGGCGGGTCCCTTCAACGAAGTCAGGTCAGCCCCAACACCTAAACGGTTAGCGGCCGCGTGGCCCTTGCTACGAGTTTGACAGCAGCAAAAGCAAGCCGCTACGCCCGCGCCTCAGCCAGGACCCCAGCTTCGTCCTGGGCAACCCAGGGATCAGAAGGGTCCGACGTTGGCTGCCCCCACAACAACCAGCATAACCACGCCGGCGACCACACCGGTGTACGCCAGGGCCCGAATTTCGAAGCTCCCCGTCTCCACTTGACAACAGCCCAACGTGCAATACCACCCCCGCGGGGTATGCATTTATTGCGAGGAGAAGTGGGGGCCGTCTCATGCCTGTAAACGCCCTTTCTTGGCCTATATGGGTGCCGATATGGATGAGGAGGTCGCGGAGTTGGATACATCAGCTGATCAACAGGAACCTCCGGAGGTAATAACGGCCGATCTCTCACACATTTATGCACTTGACGGCAGGTACGACCGGAGGCGCTGGAGCTGCGCGGAACAATCGGAGCTGACCCAGTGGTCATTCTAGTCGATACAGGCAGCTCGCATGATTTCTTGCATCCCAGAGTAGCGCAGAGGCTCGCGCTTCCGCTGACGGCAGTCAAGCCCTTCCGAGTTTATGTGGGAAACGGGGCTTCATTGGTATGTACGCACGCTAGCTTGCAAACCAGAGTGGTGATTCAGTCGCACGTATTCTTGATTGACCTACATATCCTACCAATACACGGGCCGGATGTTATTCTCGGCTTGGCTTGGCTAAAGTCTATGCGTCGCGTCACGAATGATTTTGTAGATGATGGAACTTTGGAATTTGTGCGCAATGGGGAGCCAATCTGTTTGAAAGTCTCTGCACCAATGGCACAGGAGGTCTTGCTCAAAACCGTCGCCACCCTACTGTCATTCAGCGGCGAGGCCGAGATGTTCGAATTGGTGGCAGTCCCCCGGCGCTGATGACCCGAGGGGACAGCGATCACCCCCAATTCCCGGCGGACTTGGACCCTATGATTCTGGCAGTTTTGCGGTCACATGAAGCTGTATTTCACGCTCCGACGGGAATGCCTCCGGCCCGGCCTTCGACCACCGCATTCACCTCCTGCCGACCGAACGAAACCGGTCAATGTGCGCCCATACAGATACCCATATTTCCAGAAGACGGAAATCGAACGCCAAGTGAAGGAAATGCTAGCTTCGGGAGTCATCTGGCCCAGTCAGAGCCCGTTTTCATCCCCAGTGTTGCTTATTCGGAAAAAGGATGGGACGTTTCGATTCTGCATTGACTATAGGGCCCTGAACACTGCGACAGTGCCTGATCACTTCCATATACCAACATCGGATGAGTTATTTGACGAGCTGGGTCCGCACGGTTTTTTCACCAAACTGGATCTCCGTTCAGGGTATCATCAGATTCGGATGCACACGGATGATGTCTTCAAGACGGCCTTTCGAACCCACGATGGCCACTTTGAATTCCTCGTCATGCCATTCGGATTGACGAATGCTCCTTCCACATTCCAGTCGGCCATGAATACTATTTTTAGACCACTCCTGCGCACTTTTGTGATCGTCTTCTTCGACGATATACTGGTCTATAGTCCAACGCTGGAATCTCATGTGCGACACCTGCATGAGGTACTTACCATTCTGAAAGATAATCATTTTTTTGTTAAATTGTCCAAGTGCTTTCTGCAGTACTACAGTGGAGTATCTGGGCCACTTAATTACGGAGGGGCAATTGATGGCTGACCCGGAGAAAATCAAAGCAATGGTTGCATGGCCAGTGCCAGCCTCCATTAAACAGTTGCGGGGTTTTTTGGGTCTTACATGTTATTATCGGAGATTTATTGCGCATTACGCGACTCTGGCCCGCCCTTTGACGGAGTTACTCAAAAAGGACGCCTTCGCGTGGACCCCCGCGGCACAAGATAGCTTCATCGCCCTCAAGGAAGCTATGACATCGGCCCCTGTGTTACACCTACCGATTTTTCTAAAGTGTTTTATATTGAGACAGACGAGTCGGATTTCGGGGTAGGAGCGGTCCTTCTTCAAGAGGGACATCCTTTGGCCTACTTTAGTAAGAAATTGGGGCCTCGGCGTCGGGTGTCGTCGACATATCATAAGTAGTTGTACGCCATCGTCGAAGCAGTCCAGAAGTGGTGCCAATACTTATTGGGGCGCGAATTCGTGATCCGAAGCGATCAAAGGAGTCTAAAAGAATTATTGCAACAGATTATTCAGACTCCGGATCAACAATTCTATGCACGGAAATTGATGGGCTATAAATTTAGAATTGAATACAAGACGGGGGGCCTCCAATAGGGTCGCGGACGCGCTGTCACGCCGCGATATGGACCCTGGAAACGGCGAGACGGGGCGGGTCCAAATTGAGGCGGCGCTTCTATCCCTAGCTGCCCATCCGGTCCCCAATATCCTGGAATTATTGCGGGCAGAAGTTGATTCCTTGACAGATTTGAAGGAGTTGCGAGCGATAATCGAGAAGGGTGAAGCGGCTGGCCATTTGTCGTTTGTGGACGGCCTCATCTACCATAATCGCCGAATTTATGTGGGCGACGGATCAGTGGCGAAGTTGCCTTTGATTACAGAGCATCACTCCACTCCGCAGGCGGGTCACCCGGGAGTTGACAGGACCTTCCGCCGCCTTGCCGCTCAATTTTATTGGAAAGGAATGCGGAGAGAGGTGAAGGCGTTTGGGGAGGCTTGTGTGGAGTGTCTGACGACGAAGTATTCGACCCAAAAGCCTGCGGGGTTACTGCAACCGTTACCTATTCCTTCGCAGGTTTGGGAGGATGTCTCGATGGACTTTGTGACGTGTCTACCCCAGTCTCGAGGTTTCACTACCATCATGGTGGTGGTTGATAGGTTATCTAAGTATGCGCATTTCGCGCCGTTACCGCCACACTTCAATGCTCTGCGAGTGGCGAACCTTTTCATTGAAACGGTGGTGAAGCACCACGGGTTCCCTAAAACCTTGGTGTCGGACAGGGATTCGGTGTTCTTAAATGATGTGTGGGAGGAGATGCTGCGTTTGAGTGGTACTAAGATGCATTTCAGGACGGCGTACCATCCGCAATCGGATGGACAAACGGAGGTCAGGAATCGCGGTCTGGAGGAGTATTTACGGGCATTCGTGGCGGATAAGCCGAACAAGTGGGTCAACTTCTTGCCTTGGGAGGAATTATCATTGAATTGTTTCTTTCACGAGGGGCTCGGAACGTCGCCGTTCAAGGCCTTGTACGGGCGAGAACCCCCTCCTTTGGTGGCAGCAGAACCGTCGCACTTCACCCCGTCCGATGTGGCGTCATTGATTCGACAAAGAGGCGAGCTGATCGTGTCGCTGCGTGCGAATCTGGAGAGAGCACAGCAGCGGATGCGTTCGACAGCAATAAACATCGAAGACATGTAGAGTTTGAGGTTGGGGAGCAGGTCTTACTGAAGTTGCAGCAGTACCGACAATATTCCGTCGCCAAGCCTCTATCTTCTAAATTGGCACGAAGGTTCTTTGGTCCGTATGAGATTCTAGAGCGGATTGGGCAGGTCGCGTATCGTCTGCGGTTGCCGGAGGGCAGTCGGGTGCACAACGTGTTTCACGTTAGCCTGCTGCGCCCATTCGTGCAGGGAGGGTCTGCGGGAGCTGTGGATTTACCACCCTTGTTCGCGTGCGGTCGCCCTGTGTCGAGACTGCTGAAATGGATGGGGAGCCACACGGTATGGCGGGACGGAGCGGCAGTAAGGAGGAAGCGTTGATCCAGTGGGATGACGATGGGGGAGAAAACCCGACGTGGGAGCCTAGGGAGATTGTGCGGTAGACGCTTTCCGAACCTCAGCCTTGAGGACAAGGCTGGTCTTATTGGGGGGGAGGTGATACGGTTCGTGATACGGATATCCCTCTCAACCACAACGAACTGTCCAACGTCGACAACAAGGAAGAGGAGCCGGTGGAAGCAGCAGGTCTCGGATCTGAACTATGAGACAGTGGAGTAGGGAAGACCATCGCCGAGAGAGAGGAAGGAACAGAGGAAGTCGACCCCGGAGGGCCAAGGCACCGACGAGGTTCGGGGATTACGTTCCCAGTGAATTGCATGAAAGGTTTCGTAAATTAGGTTCTTTTAATTTATTTTCTAGACTTTATTATTTGTTTTTTATTATTATTTTGAACAATTGGGTAGAGCATTTTATAAGCTCCGTTCCGGGTTTTCTTGTTGGTTCTTTCCCGGGCCGTAAGTCGAACCAACCCTAGGGTCCTTAGATTATAAATAGGCGCTGAAATTAATAAAATTGCATCAGAATTTTCGCCTACTTTCTTGTGTTTATTTTTGTTCTTCGCAACCCCTAGTTGTCGACGGGATTTCGCCTCCCGGGACTTCTATTCGTCTTCGCGGCATCACGTTAGGGAGAATCTCCTTAACACTCATCAACATCTGTAATAACAGCATTGCTGGCAGAGACTAGAATCTCGACGTTCTGAAAGCCAATGAAGATTTTCCAGCTTTTGAGTTCATAGAGTCCGGCATTGGTGATCGTGGCTGTGGACTTGAAGGCCCATGGTTGGGCAGTCACGTTCTTCAAATACGGATACTCTCTAACGCGAGATTCGAACACATAGGTGAGAAAGATGCCGTTGCAGTCGATTTTTTGGTAATGGTTTCGTACCTCTGCTGTAATTAGGTACCTCTTGCGCTCTTATCACTTCAACTGCGAGTGTGCTCAACAAAATGTACAAGAACGCCATTGTTGGCCCATGTAAAAAAGGTTGGTTAATTCTCAGAATAAAGCATCCGAAGAATTGTGAGTGTAGTGAATATAAACCCATCTCAGATGTAGAAAAATTGTCGAGTGAAGAATTAGTCAAGTGTCATTTCCTCCTCTACCTCACCGAAATTGGTGGTCTACTTAACCACCAACACACCAACTGTCACAAAATAATTCCCTTGTCCACAATATTATTATAATCTATACTCACTGTTAATGTTTGCAACTACCTATCATATTGTCAAGATTCAACTCCTTTTGATGAGGATCTTAAATTACAAACCAAATATTGCAAATTATAAGCTTGTATGTGAATGAAAATTTACATACCATATCACACTTTATTATGAATAGATGAACTATAAGCAGTAAACACTCATCAGAAAAAAAAATACTACTAACATTTTAAGTTTCAAGATATAGACATCAAGTCTAAAAAAACCAGATAAATTATATATATGCAATCCGCACAATTTGCATCAGCACAAACCAACCTCATCATCAAAAGAAAATTAGCAGTTTCTAGATCGTATCTTGTCGCGTTTGAACGTTAAGAATACCATGTTTGCCTAAGATCCTGGCGCCTATAATCTATGCAATTCACCCAGCTAAACTTAGTAGATTATCTACAGCTTCCTCTACTCTTTGTGAAGTCTCTGCATCCGTGTGGTGCGGGGATGTTCCAAGAACAAACGGAGGAGTTCTCATTAGCTATATAAGCAGGTCACTCTATCTATGATTTCACATAACTTCAATATTTGCTGGTCCCTCGACAAATTTGGCGCTCGACTTTGCTGCTGCTCTTGTTGACCTTGAGGAAGAGCCGGTAATAAACTTTAGGGAGGAAGTTGACTTACACTTGTTCCGTTTGTGCTCCTTCTTTTCTGGGGAGGCCATGTCTCTAAACATATCGGATCCTGATTGGTGTTGCATGGACTCCCCAAAATCTGTTCGGAAAAAAGAGAAACAAGGCTACATTAATAGTCGGGATAAATTCTTTAAGCTTTAAGAGGCACGTACAAAATAATACATCAGATCAAAACATCAATCTCGTATGTTTCTCATTGGCCCCAACGGAACTTCAATGACATTAACTGACAAATGGAACACACAAAACTAGAATAAGTTCCCTGCAAGACGATATCATGTGCATTGTACAATCATCCTAAACATGACGAAAATGTACATTGATAATAGCATTTTAAATAGTGAAGATAGGATACAAAACGAATGATGCAGCATAAGTGAAGAAGATGCATAACAAAGGTGCAGAATTAGCAAAAACAAAACATTCGTCTACATTCACATTGCTCTCTTACACAATACTTGTTTGTGCATTGTTTTCATGTAGAAATTATTCTCCATATTACTAGTAAAGGTTTGTTTCCAAGAAGAAATGTCCTATCCTTTTTCCAATATTTTCTTAAATCTATTTTGTTAGTAAATTAAGGGGTACTTCAGGTGTTGTAGGACACTGGTAGTGCTGCAAAAATGGAGCATGTGATCCATAGAAAAGCAGTCATTTTCAGGCACACCTCCACCAATCTCCAAACAGCTCGTGACAGAAGAGCCAAAACTTCCCCTGCTTTGAGGTAAAGAATCTTTCGAAACTGTGCTCTCAAAAATAATGTCCAAGTAGTACAACCAACACATAGGACATATTTCCATTTTTCCAGTCAATAATATCAGCCCATGACAATGCCATTAGATTTGTCCAAATCGATACAGATACTAGACAGACAACTCCCCCTTTCTGGCCCTTTACACACCAAATCAATTACTCTTAAAAGTTCTCATTATAACAAAACCTTAAAAGAAATTGGAGAAGAACATACCTTGAGAGGACCATGTAGAGAGTGCAGAACCAGAGTTTCCAATCGATGTGGTCGCAAAATCGGGCCCTGTCTTGAATTCACTCATCTGCATTCGATGAAAGGAGAATAAAGAAGAATTTCTCCAAACTGAATACAGATATAGTTAGGTGGAGACATACCCAACTGGGAGCCGTTCCAGAGGCGCCGGCGCCCTCCCACCCAATATGTGCCACATGCTTAACATCTGTTGGATATCCAATCTCTATTTCACGCTCCTTCACAACTGCAAACAACCATTGCTAAATGTTAGTAACTACTACTAAAGAATGTACTAATCAAGATCTGACTAGGGAATCTACCGAAGAATTGAGAAATTGTGTATTTGAATCCTTTGAAGATCCCTTTCACTGCTGTCGCCATTGGGGAAGTATGCCTCCAATTCAGACCACAATGCCGGCGACAAACTGTGAATTTGCCTGTGACCAAATCAAAGACATCAAGAACTAATTACTCTTCTGCTGAAAACTGAAAAGGGGCTAAAAGAGAACAACTTTAGCAGGGTATGCAACACAACAATGCGCATGAAACTGTAATTATACTACAAGCAAGATTGGTTTTTTAGTGTGCCCAGAATCCTACAAGCAAGAATTGGAAGAGGAACTGAGAATAAAAAGAAATTAAGGCAGAAACTTACCTTTTTAGATTCCGTAATTCTTCCCTCCTCGTTACAACTCCGGCATATATTCATATAATTAAGGTATGCACCCGTCTTGAGCAAGCACGCGAAACCGAATTGGACAAGGTGCAGTCTACCAAATAATCAAAAAATCATACGCTATTTCATGAAATGTAAAAAACAAGAAAATGTGGATTATTGCATAAGACTAGAGGGTTTTGGGGCTTTGGATGGTTTTTAAGAAGAGAGATAGAGAATGGCTGAAATGGAAAGAGAGAGAAAATAAGAGTAGGACAGCCACGAAAATCTTCCAAAGAAAGGGTGATGATGGCCTGAGAGGTGGACTTGAAGGACATGGCAACAGGTAAAACTGAAATATTTAAATTAAACAAAAATAGACTTGTATTCAGAAAAAAATTAATGAGAACAGTGGTTCCAGTTAAAGCCCATACCAATTAGGGTTGAAACGTTACTATACCGCGCCAAAATGACTATACCGCATATCGTATCATACTGTTCGGTATGACCAAAAATCATACATTTACCGTACTGCTTTTATCGGTATACCAAAATTTAGATATCGTTACCGTACCGCTTTTGTCGGTATATCGCAATATGCGGTATACCGAGGTATACTGTGATTTCCGGTATATACCGCAATTGCGATATATACCGTATTTCTGGTATATACCGCAATTGTGGCATGATGCGGTATAACGTGGTATATACAAAATGCATACATTTACTGTATCTAAAACTGTCTGTACAGTATGATACCGTACCCAAAAGTACGGTATACTGAAAATTCGGTATTTTCGGTATTTTTTCGCTACGGTAAGTGTGGTATTTCAGTATATTTTCTCAGCCCTAATACCAATTCAAATTACAAGAATACCCTGAGGGCACCCACAATGGGGCGCCCGATGGCGGCCATCATCCTCGGGAGTGGACGATGCCTCCATTGTGGGTGCCCGCCATCGTCCGCGCCCTACGCCCACGCCTGATGCATCGTCCGCGGAATAAGCGCGGACGATGGCCTATCGTCCGCTCCATCGGGCGCCCCATTGTGGGCTTGGCGGACGATGGGCCTAGACGATGACACGCGTTTTTTATTTTTTGTATAAATACCCTCTACCCCACCGTCATTTGTAACATTTCACGATTCCACTCTCGAAACTCACATTTACTATGAAATGGATTCAAGTCCCAATAGTCCGATGTTTGGTGAGGCGCGTTGGCCGGGTACAGAACCCGACGAATATCGGCCGTTCGACGCCAACACACAGTACGATCCCGAACAAAATAATAGTAATAAAATATATAGGGCGCGCCTTAGGGCGCCCCATTGCAGGTGGGGGTAGGAGGATAAAACTGATTATGTGGCGCGCCTTAGGGCGCCCTATTGTGGATGCCTTGACTGTCAATGATTCAAAAGAGTATTTAATTTTTATGAAAATTAGGATTTGAAGTATTTTCAGTACAATAAATAAATGGAATTAAATGAGAGTGTGGTAGGAAGGAAGATTGGGAATCGGGTCTGAGGTCATTTTCTACTTCCTGTCTCAAGAATCTCGCGAAACAAATTAAGTAGCCATAGACACGAATAAAATATCTCAATAATAGAAACTTAAAGAAAAACTAAATACTATGGTATCCCATTTAGAGCATTCACATCTGTGCTCTTTGTCAAGAGCACGGATGTGGGCCCGGACCCACTTTATTACTTTTTTACTCCCTAATTTTCCCCAAGAGCACAACACCCACATTCATGCTCTTTCGCAAGGACATCTCAAGGGTCCCATCATTCCATTATTAAATTTAAATACTCAATTACTAAAAATATATTAAAATATAAAAATTACATAATTAAATCCTAAAAATAAAAATTACAAACTTAAAATCCTAAATATTAAAAATTACACAATTATTATCCTAAAAAAATACATAATTAAAATCATAAAAAATAAAAAATACATAATTAAAATCATAAAAAATAAAAAATACATAATTAAAGGCTAAAAAATACCCCCGTGTAAGACTATTCCTCTGGCCCTATCCCCAATATTCTTCGTAGACCCCGTATCATTGCCAAATGTGAATCAAGTTGCTCAGAGGTCATATTTGACCTATCGACCAAATTGAGTTGGGCCAAAAGGATCCACAACGAGTTGGTGAGGGGTTGAGGAGGCACAAAGGGAGCGGGAGCGGGAGCAGGTGCAGGGGCCGTGGCGCGACGGCGGTTAGCCGTCGCCTTCTTCCTTCCTTGCGGTCGGCGTTGGGAACTGCTCGGGCCAGCGTCGGGGCTACCCAAGTTAGCTCCGGCGAGCTGGCTAGCCACCTCATCCTCGCCGGCGTCGGATAGGGATACCGACCTTAGACCGTTTGCTGGAGGAGCTGGAGGAGGATGATATGCCTCCCATATACTTCGGATGCACACGCACCTCCTACCAAGCGCTGAGGTACTTGAATGGTTTGTAATTGAGGGATTGGTAGGTCGCCAAGGCGGCACTGATGATGTCAAGCTCGCTCCTGCCGCTCCCCGCCGACCACTCTTCCTGGAGGTAATAGCCCTGGAACTTTTGGATTTCTTCGTTGGCTCTGAATATGGCATTGTGCACAGAAAGCGTTTTTAACGTATTATATAGTAAATGTAATGGAGTGATTTGCAAATCTTAAATTTTTTTGCAGGTGATACTCAAATTTGGTGTTCTAAATCTAAATTTGGTGTTATTCCATAGAAAAACCTAAAAATTGGCTTGGGTTTAGTGTATGGTTGGAGATGTTTTTTATACAAAAAATGAGATTTGGTGTATGATTGGAGATGATCTTACTCAATCTTATTCTCCACAAAAAAATAAGAAATTCTGCATATTTTGACCAATTCAAGGTGAGAAAATGTGGTTGCTCCCTCGGCAAAACTTGGATAAAGTTGAGCTAAAAGATCGTGATTCAAGATAAATTCACGAGAGAGCGACATCTCTTTAGAGCATCCCCAAAGCTGTTACTGTGGGAGAGCATGCTCGTGGTGTTGGCACGACATGGTGCAAGCTCTCCATTGGGCTCGTGCCAGCGGCACGAGTATGCTCGCGTAGACGAGCTGCTCACCGGCAAGAACACACACGCCCAGTCTATTTTGAGATCGCTTTATAATATTAAAAATAACCAGCCAAAAGCATTAACATAGCAAAGACCAATGCACCAATTGCAGTACAATAGAATTGTAAGTCAGTAGTTATTCCATATGCTCCCCACAATTAAGTTATGGAGAAGGAAAATTAATGAATGAGAAATGACAGTAAACAAACTATTAACACAATAAAAAAAATATCAGCACCAAAATGGACTATAATTTTATTAAATTTGTAGCTAAGTAATCATTCTGTCCCAAGGTAGTTAGAGCATTTCTTTTGGGTACGAAACTTTAAAAATTGATATATTAAAGGTTAAAGTAGAGAGAGTAAAGTAAGAGAGGGAAGATAGATGAAGATAGAGTAAAGTATGAGAGATGATGGAGTTTTTGCCAAAAAAAGGAAACGACTCAACTACTTTGGGATAATTCAAAAAGAAATACGACTCAACTACATTGGGACTTTGGGACTGATGTAGTATTCATTTTAGCTTCGTTTTTCCTTTTATTTTTAATTGATTTTTAAACATAATAATATTGTGGAACCATGAGTTTTCATCCGGCTCTCCATATATATATAGATAACAATACTTGCATTAACTATTATATTACGAGTTATTGTATGTACTGATTGATGTTAAATCCATGATGTAATTGTATATGAATGAAACTACTCCCTCCGTCTTGGAATAAGAGTACTATTTAGATATGACACGGATATTAAGAAATGTAAAGAAAAGTGAGTTGAATAAGTTAGTGGAATATGAGTCTCATTTATATATAAATATTAGTTTTATAATATAATGTGAGTGAAATAAGTTGATGGAATGTGAGACCTATTTACTATTTATGGCAAAAGTAAAATATAACTCGTGTTATGGGATAGACCGAAATGATAAAGTAGGACTCTTATTGTGAGGTGATGAAGTATATGAAATTAAAGAAATAGAATAGCAAAGAATTACTATAATTTTTGGGTTACCTAACAGCAAAGCATATCCCAACTGTCAGAAACTAACATTGTCGAATTCTTAATAATGGCCACCCATTCTCCTCAAAATCATCAATTTATTTCAAATTGCACTTTTCTATGATAAATTTGTTCCACGCCTACATCACCGATCAATATATTGTTTATACAATCATCCTCCCCTTTAGTTTCTATCCAATAATAGCCAGATATGTTGAGCGTTTGTATATTCTCACTCATTATTTTAAAGTTTATTATTCACATTATTTTCTTTGTTGCAACCACGTTATTGCAGTTCTGTTGGTTACAGTGCAACACACATATTTCACATTTCTTGAAATGGCAAACAGTTATTCAGAGGTCCGTATCTTTAATTAATTTTTTAGTGGCCACACTTAGAGGTGCCCACAGTTCCGGAACCGGCGGTTCCGTTTTTGGATATTGTCGAACCGGAGCCGAATCGCGAGGGTGTTTCACGGTTACGGTTCCGTTTCCAAAACCGCCGGTTTCAGTTTCTGTTCCGAACCGGCGGTTTTTTTACGGTTTTTCACGGTTTCAAACAGTCGGGTTTTTTGCGGTTCCGGCTTGGTTTCATGGTTTTCCGGCGGTTTTTCGCAGTTCCGGTTTGGAACCGGCGGTTCTGGCACGGTTTCGGTTAAAAAATTTTTGAACATGAACCGAACCACGGTTTCAAAAATCGACGGTAAATTCTCACGGTTTAGATTCGGAACCGTAACCGGCGGTTACGGTTTCGGTTTCGGTTTTAACCGCCGGTTCGGTAAACCTTGGGCAGGTCTAGCCACAGTCCTTGTAGAATTCGTATGTTTTAAAATTTTAAGAATATACATTCCGGTGCTCATCAAACTGGTTTTTACTATAGATGTTACTCCCTCCATCCGCCATTAGGAGTCTCATTTTTTAGCGACACGTGTTTTAAGAAATGTTAAGAAAAGTGGGTCGAAAAAAGTTAGGGAAATAGGGGTCCCACATGTATATATTAGTTTTAAATGAAATGTGAGTTGAATGAGTTAGTTGAAGGTGGTACCCTATTACCATTTATGGTAAAAGTGAACCGTGACTCCTATTCGCGGACGAACTAAAATGGAAAAACAAGACTTCTATTCGCGGACGGAGGGAGTAGTAAATAGTGTGAGATAAATAGACTTATTAAGTGATTGGGTTGAGTTTTAATATTCCAGTGTGCTGAATTAATTCTTAGGCCTGAATCTTTGTGTTGGCTCAATTGTGAAACCGACCCATTACTTACCTAGGAGGTTGCCGATGGTTGTCGTGTGGCATTCCATGAGAATAACGAATGTTGGTCGTCTGATGTATGGTTGTCTCTTGGTGCTTACTTTGCGACTGTTTGGTTAGGAGGTCCTTGGCTCTTTGCAGTTGCGTGTACAACCTGAGCCATATCCTAAATCTTCTATTGTTTCTTTACTTAGTTGGTTTCTTGTTTACAGATCCGATTAGATCTTGCTATTGTTTACTGGCCAAGTTACTTGAGTGTGCAGGTGTATTACAAAGACTATAGCTTAGACAGTTAGACTTAAGTTGGTCCAGACTCAAGTAGTGCTAGGATTTCCCTTGTATCTTGTTATGTACTTAGTCATTGGTTTTGTAATTCTTTGGTTTGTAGGGAGATTAACCACATTACCCGAGCCGGGTCATTGCGATCCCCTTTGTGAGGAGGCACCCCTTCTCTCGAAGTTACAGGGCTATTTTGCCGAGTTTCTTAGAGAGAGACAGAGAGTTGTGATAAGGCTCGTTTCATGCATCGGTTTTAGGGTGAATTTCTATACTTTCTGGGAACTAAAGTGATATTTTGAGTTTAGGTGCGTAGATATCTGCCAGGTTCGAAGAATGTGCAAATCAAACCGGCAGACGGAGAATAAAGGTGATTTGAAGTGAAAACCTTAAGTCTCCCAACTGATCAAGTGGAATCGTGAAGAAGGCAGCCTGAGCTAGAGTAAAGAGAGAATATTCCAAGGGATCTTGTTTGAGGGCACAAGCGTCAAATCCGAGGAAGGAATACCCTAGGGATTAGAGCCCCAGCCTCCCTATATAAGAGGATGATAAGGTTCGTTTCATGCTTTCATTTTAGATCAAAACTCGGTGTTTTTCGGTGCACTAATGTCTGTTTCTAAGTTTAGGTGCGTGAAAAATCTGTCGGACCTAGGAAGCGCATATAAATTACCAGGGGCAGAGGAAAAGGAGGAAAAAGAAGTGAAAACGCCAGCAATTACCAGACTAAGGAGATGAAAAGGAATGCTGGCAGAATATAAAATGGAGCAAGGAGCAAATATAAGATGAAGGGAAAAAAAGATAAAGTATGAAGAGAGAGTGCCCTAGGGATTGCTGCTATATAAAGGGACTGCCCCTTTTTGAAGAAGAGGCCTCATTTTTAGCATTTTTTCGATCTTTTACACTTAGTCTACCTTAGCTTCACTCTCCAATCATAGTTCACTTCACTTCACATCACTTGGCACTTATGGGGTGACTTCTGGCTACTGTAGTGGTTCCTAGCTAGTTTCCGTGGTGTAACACCGTCCTTATGAGGGCGAAGATACAATTTGCTTTTATTTTCCGTTGTTTATTCTCGCCGAGAACTTCCTTGCCGGAAGCTCGGCTACTGTTTTGTGTTCTGGATTTTGTTCTCGTGGATATGGCAGTTTCTACTTTTTGTTTTATTATGGTTTCTGATGTTTGATGTTGTTTTACTGATTTTGGATGCTTTCCGCAATTGATTGTTGAATTGAAGTTGAGATTGGTTGAATCTGAGTTGTTGTTGAGGAGTTGTTTGAATCAGAGTTTATATTCATGGATCTGAATATTGTTGAGTAGGATCGGTTGGATCTGGAAGGGATTGTGAGTCGGAGTTGTGGATCTGATACGTGGTGAATTGAATCTGCATGATTATGGCATTTTTACTGTTGTTCTCGCATCTGCTAGGTCCAGTAGTTTAGATCTGTTGATTTTAGTCTTTAATCCTTTGTTTTCAGATCTGGAACTTGCTTTGTTTTCATTATGTTTATTACTATGATTTATCCTGTTTTTCCCGTTGGATTCCTGAAGAAGATGAAGTTTGTAAGTAGTTAGGATCAAATCTGCGATCTTTCTGTTCTCTCTGCCTTGTCTTTTACTTTTCTGTAGCTTTTCCAAAACCTGGCCACTTAGGGAAATTTGGTCCCCACTTTCTGTGCTAGTTTGTTCGGTCATTTTAGGAAAGTCAGTTTAGTCCCAGTTCGTTGATTTTGTCTCTCAAGTGATTTATATTTTGCATCATGCATGTGCTGTACGTACCAATTTCCTGGATCCAGTAGATAGAGTAGTTAGCTTTCATTTCCTAAGTCCAGTAGGTTAAAATTCTCGACCCACTTGTTGCGTGGCAGCAGCCAAACCCTCCCAAAACCCTCCAAATGCATGCTAACTCATCCGTCCTCGTGGGATCGATCCTTTACTTCTCTATACTAGCCAATAGTGTAGTGTGTTGAGGTTTTTGAAGCGGAAAAGTGTGTCCAACGACCAAATTCTGAAGGTTCCACGATCTCCTAGACCCTGTGATCTAGCTAATCCTCTGGACCTAGGGGTTTGTGATATATCAATAGCACAACGCACTAGCATCTTTTCCCTGTCTCTTCAAGGGACGAGGTGAAAAAGAAAAAAAGAACGCTGGGTAGAGGCCAGTTAGGGGGAGTGCTCATTTTTTTAGTTTCTCTTAGCTCGCTCTTAGCTCAAACTACTTCAAAAATCTCAATCAATAGTTCTGCCGCACTTGGAGGGGATGAATTCTGGCTGGTGGTGGTGTTTTCTAGTTCGTTTACTGTGTTCCACCGTCCTACGAGGGCGAAGAACAATTTTAAATTTCTGCATAGTTTTAGCTTTCAGTGCTTTGAAACAATTACTAGTGTTTGGGATATTTCGTAGTTCGTTGTTGTGATTGCTGTTAATAAAACTGAATGTTTGTCTTTGGATTTTGCTGGAAGTTGTTGAATTTCTAATTCATGGAGGCTTTTTTTGTGTTTGCTTTGTGTAGCTTGTTTACCTCTCGTTGGATGCTTTTCGCAATTGGTAGGTTTAGGAGGTTGAGATCTAGTTTATTTATGTTCTATTTCAAAGATCTGAGTTTGGTTTATTTAGTTTGGAAAGATCCATGTTAGAGTAAATAGATCTAGAGTCCTTGTTTCGATTTGCATGATCTTGGCTTATTACTGTTTATTTTCTCGAACTCGTTTGGTAAAGTAGATTAGATCTGGAAGTTATGGTTTGATTTTCACATTTACACCCGATTTCTAGTTTGCTCTCTTTTAAGATGTCTGAGTTCCTATCTATGCTCTGTTTCTAGTCGATCACATGAAGAAGATGAAGTAGTTAGTTGTTAAGGTCCCGATTTGCAACTTTTACACAAACTTTTACCTTTTGGCAGCTTTGCTGAGTTTGTTGGTTGAGGGTTTTGGTCCCCACTTTACTTTTACCCTTTTGTCTGGCTATTTCAGGAAAGTTTCAGTAGGTTTCTCTCTTAGTTTAATCCAGTTGATCAGTCTGGAGTGCCAGTAGTGTAGTTTCAGTTTGTTAATCTAGTTGATCAGTTAGTTTTGTTTCTTGTGTGCGCTAAGTCAAGTAGGATAAATCTTAACTCACGCTATTTGCGTGGCAGCAACCATCCCAAAATGTCAACAACAAATGTTGAAACACCTCATCTCTGTGGGATTCGACTCTTACTTCCCTTTACTAATTAATAGTACTGTGGGTTAAGGCTTTGAAGGTTCCTCATTCTCGATTCGTACGCCCGACGGCACGTATATAGACTTGTAGGAGTCGTCTTGATCAGTTAGACTTCTACCGCTTGATCAGTCTGTAATTCCTCGAATGTCAGGTTGAAGCGAGTCTGCTGGTTCAATTGGACGACCTCTCTTGATCAGTCTGTGATATTTTGGTTATCAATTGCGTGCAATTTAAAGAATTACGAACGTGGATAAGGACACTTTCAAGTTGTCTCGCGCCCCTAGGTATTCTCTACCTACCCACTTATGTCGATTTTGGGTCTCGTTTGTGACCGAAAAAAGGTCTCGGTAAATAGTAAATTCTGGATGATCTGATCCCTACAGTGATATCAGAGTCATAAGGGGATCATCCGTGCACGCCGAGTCGCCATGTCAGAGTAAGGCTCAGCCTCCCGGTACAGGCCTTAACGCAAGACAGGTATTCCTCAACGAAGGATACCCACTCTAGTAATTGGATGGTTCCTTAAAACATTTTCATGTTTTCTTAGTTTTAGGATTAGGTTTGCTTGTTGGTAGTAGTCGCTGGTCACGACTTTAGGCTTTGTGCTCTTGTTTGAAGTCTAGGTTTGCCTAAGTTTAATTGTTTTCCAAGGTGTTCTTTGCCTTACTTGTTCTTCCGCTGTGTGATTGCTAGTGTATAAATTGTTAGCAAGAAGTGAGTCTCAGTGAGTATACCTGCTTCTTGAGGAAATTACCCATCTATTCAGTGCCTTAGCCGCCTTGAGTGGCTCCCTTCACCCTCATACATTGAGTGCTTGCAAACTAGGAAATCCTCTTGCCAGAGTGCTCATGACAGATAATGACAATCTCTGTCTTGGATGGCTTCTTGAAGCAGATTGTTGGGTATACTCACATTGAACGCACTTTGAGCAGATTACCTATGTGTGCATGCTTGTGAGTGCGATTTTACTTGCTTTGTTGCATCTTTGGAGTCTTAGATTTTAGGAAATCCTTGCTTATTTGTTCTTAGCAGGTTTTATGTGCTTGATTAAAGAAAGCCGGATTTGGACAATAAGTTAGATTTAATCACGACAGTGACACTGGTCACAATAATTTACACTATTTGACACTCACTAGTTTTTTAGAAAAGTATATTCAAATCACTCACTTAATGTTTCTTTCAAAGTCGAGATGTTTTTGGACAATAAGTTAGATTTCGAGATGTTTATTTAAATCACTATTTGACAAACATCTCGAAAAACATCTCGACTTATTGTCCAAATCACTTAAGTGCAAAAGTCGAGATGTTTTACTTTGAAAAGTATATTCAAATCACTCACTTAAAAAGTATATTTCAGTACGTGTCAAAAAGTATATTCAAATCTCGATATCCCAGTACTGACCCTTTGCAGGTTTATTTAGTGCTAATAAAAAGTGCAACAGTCATGTCTCCATACGCGATGTCATCTGCTCTTGACTCTTCCGCTGCAATGTAAAAGTTGAGATTTTTTTCTCTTGTATCATGCACTCTGATTTATATATATTCCCAGTTATTTCAGTTCATGTTTAGTTGTGCCATAGTTTTCCTCATTCTTCCCCACTTCTTTTATCCTCCCCCAATCACGATCAACCAGGCCTTCTATCCTTAGAAAGTGCGGTCGTGACAACACTGGATGGATTGCGTAAAGATATATAAGTACTTCGTGCTGGTTAAACTAAGTACGATATCTTAGTGATTATTTATTCCTAAACTTATGGAAATAACATCGAGCGTGCATTATTAGTTATACTCTACTTTGACTTGTTGATACACTTTTTATTAAAAATAAAAATAACTGCAAGTATACAGTGTAGATTTACTATAGCTACAGGTAAGCACATGAGATCGAACTTAGGGAATAGTTTCACAGACTGGCTATCAAGTACTAAGCCTCATTATTATTTGGACAAACAAAATTTTGTGGTGAAACACTACTACATGAAATAAGCAAGTAACAAAGCAAATACAAAAAGCAATTAAAAGGTGAGCTTGATTTGATCGAGAAAACAGATGAAACAAGGAAATTAGTGATAATAACTCAAACAACGACTTCTAGGTTACTAGGGCGAGTCACCTAATTACTCCAGTTGAACAAATAGTGTGGATTACCAGCATTAAAGTTGTCAATCTTAGCTAATAACTTCTAAAAGCACAATTAGACCCTTATAAAGCCCCCACTCTTAGGTTTACCTTTTTCGAGATATTAATTATAGTGTCATCAATCCAAATCTAACACATGGATCCTCTCTCGATTCCCCTCATATGCCAATAAATCAACAAGATATGTCACTCAAGTGGAAGCATAATACATAGAATTGAACCAAGTAAATATAAGTCTTGTATATCAAAAAGTGGAATTAATTCAACATTTATTTCAATATACTCCCTCCATCCCGCTCTAACTGAAGCATTTCTAATTCGCCACGAGATTTTATGTAGTGTTTTGTGAGTAAGTGGAGATAACAAAGTAAGAGAGATGGAAAAAGTAGAGAGAGTGATGTTTCTATATTTTATAAATGTGTTATTTTGAATGGGACATCTAGAAGGTAAAATGTGTCACTTGGAGTGAGACGGACGGAGTAGTATATAAAGGTTTTGAAACTTTAACATTCTAGGGATAAAAGTATGGTATTAAGTCGAGCTAGCAGCAAGCTTGATTACTTAATGTGCATAAAATATCTTAAATATGATAAATAAATTTAATTAAAGAAACCCGCAATTGGACAATAAGTTAGTTATAATCACGATAGTGACACTGATCACAATAATTAACGCTATTTTGACACTCATTATTCAAATCACTCACTTAATGTTTCTTTCAAAGTAAAACTTTTGTTTTGAATCTTCTCTTATTTTAGAAAAGAGCTATATTTCTTTATTTATAATTAAGATAAATTTTTAACGCAAAACGTTTGTTTTGGTGTGATATAAATAAAGAGCTCCAATTATTTACTTATAATGAAGACAGACATTTAAAGCAAATTCAACTTTCATCTCTCTTCAACTTGAGTGTTCAACTTAGCTCAGTGTTTAAAATTAAATTCTTCAACTTGATTTTCATCTTTTAAAGTTGAAATTTTTAATTTAGATTTCACTACTTTAATAGCTAATATTTACATTTGAGAGTACATTCTCAACATTTGATCATATACAAAAAATGATAACACATTCTATTTTTATGAATAAAAAATTGAAAAATATAACTATTGTTTTGTTTTGAATAATGAGTATATTTGAAAAATTATATCTCAATACTTTATTTTACAAAATGTAGTTAGTTAGAATTTATTTCAATAATGTATACAAAATCTTTAAAACTCTTGAGATAAAAGTATGACATTAAATCGAGCTAGCAACAAACTTGATTAATTAATAAGACAAAAATATCTTAAACATGATAAATAATTTTAAATAAAGAAGCCAAGATTTGGTAGTTTTTATTTGAATAATAAGTTAGTTTTGATCACGATAGTGGCAGCTTAAAATAATTTACCCTATTGGATACTCACTATATTTTTAGAAAAATATAATCAAAGCTCTCACTTACTTTTTCTTCAAAGCAAAACTTTTGTTTTGATCCCTCTCTTGTATTGGTGTGTTTTAAACAAAAAGCACTAACCATTTATTTGTACTGAAGACAAACTTTAAGAGCAAAGTCAACTTTAATTTCTTCTCTTCAAATTGAGTGTTCAACTTCGTTCAATTTTTAAAATTAAAGTCTTCAATTTCATTTTCTTATTTTCAAATTGAAGTTTTTAATTTGGATTTCTCTTCTTTAATCACTACTACTTATATTTGAGAGGTATTTCCGCGGTCCTCATTAAATATCTCATATTTGACCAGGGTAGATTTAAAGAAATTGTTTGAATTTGTTAATAAAAGTGGGTTTAAAAATTAGTGGAATGTGGGTCCTAATATTTTTAAAGCAAAAGTTTTATTTTGATTCCTCTCTTGTTTCATATAAAGAGCTGTAATCCTTTATTTATAATTAAGACAAATTTTTAAAGCAAAAATTTTGTTTTGGTGTGCAATAAATAAAAAACAGTAGTAAGTTATTTATAATGAAGACAGACTTTAAGAGCAAAGTCAGCTTTGATTTCTGCTCTTCTAATCGAGTGTTCAACTTAGTTCAATTTTTAAAATTAAATTCTTCAATTTAATTTTCATCTTTTCAAGTTGAAAATTTTAATTTGGATTTCTCTTCTTCAATCACTAATACTTACATTTGAGAGTACATTCTCAATGGACATATACAAAAAAAATAATAAACATTCTATTTTTATGAATAAAAAAATTGAAAAAATATAACTATTTTTTTGGATAATGAGTGTATATGAAAAGTTATATAGCAAGACTTTATTTTACGAAACGTAGTTTGTTAGAATTTATTTCAATATTGTGTATAAAGGCTTTAAAACTCTTAAGACTTTTGAGACAAGAGTATGATATATTAAGTCGAGCTAGAAGCAAGTTTGACTAGTTAATCAGCCAAAAATATCTTAAACATGATACATAATTTTAATTAAAGAATCCTGGATTCGGTAATTTTTACTTGAACTATAAGTTAGTTTTAATCACGGTAATTGCAGCTCACAATAATTTATACTATTTGACACTCACTAGTTTTTTAGAAAAATATAATCAAAGCTCACACTTACTTTTTCTTTAAAGTAAAACTTTTGTTTTGATTCCTCTCATATTTTAAATAAATATCTCTAACCTTTCATTATAAATATCTCTAACCTTTCATTTATAAAGAAGACAAACTTTTAAAGCAAAACTCTTGTTTGATCCCTCTTTTGTATTGGTGTGCTTTAACTAAAGAGCACTAACCATTTATTTATACTAAAGACAAGCTTTAAGAGCAAAGTCAACTTTGATTTCTTCTCTTCAAATTGAGTGTTTAACTTAGTTCATTTTTTAAAAGTAAAATCTTCTGTTTGATTTACTTCTTTTCAAATTGAAGTTTTTAATTTGGATTTATGTTCTTTAGCTCGTATAAAAAATGATAGACATACTAACTTTTGTGAATAAAAAAATTGAAAAAAATATGACTTATGATTTTGGATCAAGAGTGCACTGGAAAAATTGTATCTCAAAATTTATTGAGAAAATATATTAAAACGGTAAAAAATTAAAATATATATACATTGCACTTGTGAAAACTTATTTGATAAAATGTCTCTTTTCACTTTAAGTCCATATAACCTTTATGACAATTTAGAAGAGAAAAAGTTATAGGTTTTAAGTGCATTTTCTTCGTACAATCCGTTATATAAATCAATTATTTTTGTGTTGAGTTTATCCCAACCATTAAAGATTTTTAATTCTTTCTATTTTCCAAGACTTCAAACTTATCTCGACTATCAATAAAGTAAAGTTAGGATTGTAACTATACACCTAATTTTACAGTTGACTATTTGAGGGTTTCTACAATCACTATAAATTCAACACTAGCTACCACACATTTCAATCAGAAAAATAAGTCAAAGAGAGATATATACATAGTCATAAGTCATCTATACATTAATTAAAAAAATCTTAAGATGGTGGGGCGATCATCAACACTCTGAATTTTAGGATTACTTCTTGTGGCATCAGCGGCAAGCCATGCAAATGCAGTGTCCTGCCCAGAAGCCATCACAATGTTGCTTCCCTGCCAAGATTATCTGGTGAATCCCTCGGCTAAGTTGACGGCGCGGTGTTGCCAGGCGGCTAGCAAGCTCAACAGCTTGGTCCATGGCAGAGCTGACCTCAAGGACATGCGTACCTGCCTCAAGCAAGCTGCTGCCGCCTTGCATGTTATTGCTAACCGAGCTAAGTCTCTCCCTGACCAATGCCATATACAAGTTCCTGTGCCTCTTGACCCTAATATCGATTGTTCTCGGTAATAATTAGTGTATATTTCATATTGGTGGATATAAGCTAGTGAATTTTAGCTTTGTCTCTTACTAACCCTACAATTTCTTTATTTTTGCAGCATCTGATCTGTGCCTAGAATCAATTCCAGAAGAAGCAATCCGGGCCAGTTTCATAGAATTGATAGCAGAAATTAGTTAGGCCAAATTACTATAGTGACATATGTTACCAATAAACTGCAGCCCTCTATCAAAAAGTTAACATGGATTATTAAATAATTTATTATTATTATTATTTTGCACAAATCTGTCTGATTTTATTTTGCTGTGCATATGTCTTTAGGCTGTTCAATTTTGTTTTGCAAACGTTTAGTTAGCATTGGTGAATCTATTAGTTTATAGTTAGTACTTTACCCATAACATTTAATTCAATAAGTAAACGTTTTGTGGGAGCTAAATCTTTTGGAAGTAGTATTTGTTAATAATATAAGGTCAAAATTTGTGGGAGCTAAATCTTTTGGAAGTGGTAATTGTTAATAATATAAGGTCAAAATTTGAAGGAACATCTTCCTTTGGATTTCTAGCTAAGCCCACATGAACAAATGCAGAATAAAGAGATTGAAACTAAAATAGAATTATTTTTCGATTGAAAGGTCATTAAATGTCCACATCAGCGGCGGATGTAGGTGGGGCCGCTGGCCTGGGCGACCCGCCGTAAAATACCCTCCAGCAGCATCACGGCATCCAAACCCCTGCTCCGTCGCCTACTCTCCGCCGCTGGTTATTCTGATTTTTGCCGCTGATTTCTAAGCTGTAAAAACTTCCGCTCCAGCGTATTACTATTTGATTTCTTTTAATTTAATTTAATTTAATTTGGTGGGGGTGGGTTTAGAAATGGGCCTTTTTAATTGACTTAAACTGGAGTACTTTTTATTTTGCAGTCCATGATATATATACACTATTTTTAGTAAATGTATGTCAGCATTTGTTCCATTATTTCAATTCCAAACTAAGTTAATGCAATTACGCAAAATCAAATTTTAAGTCTAACAGGCGCCACTTAGTGTATGTCATAAGAAATCAAAGAATTGTGATATGTATAACAATTATTATTATTATTATTATTATTATTATTACTATTATTATTATTATTATTTTCTCTCACTTTATAGTAAGGATCAAATTTTATATTTCGTAATTTTGTAATTACTATTTGTCCTAATTTAAATAGATATGATAATTGAATTTAATTTTTTTATTATAATTTAAGTGATCTATTTTAAAATTTTTAATGTATTGATTATGTTATTTCACTTTTAGATTAATGAAAAAAAATCCAAAAAACCTCGAGTCTCTACTAGTTCTTTTAATGTTGAATAAGAACCACAATAATTGAAAAATCATGTGGTAGTTGATAACAATCCAACGACATTGGTATTGATAAAAGAGAAATTAAGGTCGATCATGAATTACGAAAGTCTATTAATAGTTTTGATGTAAACATTTGAGATCGTATTTATAGAAAATATGTATTACAAAATAATTTTGAGTGGTTTTCAAAATATGTGTACTCATAGAAGCTAACTATATCTTGCACATATAAGATATTGATATTTATATTTTATGTATTTTTGTTGAAAAATTAATTATTTAAATATTACTTCATATTTATTGACTTTGTTCAAATCGACCTCACGATTATGAATTTCTGGATCCCTCATTTATGATCTACTTAGAGAACCAACAAAATGAAGTTTTGTTTTGTTTTGTTTTGTTTTGGTTTTATGTCAAAATAGTTATGTACATCGGTTTACACTTATACATTTGATTTTAAACACGAAATGAAAATTATAATACTCCCCCATCCCAACTAAATTGAGGATTAAACAAAACATCTAGTTATTCTTATTTTATTCCATCACGTAGGTGAAAATTGGAATTAATTAATTTCTAAAACACAAAAAATTGAAGCCTCTACTAGGACTGTATATGATATAGGAGGAAGAAACAAACATATGAAACTTGCATGGAAACATTAAACTCAACTTCAACAGGCATACAATAATATAAAATCAATATTGGGAAGTGGAGGGTCACCAGTAGGCATGAATGTTATACCCAGTCTTCCAGCTATTGAAAGAAATGACTTGCCTAACTGCGAAGAAGGAGACCAGCAAAGCCATGATCATCGACACCCTCTGCCACTTGGCATCCCTCACTCGAACAACCACGTGGCACACGAACGCCAGCAGCAGCCCCACCACCGTGTACAGGAAACCCACGATGAAGCCCTCAGCCCCCAGCTGCGCCCCCGCCCCCCGGTAGAAGAACTTCATCGTCTCCCCACCATCCTTCCTCATGTCCACGGTGAACATCGGCGCCTTCCGGATTATATTGAACATCGTCCCTGATACGCTGCAAAAGTAGACGAAGACCGCCCCCGCCATCCACGTGCTCTTCTCGTGCACCACGCTTTCCCCCGAGGCCAACTTCTTCACCGCATATGGAGACAGGATTACCGCTGTGGCCATCGCTAGTGTCATCTGTGTTTTAGATATCAGAGGGGGGTGGTGGATCGGCCCCACCGAGATGGCGGTTTCGGATAGGATTACCTCGGGTAAAGAATCCAGCAAGGTTGATAAATAGGCGGGGTTGAGTTTGATTGAATCGGAATTGAGATCGGTGGCGGAGGCGGGGATGATGCGGATGTGGGGGATGGCGATGACGTCGAAGAGGGCGAATGTGGCGTGTGATTCGTCCAATTCGACGTGGAAGAATAAGAGTTGAGATCGGGATTTGTTGTTGTTGGTGAGGAAGGAGGAGGAGACGAGGGAGAATTCGGATTTGAGAGAGGGGAGGGCGAGCTCCGATCTCGAATGGAGCTTCTTCGAGTCGAAGAAGACGAGGAAGTGGAAGGGGCGGGGAGTGGGGAGGGAGTGGATGCGGCGGAGGATGGTGTCGTTCATGGATATGACGCCATTCGAGGAGGATGACTGGAGCGCGGAGAGCGCGGCGGTGAATGGATTAGAGGACTGAACGCGCGCTGTGGCTGTGGAGAGATGTACGAGGCATACGAGGAGAAACACGACGTCGTTTGTTGGGGCAGCCATCCGTTTAGTTGTACACTGCTGAATTGCTGTGATTTACTTCTCGACACGAAATTAACATAATTACCACCTTCATCTTTTCTCCCGTGTTTGTTACCTAAGGAATTGCCATATTTTACGTTCAATATCTTGACGTTTTATATTTACTTTAGGATGTTAATGCTTTAGATTGAAATAGAATTCGTAAACTGAAAACAGGATTTCATACTAGTATATAGTTGCAATTGAAATTTAATTGGTGTTTTCAATTACTATGATAGGATTATTTATGTAAATTTAAAGGGTGACTATGACTCATTATCATATGATTATATACTAAATTATGAGAATCGAACAAACAAAATTAGACATGTTGAACACCGCAACTCGAATATGGAAAGACACGAGTCTTATCAGAGCATCTCGTTTGGTTGGTGTGGCCCAATCCAAGTAAGTGAGTAATGGGTGAATGGGCTTTGATAATGAGCCACGAAACATCACAATGCTTGCGAGACTAATTGGGATGGGATGGGATGGAATGGTTTGGGCTCTCCAACTGGAACTCCAGTTTTCACTTGTATTTTAAAATAATTTTAGCCCATTTGGGATTTCGTTATGTTTGTTTACTTTAAATAGAGTACGAAGAAGCCAGACGGGGGAATGAAATTACTCGAATCCCAAAATCTAAACCGCAACACTCAAGTCTGCTGGTGGACTACAGCCGCAATTCTAAATACGAATATACTGTATTGTTTGTTTCGCCTAATAAATAACTGAAAATGTCAATTTATGATTCGGAGCTTAGTTCAAATGAATTACGTAAAGATATACTAATAACTAAATTATCATTACTAGATGGAGTAATATTTTACATATATACTTTATGTGAGTTTATATTTTATTATTAAAACTTGTGTGGTTGTATCGTTCAATAGTAGGACTACTGATTTTGGTGGAAGGAGGGACTACAAAATAAAATGGGTTGTGTGTAGGCATGCAGAAACCGACCCGGCCCGGCGGTTAACCGGCGGTTCGGAACCGCCGGTTCATGAACCGGAACCGGGCCCGGAACCGGCGGGTTGAACCGGCAGAAGGGTCGCAGGGTCGGAAGGGCCGGTTCAGGTTCGGCAATATATTGAACCTGAACCGGCGGTTCAAAACCGGCGGTTCGGCGGTTCGAACCGCCGGTTCAAAGGGTCGAACGGCATAGGGTTCGTAGGGGTTCGTAGGGGTTCAAAGTAGGGATTGGTATGAACCGGCGGTTCGCCGGTTTTGGGCGAAAACCGCCGGTTTTGGACGAAAACCGCCGGTTTGAACCGGCGGTTCCGACAGGTTTCCGCCGGTTCCGGAAGCTTTTCAGGCGTAGGGGCTAGGTGAGGTCAGAAACCGGCGGTTTGTGTCGGAAAACCGTGGACCAACCCGCCGGTTTTGTGGTTGAACCGTCGGTTCAGGCGGTAAACCGGCGGTTCGGCCGAAAATTTGAAAATTTGAAATTTGAATTTTTTTTTTTATTTCTTCCAATTTTACTCCTATAAATACCCCACTTCTCCTTCATATTTCCTTACCCCATTCTTGTATTAACAAGGATTTCATTCTCAATCTCCATTTCTCTATTCTCTCCTCATTCTCTCTAATTGCGCAAGTTTAATTCTACACTTTCTGCTCACTACTATATTTGTTGTGCTCATAATTTACCACTTCTTTTATACTTTATACATATTTCATTCCAAGTCAATATTACTTTTCATTTATCAATATATTCAATATGTCTTCTTCTCGTGGTGGATCGGGACGTGGTGATCGGGGCAAGGGAATAGCCCAAGATCAAAGCACTACGCGTCCCTCAAAATCTCGACGACCTAGTCGTCGAGATGTTATGGAAGAGGTTTCCCGATTGGCAGCCGAAC